>NC_082688.1:34875780-35175780 GCF_949987515.2 Delphinus delphis
GAAACAGCCTCCCAAGTTCCCAGGATGTTTGGGGCTGAGGCGCCAGCATGGGAGCACACAAGGAATCTCGAGCCAGTGGCAGGAGTACTCATGCCAGCGGTGCCTGCGTGGTCCATTCCTCAGTGCCCTGAGCCCATGCCCTCCGTTATACAAACAGGCCCAAATGCCAGCTCACCGGTGGGTCTTCAGAAGAGTGTTTCTGTCAAAGTCCTAAGAGCATAATTCCCTTTTCGTTCCTGGTTTGCTCCCTTCCCTAGACCGTAGGACCACTCTTGGGATGGAGAGCGCCTTGATTCTCTTCTGCTCTGTAACAGGCTTATAGTCCAGGGGCCGGGCTTCCCCACTTGCTGGCCTTGTGGCCTTGGCAGCCACATCACCTTTCTGAGCCTCAGTGTCCTCATCTGTGCATGAGAGGTGACGCTGCTTTCCTTACATCGATGCTTATCAGTGTCTCTGGCTCTCCGGGGTTCCCCTGCCCGTGGGTTCAGCCACCCATTGTCCTTGGAGTGCTGTGGCAGGATCCCCTGCACCTCCCAGGCGAGGGGAGGAGGTGGAGGAGACTGAGGGCGCAGCCCAGGGGCCTGCGCTGGGATCCCAGATCAGAGCACTCTGCCGTCAGGCCCAGGTTTGTCTTCCTGGACCCGTCCTGTCAGTTCTCATTATCAGGAAGTGCAATTTGGATGACTGATCTCTGCCCATGGGTGCTGGAGGTGGAGGGTTTAGTTTTGCATGCTTGTCAGGAGCCATTAGCTCCCAAACGCCAGAGGGGTGGTCTTACCTGGTCAGCCTTCTCTTGAAGAAGGCCAGAAGTGGGGAGGAGGGCTAGGCCATCCGTGGCTGGCCAGAGCAGCCCGCTAAGTGGAGGTGGGCTTGTTTTCCAGAGCAGCCTCAGTTCCCAGTGACCAGTCAGGCTGCCGGCCAGGGAGTGACACCTGGCATTCATCACCTCAACCACAAATGGAACTGCCCTGGTACTGAATGTCCCGGCTGCTTGTGGCAAGTGCCAGCTTTGCCAGCCACCATGGAGGTCCAGGGACTCCACATCCTGAAGCCTCCCTGGTGGGGGTAGGGTGGGGAGTGGCATTATCAGGAGTGAGGTGCAAATGTACATTGGAATTCCAGCTATGTTATCATGTGAGCCTTGGGTCATGCGATGAGGGTATTCCAGGGTGGAGGAAAGTGTTTGGGGGAGTCTGGCCCCAGAGGACAGGGCCCTCCACCCCTCCCGTCCTTCCCTCAGCACATATTTGTCAGAGCCCTTGGTACCAGGCACTAGGCCGAGCAGCACAGGGAGCAGAGGAGAGGACAGCCCGGCCCGGGCTGCAGAGCTCCCAGTCTGGGCCTTGTTGCTTGCATGTCTGCACAGAGGCCCTTGGGGGCCAGAGCTGGCGCTGGAGTGAGAGGGTCTGGAGAAGCTGCTGCGCAGAGGTACACTTAAGCCTTAAAGAAAGGGTAGGCATTCCCCAGGCAGGGACAGTTGGTGGGCATCTCAGGTGGAGGGGACAGGCTAGGCAAAGCCCTGGAGATGCAGAAGAGCCTGGGCAGGACTCGCGCCCTGCAGAGGAGCTGAGACTCAGTTCTTAGTGACGGGGCCACTCTCAGGCACCCGCCTGTATGCTTAAACCCCACTTCCACCCTGCAAATCCACAGCACTTCACGATTTAGAAAGCCTGCGCGTTCGCCTCGGGACAGCCCCACGGGGTGGCCAGGGCAGAGACCACCATCCTCGTTCTCACCTTAGGGTAGAGGAAGCTGACCGACCAGCTGAGAATGGAGTGGAGGCAGAGGATTCCCAGCCCAGTGTCTCCCCACCCGCTCCCAAGCACTCCTTACACCGGCCAGAAGGTCATCGGTGTCGAACCTGAAGCGACCGTAGAGGCCTGCCTGGTCCAGTCCCTTTGCTTCATGGCTGGGGAGACTGAAACCCACAGGGGATTTGTGACTGACCAGCTCCCCAGCTGGCAGCTGACCACACTGACGAGAGATGGCGACTGCTTCCCACTGTGGGGACCAGGCAGATCCCTGGACCAGCCTAAGCTGCCACCCACCTGCCCCTTCACCAAAACCCCCCGCACCCGTGGCAATCCAAGATGGCGCCTGCCTCCCTCACCTCCTCGCATCCATCCAAGTCCCCTCCATGGCGGACGCCCCCACCCGTGAAGCAGTCTTGCAGAGGTCCTGCCTCATGGCTTTTGAACACTGCCCTCATCCCCTCCTTCTGCAGAACTCTCCCTCTTCCCCTCTCCAGCCTGACCTGACAGGGCGTCAGACCCTTGGCGCCCTCTCAAGCCATCAGCACACACGTTGGCCCCAGCGCCAACCATTGACCCCTGCTACACTCACTCTAGCCTCGGGGAAGTGAAAGGTTGAGCTTTTAGAAGTTGGCAAGAAAACATCACCCTCTAACACAGTTTACTGTTTGGAAAGGCAAGCAGCGGGGGAAAGGGATGAAAAATCTCATTAAAAGGGTTCTTTAGGCACTTTGGACTGTGAATGACTCTTTGCAATTTCTAGTTTCATGAGTTTTTGCAAAGGAATCTGGACAAGATGAGGGAAACAGGACTCCAAAGACCAGAGGGTTTGCTGCTGAGGGCCGGGGAGGCAGGGAGAACGCCAGGGCCTCCTCGTACACAGGGCAGGCTCTGCCTGTTCTGGGCACCCCCCCGGGATGGGGGCAGACAGAGTGGCCCTCCTGAGGCCTCAGCAGGGATGCCCCTGCTCCTTTGACAAGGGCCCAGCCCTGTTCTCTTTAAGCACTGAGAGCCCCAACTCCAGTGGGGGACATGGCCCCAGGGAGCCCTCACAAAGGGGCCTTCAGCTTTCAAATCCCCAAAGGCAAACTTCACAGCATCCTTGCAAATGTGTGGCCCAGATTCTGACCTCAAGAGACATTTCTGGGGTCTGACCTTTTCCCATCAGGGTACAACTCAGCCCTGATCACTCAGGAGCCTTCCTCAGCCCATGAGCTCTGCCCCTTCCGTGCCTTGTTATTTAATGGGCTCCAGTCTCCAGGAGTTCATAGCCCAATCGGGGAAGAAGTGGTATTTACACGAGTAACTCAGATACTCATAGAACGTGTTTAAGGCTCCCCAAGGCAGAAAATGCTCAGGGCTGTGAAAGACGGAAGGAACCAGAAGAGGGGTTGTTTGAAGGCCGGGCAGATCTTAGACCTGTGCACAGGGTAGAGAGGGCAGCCAGGCAGAGGGAATGGTACAGAGGCAGGAAGTGCAGAGCTTGTGTAAGAACAACAGATGACATTGATGGGAGCTAAGGAGACGGGTGGCCCTAGTCATCAGGCTGAGGAACTGGGGACTCTAACCTGTAGGGCAGGGAGCGTTCCTGAAGGTTTTGAGCAGCGTCGCAGTCATGTCCCCAGAGCTGTATTCTAGAACCATTCATGAACCAGGGTGTCAAATGGAACACTACTCTGCCTCCCTCTCCCCGACATGTCCACAGACATGCCACCCGAGCTAGCACAGTCCAAGAGGTGGGCAGCACGTGGCCACACGTCCCAAGGGGAGATCCAGGGCAGCCCTTTTAAAGATGTAGAGGGAAGGGGCTTTCCTGGTGGTGCAGTGGTTGAGAGTCCGCCTGCCGATGCAGGGGACACGGGTTCGTGCCCCGGTCCGGGAAGATCCCACGTGCCACGGAGCGGCTGGGCCCGTGAGCCATGGCCGCTGAGCCTGCGCGTCCGGGGTCTGTGCCCGCAACGGGAGAGGCCACAACAGTGAGAGGCCCGCGTACCACACACAAAAAAAAAAGTAGAGGGAAAAGCATGGGCTCTGCAGCCAGAGATACCTGGGTTCAAACCCTAGCTCCATCTCTTACCTGCTGTGTGGTTCTCGGCCAATGACTTTACCTCCCTGATCATCACCTAGAAAGCCACGTAGGCCACTCTCATGAAGTTGTTGTAATAATTAACGCAGCTCAGCAGGTATATGCCAGTCTCCGCTCCTCCCAGCTTTCCCGGAGCCTTTAGAAATTGCCGTGGAAGCAGCAAGGTGGACAGGGCTGCACCAGGTCAGGCGCCCTCAGGGTGCGTCTGGGCTACATCTGCTTCTGGATGACACGGGCGAGTGTCTTCCCCGTTCCCACAGAAAGAGGGTCTGGCATTTGATTCGTAAATTTGCTTCCAGGTCCAAGCTGTCTTTCTGCTCAGTCCTAAGTGTGGTGGGAAGGAGGGAGCGGGACAAGAAGATGCCTCCTGCTCTGATTGCTAAACGAGGCCCGTCAGGTTCCTGCTTGGAGCTGGGGGTCTGTGCTGACTGCTGGGCAGCCAGTCTTCACCCAAAAGATGCTTCCTGGGAGGGTGGTGAGCGTAGCAGGGCCAGAGGAGCTGATGGGCTGCGTTCCAGGGGCTCTGGGGGCACATTTCTGTTAGAGTTGTTTTTCTTTCTTCTCTCCCCTCGTTGATTTATATAGTAGAGGAGAGAGTTTTCAAACAGTAGGCATGTCTGGGTCTAGGCAGGCGGGCCAGTGATTAATCTTAGTTTGTTGCTGCTGACAGCCAGGAGCAAGAAATAATAAAGGTTTGCAGGGCGGGGAGAGGCGGGGGATGAGGAAAGGCTGCTCGCCCTGCGATCATTGGCAGGGAGCACGGACTTCATTTCCTTCTGCCGTCTGAGCACCCCTTGTCGGGTCGACATCTGAGGCTCCAGCCTCTCAGCTCCATGGGGGCTGCTCCCATGGTCAAGCCCCCAGGGTGGTCCCCCAGACCACAGTAGAGCCTCCCCGGCCGTTGTTGGGTTCCCTGCCCAGCATGACCTCCTGCTCCAGGATGTAGGACTCCATCACCACCACTTGCTCTCCTCTCCAGCCTGCCCTTGAGGGCAGAGCTTCGAGAAAGGCAGGTGTGTGCCGCCCGGGGCACTGCTCTGCTGACCAGGGCCCTGGGTTCCTGGCTGCCTGCTCCCGTGACTCTGCACCTCTCTGAGCTGCCAGGTGGGTGTGAGGGCTGGAGAAGGGGGAGTACAGAAGAAAGAGAGGTGGGGGTCAGGCAGACCGGCACAGGGGTAGCTGACTGACTCCAGGCAGACAGTGATGGCAGGAAGGGGTGGAGTGAGGAGGGGTTTTGACATGGGCCTTGGGAAGTGAGGAGGGTTGAGGCAGTTGGGGATGGGCAGGGTAAGGAGCTGCCCATTCTGAGGAAACAGCAGCCCAGGAGGACAGAAGCTGCCTACTTTCCAATCCACAGTTTTCAATATATCCCATCACTAACTCCTCCCCATCTCCCCAGGATAGAGGCAGCTCTGTGCAGCAGAAGACATGGGCTCTGGATCAGTCTGGATTGGGCTCTTGAACCCCAGCTCTACCACTTACTAGCAGGGTGGCCTTGGACAAAGGGACTTAACATCTCTGAGCCTCAATTTCCTCATCTATAAAATGGGTTTTACAGAGGTATTCCTGAAGAGATGATATACGTGAAGTGCTTGGCATGTGCCCAGCAGGCATTAAGTGAGTGTGGTAGCCCACTGTCTTTGTTACAGACTTTGGAGAGCCATGGGTTATTGAGGAAAGAGCTTGGTGTGGTCCAGAGCCTTGAGAATTGTCTGGATCTGTCCATGCCCGCAGCTACTCCCCTTTATGGTGGTGGGATTTTAGAATTTATGTAGGCTGCAACTTGAGAAAATCCTGCCTTGTTATGACTGAGACTCAAATCACAGGGCTAGAGTCAAATCCAGACTGCCCTTGTTCTGGCTGTGTGACCTTGGGTGAGTCACTTAACCTCCCTGATCTCCCAGTTCTTGATCAGTACCTGAAGATGATGACCACTTCAACAGGCATTCCTTTCTGTCCCCCTCACTGTCCTGCTGACCCCTATCTCTCCCTCCACATCTTCAGACATTATGAGTCGATTACAAGAGCCAGAACCTGGTCCAGGACAGTAGCTCTCGTACATTAAGTACACTTGAGCAGAAATCTTGGGATTTAGGGAACAGAAAGAGACCTTTTACATCACCTGGCCCAATGCCCTGTACAGGTGGAGAAACTGAGACCAGAAAGAGGAAGAAGCTTGTTTGCCTCCTGGCTTCCCATGCAGGCCCTGTTTTCTGGCAGCATTTGCATTGGCCTGAGACAAAGGGCAGGCAGGGGAGAGGGGCCGTCTGCCTCTTTGCTCTCACTACACAGAGGATTTCACATCCTTTCAGGACTGATGGAGGGAAAATGAACTTTCTGTTCAATTAGTGTGCGACGTGTTTTCTCCTTCTAAAAGGTTTAAAGGAAGTGGTGCAATTAGGAGCTCCTCCAACGCCCCGTGCAGGAGACTAAATGAAAACAGTGAACTTCAGAGACAGAGGTTCGCAGAAACCCCGTCTGACCGTGGAGGTGTCTGGAAGGCAGATGGGGGTGAAGCGCTGGCTGCTGAGGAGGCTGCAACAGCTCAGCGAAGGACTAGGGCAGTGGGAGTAGAACAGAGGCCGTGTCCTGGTAGAACTGAAGAGGGTGAGAAACAGCGAGAAGTCAGGGGCCTCATCCAGATTCCTGAACAGCTGGGTGAGTGGTGGCACCACCAGCTGCAACATGGACCTGGAATGGTTTTGAAAAACCCAGGAAACTCGTCCTAACTCAGCTGCCCAAAACCAGAGGCAAGGGGTGCCCACACTCACACTGCCAACCCATTGTCCAGAGCACCCACCAGCCTGGCAGTGCCCAGCGTGCCTGCTGATGGGCTG
Organism: Delphinus delphis; assembly: GCF_949987515.2. NCBI lineage: Eukaryota > Metazoa > Chordata > Mammalia > Artiodactyla > Delphinidae > Delphinus > Delphinus delphis. Next base: position 34,882,455 of record NC_082688.1, read on the forward strand.
GGTTTTCCCTTCCTGACTTGCTGCATCTCCCCTCCCAGCCAAGCACACGGCATTGCCCTTTGCTCCCCCGAGAGCTCCCTGGTCCCCTCCAGAGTCAGAGCCACCCTGATTACATTTCCAGCTGCTTTTTAATTATCTCATATCAGCCCCCATAAATCTCTCCGTAAGGCTCGCCTGCCGTGGGAGGCGTTCCAACTGTTGCCAGGAAGCCTCTTGTGCCCTGGGACAGCTTCCCTTCTGAGGCACTGGGTGGTCTCTTCAAATGAGAAAAATATTTCTTTCCAATCACATTTCTAACATCTTGTTAATAGGACTTATTTAATAATACTTTTGCAAAAGCCATCTGGGAATGGCTTGATTGAGAGGGCATGTGGGGTGCAGCAAGGACAGGCCATGGTGACAGATACAGACCTTGTATCTGCCATCAGCAGATACAGCAACATGGAGAAAGATGCAGTCAGGGACCAGAGGACCAGGGCCTGAATCACTGCTTCCACCAGCCAGGAGGGTCACCCAGCAAGTTATTTCACGTCTCTGAGCCTCAGCCCCGAGGCTCAGGGAGACAGCGGAAGGGAAAGCTCTTAGTAAACCCTGAGTGTCTGTATGAATGCAGGTGGTGTTATTTACAGAGCCTTGTGCTTTCCCCGGGGGAGTATTGGGGGTCTTACTTTGCTAACAGCTAGGTAAATAACTCAAAGCCCTGCCCCCCCGCCCCCCCCCCCCCCGCCCGCCCAGAGGCATTTGGCGGGGCTGGAAGCAACCAGCTTCATTCAGTAAAATCCCAAGGTTTCCTGTTCCCCATACCTTCAGGCCCTTGCAGCCAGAAGGCTCTTGAATCATCCAGGTCAATACCCTGGCTTTCGGATGAGAGAAACAGGCACAGGAAGGGAAAAGGACCTTCCCAAGGTCCCGCAGCGAGTTGCTGGCAGAGCCCAGATGTCTCAACGCCCATCCCAGGGTTATTACCCTTCTGAGCCCATAACACTATATTTTCTCTCCCATTTTCTCCATAAACATTCTTGGTATTTGCGGCAGATTTATACAATCGGATGTCAGATTTTATAGCTCTCGTCTTTGCTCCCACAGTTCAAACGCTAAAGCTATAAAAATGATATTTTGCTGTGTATGAGTGTGGGTGTGTCACACTCACACGTGCACACACTTCCATTTTGTGCCTCGAATCTGCCCTTTTCTGAATGAAATTGGGTCATTTGTAGAGACGTGGATGGATCTAGAGACTATCGTACAGAGTGAAGTAAGTCAGAAAGAGAAAAACAAATATCGTATATTAATGCATATATGTGGAACCTAGAAAAATGGTACAGATGAACCGGTTTGCAGGGCAGAAATAGAGACACAGATGTAGAGAACAAACGTATGGACACCAAGGGGGGAAAGTGGCGGGGGGTGGGGGTGCGGTGGTGGTGGGATGAATTGGGAGATTGGGATTGACGTGTATACACTAATATGTATAAAATAGATAACTAATAACCCGCTGTATAAAAAATTAAATTCAAAAAAAACCCTACGTTTTTCTGGGCAGCCCTCCCCCAGTGAGCAGCCCCCATCCTCCTTCCAGCTAAGGGTGCTTTCTGCCACTTTTAATACCTTTTTTTTAAGGATTGTTTCACCTAGGAGGAATATCAGAAACAACTGGTTTTGGCAAAGCTGGCTTATTAGAAATGTTTTAATTAGAACTTTTTTTCTTTCTCTATTTTCCTTTTGAAAATCTACACGCTGCTCACGGCCCTGAGCGGCTTGAGGATCAGCCTGTCACATTCTCAGCACAGACTTTCAGGGCAGGGGCAACAGTTCAGCAGTGAGGTGTCACTGCTGCGTTCCTACCAGGCACCAGGCCTTTGACTGGATGGGGAGACAGAGGCACATCAGAGTCTAAGCTTGTAGTCCAGGCATGGGGACAAGAATAGGTGACTACTGTGATGGAGGGAGGTGTAGCAGAGAATGAGTAAGGGAGGAAGAAAGTGAGTCTGACTGGGGGCATCTCAGAAGGCTTCCTGGAGGAGGTAGCATGTGAGCAGGGCCTAGGACGATAATAATGTATTGGGAAGTAACAGAAAGGTAGAAGGATGATTAGGTTTGGTATTAGAGGAGAGGTCTCTGCAGTGTCCCCTCTCCCTGTGGTGCTAACTCCCTGTGGTGCCAACTTTTCAATTGTCCCCTCCACATAAGCCCCCCGTGGCCCAGGTGACTAATAATATTGTGGACGTAGATGTACCTTGTAAACTCTGAAGTCCTAGTCAGCTCTCTCTCTGTCTCCCTACAGCTTCTGCATCTCTGGTCCTTTATCTTTTCCACAATTCCTTCCCACCCCCCAACTTGCCAAAGAGTAGCCACATGCCCCTCATTTCCACCTGACACTAAAGGTGTGTACCCCACCCTAGCTGAACACAGCCTCCCAAGGGAAAATGCATTTACACGGTGCTGGGCAGGCGCTTTGCAGTCCCTGGTACCTGGTGTTAGAAATTGAAGAGGCTTCTGCAGCGTATCCTCTGAGGCAGGTAGAATTGTGCCAGTAACAATGATTAAAAACTTGGGGGGGGCAGTATATGAGTTCTGACACAAGTGATGTTGAAACCACTGAGGCGGCAAATGCATGAGGTGGTGTGTGCTGGGCACACCCACCTTTCAGATTCACGGTCTCCCAATGGGAGCATAATCCCGTTTTGAGTTCAGATTTTCAGGCTAGAAAAATACTTTCTCCTGTCCTCAGTTGTTCCAGTCTTACCCCCTAAAAATCTTCTGTGATGAAACAAGGGTTGACTTTTACTTTTGTGGAAGTTGTGCTTTTAAAAAGCAATCAGTTCCAATAGTAAGTAACTTTTGGGAACTCAATTACTTGCAGCCATGCTGAAAAAAACTGTAATTAACGTGGTCAAACCCTAGCCAAATAATAAAATGAAAGCTTTGTTGTGTATCAAGGCAGAAATCAATTTCATTAGGGAGCAAAGAGCCAGAGATTTAATTTTGAGAAAACTCTCCACCCTGTGGACAGAGGTTGTCAAGAAGCTGCCAGAATGAATGCCCAACATGAGAGGATTCGCCCTCCAGAGCCCAGATTACTAAGGGCTGGCAGTGACCTTTCAGAATTACATTTGCAAACCTTCCAATTGTGGCCACAGCCAGTGGGGCTTTTGCTTCTTAATGTTCTTGGACTGGTGCCCCTTTTGGTTTGGTCAAGAGGTGCATGTTGTCTGCACCCACTGACACTTGCATGCCAATGAGATCCTGTCCCTTGGGATGGGGAGGAGGAAGAAGACAGAGGTGGACTCTGGAGGTCGGAAGACACCAGAAAGGAGTTCAGCGAAGGCTCAGAGTGTCCACATGGTGATGGAGTCGTGTCCAGACAGCAGGGCTAATAGCCAAGTGGGACATACCCACTGGGGACACTGTCCGTTTGCAGGCCAGCATGTGTATGAGAGATTGTGAGCAGCAGGGGGGACCAGGACGAGAGAGGACAGCTGGAGAGGAACAGCCTCAGGTCTGCGCCTGCTTCTGTATTCCGCTCTCCAGGGGGCCTTCCCACGGCAGGCAGAGCAGCTGTGACCTGCTGGAATGTGCTAAGTCACATTTCAGCTCAGAACATAGAAGGACTTTCTCATGGTCAGAGCCATCAAAGGTTGGAAAAAGTTGTACCTGTAAGGAGTAAGCTCCCCAACACGGGATAAGCCACAAAAGCTGAACATTAGATGTGAATATGGACTTTGCATCATCAGATAGAACGGTGGTTTTCAAACTTGAATGTGCGTCGGAATCTCTTGAAGAGCATATTAAAAAGCTGATTCAGGTTCCAGAGAGGCCCAGGGAGTCGCAGGCTTAGCAAATCCCCAGGAACTTTGATGTAGGCATTTTGGGGCACATTTGTAGAAACTCTGTATTTGAGAAACCTGCACTCCTTTTCCAACCCTGAAACTCTGGGATGTCTGTAATGAAGTTCAGTCCTTTTGTTTAATATCTGAATAGTCATTCCTTCTTCATTGCATGGTGTGAGCACCTATGTGCTAAGTTTCAAAGGTTTAGCAGTTTGTGGGACCTCAGTGGTCACCTAGTTCTCTCCCTTTGTTGTATAGATAGATGGGGAAACTGAGGCCCAAGAGGACAGGAGCCAGGGCTGGGACCAGGTCCCTGACATCCAGTTCAGAGCTCTTTTCACTTGCTTTCAGTGACTTTAAGGACTATCATAAAGTCCACCCCATTTCACAGATGAAGAAACTGAGGCCCAGATCCCCAAGGACTGTTGGGAGCTTTTCCACTGAAAACCACCATCACCATCATTCACATGATGTGCAAAAGGCCCTTGGCCAGGGTGTCTGGGTGGCTTAGAGTCAACTGTGTGCCTTTGAAATTTCAGGGAGGAAGAACGGACCCTCAGGTTAGAGGAAGGACCACTGAGCAAGTAGGTCTGTTTTAGCTTTCAGTTTTTAAAGGCCCTCCTGGATTTTTCCTTCTTTACTTGTTTGAGTAAAACTGTGAGTTGGATCAGGTGCTTTGTGGGCGAGTCCCCTTCTTTGCTGTGCTAATGAATCGGTTGGTCAGTTAGCAAGGGACGCCCCAGCCAGGAAGGGAGTTGGGTCTGGAGGATAGTGAGGGTAAGCACTGTGCTTTAAGGACAAGGATGAGAATTGGGGTTGGGGGGGATTGCTGCCTTCTTCCCCCTCCCTGCACGTCCACCTCCACCTTCCACCTTGTCACAGGCATTGCTGCCTACTCTGAGCATACAGAGGCTATGGGTAGTGCCCAAGAATCCCCTACAGCGAATGGCACAGGGGCGGGGTAGGGGGGAAAGGGGCACATTCTGGATTCACTGGAGAATGGGAGCAAACCTCCACCCCTTTCTGGGCCTTAATGTCGTCTGTAAAATAAGAGCAGGGAAACACATGGTCTCAAAAGCCTCTGCTTGGTGTCTGGTCTATCTCGGAAATGTTGAATACGGAGCAATACACACAGTACTGCCATAAACCAGTATTTTTTAAGCAGAGAAGCCTCTTTCCTCATCATTCCCATTCTGTTTTCATGTGGACCCTGCTGTGTAACAATGTGCTTTTGAGAGTGTTGGGAAATACCACTCCATGTTTGGGAAAGTCGATCTCAGGGTCATAAACACCATGCCCATAGTCACCCAGCGACAGAGCTAGGACCAGAACCCAGGCCTGCCACCCCAGCCAGGCAGGCAGCCCAGCTGGAGGATGTGGTCCTGCTGCCAACGTGGCCATGAATGGCAGACCAGGCAGACAGGGAGACACGCTCGGTGCTCAGCACGGAGCCAGCAAGGCAAACCAGATGGGCAGCAACTTCTACTCAGGCTCCTGCAGTGCAGGTGGGGACAAAGCCGTGTCAGAACCCCTAGAGCCTTAGCACCTGCCAAACTTGCTCATGCACCATCCAGCTCGGATCTCAGGATGGTTCTTACGGGTGGGCAGTGAAAACTCCATCCCGCAGATGAGGAAACTGAGGCTCAGAGAGAGGCACAGCTCGGAGTGGCAGAAGGGGACTCAGACCCAGGTCTGGGTCCCGCTGGGTCTGCAGGTGGTGGTCCCTTTGCCCTTGTCTTGCTGCCCTCATCCCGGAGTACTCCCCTCATCTCACTCTCCAGCCTCACCTGGCTCAACCCCAGGTTTCCAGCTCCCCTTTTGCTATAAAAGCCCCTGCGCCCCTGGCAGCTGGCGCTTACCCTTAGGGCTGCCTTTGCCCAGTCCCTGTTCTGGATCTTCCTTCAGGTACCGTGTGTTCCCCCTGCACCTGCTGGTTGGTGGTGAAGTGGGAGTTGGTCCTTGGAAACAGCCTGGAGCCCTTTGGCAAATTCTGTGTTGTGTCTTAAGCCCTTAAATAAGGAGCCGGATGACTAACCTTTATCAGGTGTTCATGCTTCCTTCACACAGGCATTCTCACTTCTCCCTCACAACTACTGTGAGGGTGGACTCTTCGTTACTCCCATTTCACAGATGAAGGATTTGAGGCATGGGTGACCAGTGAGCTGCCACTGTTGAAATTTGGGGCTGGATTATTCTATGCTGTGGGGTTGTCCTGTGCAGCATCCCTGACCTCCACCTGTAGATGCCAGCAGCTCCCCTGTCTCCAGACATTGTCAGATTCCTCCAGGAGGGAGGTAAACTCGCCCCAGTTGAGAACCAGTGCTCCAAGAAGAGTATGGGTGGAGAGAGGCTTGTCCTAGTAGAAGGAAACCCCCCTCTACCCCACCCCAGGCCTGAATGCATTCTGTCCATCCCGTTGGCACAGATGTTAAGAAGCCTTGCTTTTGCCACTGTGCTGTCCTCAAGCCCGGGGATTCCCTGTACCTGCATGAGGATAGCCGTCCTGCCCTGCCTTAGTCCTCCTGGCCGAGGCTGGCACACCCTCCACACCACTGTGATGTCTCTCATTAGCTTGAAAACTTCAGCACTGGAGGAACCCCCTCTACCTTTTCCAGACGGGGATGCTGAGGCCCAGGGAGAGGGGACCTGCCCAGCCAATGACATCAGTGGGATCAGAGTTTGAACCCAGGCATCTGACTTCAGTTCAGCCACCACCATCAACCCCACGTGCTTCAAACACAAAAGGGTCTTCGTGTTCCTGGAAGAGTCCTCTTTCCCCTTCCTAAAGCTCTGAAACATTTCATGTCATCCCTCCCCCTGCCTCCACCTCTCCCCTTGCAGTTTTCATGTGCATTTGCTGGAGCCTGAGGACTGCTAGGAACACCGACCAGAGAGACTGCAAAAGTCATCCAGCCTGCCCCCATGCATCATTACCCTCCCACTTACACGCCCCCAGTGATGGGAGGCTCACTCCCTCAGCTGTCAGTCTGGATCATTAATATCTTCCTGCCTGGCACTTTGTTAGTCTACTCCTGGGAAAATTGCCCCAGATCAGTTCATTTTGACCTATGCTGCCTTGCGTGGCACAAAACAAGCTTATGCGTCTCCATGTTTGCCGCGAGATGCATCTGCCGGCTCTCCTGCCTGGAGGTGGCTTTTCGTCACGAATTACTGGAGGCCCTCTCCCTGAGCCACCACCTTAGAGCTTGAGAAATGCCCGGGCTTCCTGGGGAGGCTCATCACTGCCAGTGTGCTTATTGAAAGTCTAATTATTTGGTTGTAAATCAAGTTGTTTGGCTCAGCGGTGTTCACATTTAGATGTTTGTTCACCATAACTTGGCGCGTGTGTCTTTGGCTTGTCCCCTTGAAGGCTATTTCGGAAGGCAGTGGGTGGCATGTGACCTCATAAGCCCCTTCCCGCAGCTCCTCAACCCCTAGAACATCTCAGCTGGAAAGGGCTTCCATGCCCCTCACCCCATGCATTGCACAGTTGGAGAACCCCGACACACAGCTAGAAGGACTCACGCCCTGGTCCCCTGGTTCAGAAAGCCCTGGTGTCCTCTCACTGTGACTCAGGCAGGTTGCTTCTCCCTCTGGCCCTTGGTGTTCTCGTGTGTGCAGTGGGTGTCTTGCAGATAATGCCAGCCCTCCCAGCTTCTTTGTGAAGCCACAGGTTGGTCCAGTCCGACGGCAGCGGTGGCAATCACATTGTACATGTTTGTTCTGCCAGGCTCCCAGGACCTGTGCTGGTAGTTCTCAGCACGTGCAGATGCCAGCCTGACATCCTCAGGAGATGTCAACCAGGTACCTTTCCCCTGAAGGCCCCCATCACTTGAGATCTGGGTATTTTTTTCCCACAGCGGGCCCAGGGCTCTCCTCAGAACATGCTTCTCTGCAGGCACTCATGAGTGTTTCTGGAGTGGCTTGTTTCACAGATGTGGCGAGGAGTTTCTCTGTAGACACTTACCCAGCAAAATATCCCATCTCCCAGGAGGTCAAAGAGCAGACGTCCTGAATCAGAGCCATCTGCTTGCAGAGGCAGCATTGCCGAGCAGGGGGCGGGGTTATGGCAGGAAGTACCTGTTTTGTAGGCCCCTAGGTGGCCATGGAGGCAGGAGGTATCTTGCCATGGTCACCCTCCAGGCTGGCTCCCTTGGGATGCTCCCTCACCCAAGATCACAGCAGATCAGCATTAGAGCCGGGCCTAGAACGCACCTGTGCCCAGTTAATTCGATACAAACGTCCGTGTCCATCTCCACTCCGACTTGGGTGCACACTTCTGGGGTCAGAAGGACCTGATGGGCTGGTCTCATGCCCTCTCCACGCTGATCACAAGACCTGTGCTCCGAGAGCTCTGAGGGTGAATTCTGGTTGCTCTTGTCATGCTCATGGAGAGCAGGCAACACCTCCCTCCCCTGAGAATCATCCTGCAACCAATTGTTGAGGGCATTCAGGTGCCCAATTTCATCCTTCCTCTTCTCTTAACCGATCTGGCCTCAGGAATCTTTGCACAATGTAAGATTCAACTTTTTAATTAAAATAACCCACAAGAAGAGGAAGAGGGCTTCCCTAGTGGCGCAGTGGTTGAGAGTCTGCCTGCCGATGCGGGGGACACGGGTTCGTGCCCCGGTCCGGGAAGATCCCACATGCCGCGGAGCGGCTGGGAGCCTGTGCTCCGCAACGGGAGAGGCCACAACAATGAGAGGCCCACGTACCGCAAAAAAAAAAAAAAAAAAGAAGAAGAAGAAGAGGAAGAGATACAGCCACTTTGAGATCTGCTGGGCCCCAGAGCGGGGAGGGCCTGGGCCCTCAGGAAGATGTGGTTTTAGGAGGGAACTTGTGTCACATTCGTTTTATTTATCTAGGCCTGGGCAGGGGGCACTGGCTGGCTCTGTACCCTTGAATCATTTCTTGTAGAATCCCAAGGAAAGAAAAAGGTTTGACCCATTCTTCTCTGTGGCTTGTGGCTTCCCTCAAGTGAGACTTCTCTTTCCAATTTGAGAGGCAGGTGCCTTTGTACCCCCTGCAGAGGTGACCCTCTAGGTTCTCCCCATGGCTCTGCCCCTCACTAAGCTGGCTCCTCCTGGGACCAATGCTGACCAGGCAGAGCAGCCACTGTGCCTGGCCTTGAAAGAGGCAGCTTCTACCCAGCTTCTACTCAGGGGCCTGGTGGAGTCGCCACCATCCTGCCCTCTGGAGCTTACAGTCCAGAGAGGAAGATGCTCGGGGCCTCATTTCCTTGGCTCAAAATAGACACTCACTAGATAGCTGCCGGATGGATGGATGGATAGATGAATGGAGTGCTCGGCTATGCGCCAGACATGTGCTGAGGGCCCAAAGGGGAATAAGGCTTGACCTGCTGAGAAACGTCCCAGTGAACAGAGTTCCCGACCTCAGGAGCTCACAGAGCTGCAGGGACCTGGACACCTGGATCCGTCTGGTTGGGTGGCTGAGCAGGGGAAGATGAGGCTGCAGTGGTAGTGTCAGGGCCCTGAATGCTTACCACAGGCTTCAAAGTCAGACAGACACAGTGAAATCCTGGTCCCACCGTGTCCCATGGGACAAGGCACACAACCTCCTTCAGCCTCAGTTTCCCCATCAGTAAACAACGGTAGTCACACCAAGCAACTTATCAACCTTGCTGTGGGCTTAAATGAGGTCACGTGTAGCAGTGGCTCAGCTCAGTGCCTGGTGCACAGTGGGGTTCGAGCATTCATTCTGCAGTGGCAGTGGGGAGCCCTGGACGGTTTCGAGCTGAGGGACAGTGTTCTGGGGCATCTCAGTGAAGAGAGCAGCTCCCCAACCACCTTTCAGTAGAGGGAAACCAGAGATCACCTCTGTGTGTGGTTTCCTGTAACCAGGTCCTACATGCTAGTCCCCAAGGGCAATTTCCTTGCCTTCTCCTGCATAAATATTATATGCAAGTATTTTTAAGTCACTTCATTGTGAAAAGAAGCGATTTAACATAACTATTACCCAAGATTCTTCATGAAATATGCATCAAGCAATTAGGTCTAAAAGCAAGAGGTGAGGCCTCGCACCCTGTTCGGGCCAGCAGCTGCAGGCTGAGTGATGTTTTATTAAAGCCCGTGATTATGAGACAAGGTGGGGTCTGTTATTAGGCCCAGCGCGCCAGGCACGTTTGATAATCCTGGTGATGAGGACGTGCTTTTTGTGATGATAATGAGCCATTTGAACGCCCTGACAGCCACAGCACCCCCAGCCTCTACCAGCCTTACAAGACTCATTAGTCAGGTCACCCACTGGAGACACCCCTAATTGTGACTTAGCTCTTGCAAGATGTCCTATCAAAGGAGACAGGGCTGACACGGGAGCTTGGCAGGCGGTGGCCTGTCTGAGCTCCCCGGGGACCCATGCCTTCTCAGAAGCAATGATGGGAGGTGGCCCGGGACCCGGCCCACCTGGTCCTGGACGCGTGGGCCCCAGGTTCTTGCCATAACCACAGCTTACCTTGCTGTGTGCCCCGAGCCAGAGTGCTGCTCTCTCTGACCTGTTTCCTCCAGGGTACCCCAAGAGGGTGAAACGAGATGGTCCCCAGGTTGCTTCCTGCTCCAACAGCAGTGTCCAGAGCACCGCAGCATCCCTGGGCATGCTGGTTATCTGATGCACCCTCTCTTCTCCCTGGAAAATTTAATCCTTTCTCTTATTGTGCTGGATGTCGTCTTCTGAGTAGAGTTGGGAGTCTTTTTTTCTTTTTTTTAAATATAAATTTATTTATTTATTTATTTTGGCTGCATTGGGTCTTCGTTGACGCTTGCGGGCTTTCTCTGGTTGTGGCGAGCGGGGGCTACTCTTCATTACGGTGCGTGGGCTTCTCGTTGCGGTGGCTTCTCTTGTTGCAGAGCACGGGCTCTAGGCGCACGGGCTTCAGTAGTCGCGGCATGTGGGCTCAGTAGTTGTGGCGCACGGGCTTAGTTGCTCCGCAGCATGTGGGATCTTCCCGGACCAGGGCTTGAACCCGTATCCGCTGCATTGGCAGGCAGATTCTTAACCACTGTGCCACCAGGGAAGCCCCCAAGTTGGGAGTCTTTAAAGCCATCCCTGGCAGCTGTTTTTAAATCTTCAACTGTTATTAGGTGGCACCTTGCTCGTGGGGACCTTGTGACCCATCAGGGTGTATCACTGCCGCACACCCTGTAGCTATGTGTTGACGAGGCTCTGCCTGACCTTTGCATAAGTCCGGGTTTGATAGATTATCTCAGAAGGAAATCCTGCTTACCTCGCAGGGCCCACCAACTCCGTGTGATGGTCCCTCCATGGTTGGGGACTCTGCCGGTCAGGACACACTGTCTCCAATCCCCAGGATGGCCTTTCACTGCTAGCCCCTGTGCTGCTCTGACCCATCATCAGCCCTGCAGGGTGGGTGTCGTGGGGACTGAGGCTTGGAGTCAAGGAGTCACTTGTTCAGGCTCTGATGCCTCTCGCCCACCACGCGCCTGGCCTCACATGGAGTGTTGGGGGCTAACTAGGGCTCTCTCCTGGAGCTGGACAGCACTGAGGTCAGGAGCGTGGGCTCTGGGAAAGGCCCACCAGGGAAGGAAGCAGCATCGCCACTGCTGATTGCTGTGGGACCCTGGGTCAGCCACCTCCCATCTGAGTCTCAGTGCTTAGCACATGGCCTGGCTCACAGGAAGTACCCAGGACACATCAGCCTGAGGGCCATCCGGACCAGTACCCTGTGACAGCGGCACTCCGTGGGCAGCAGTGGAAGGGAGTGGGGCATGAAGCTGCCTCGACCCCTTCCTGCAGGAAGCCCTCACCGTGTGGGCAGCAGATTATGCTCATACACATGGAATCCAGGACCTTAGGCCCAGAAGCACCCTCAGAGGCCATCCAGTTAGTCTCCCCATGGATCCAGTGGGGGCAGGGAATGAGCCCAGTACGGCCCAAGGAGAGCCTCAGGTCCAGAGAACCAGAGGGTGCAGTGCGTGAGCCCAGGGGGAAGGGCCGTTCCTGCCAGGGCTGCAGGGTGAGGGCCAGCTCTCCCTCTGCCGGGAATGGTCAGGCCCTGGACTCAGGGGTCACGGGCCTGAGTTCTCTGCCTTGGGCTCCGAACTTTGTAACCGCCTGCCCCCTCAGTACAGCCCAGCTCAGGGTTATAAACTAGTGTGTACTGAAATACGAGCGTCAGAAGAACAAACAGTGGGCCTGGAGAGTCAGGAGGGACTGCAGGAAGGTACCAGCGGCTGCCTGTGCCTGTTGAGGTGGAGGCGTTAGTGTGGAGTTCCTAATATCTGGTGACCTCGCAAGCCCTCAGCCTGGGAACAGAGGAGCTTCAGCTTCTGTCTCTGGCTCTGTCCTCTGTTACCACCATCCCTGCCCACTTCCCTCACTGAATATTTTAAGAAAAACTGGTGTGAAAATACCCCATTAACCCGTATGAGTTATTTCCTTTAACCTCCTTAGAAATTAAATCAGCTCCCCCTGCAACTTCGTACCTGCAGTGCCATCAGAGCTTTGGCGTTCAGACCAGCTCACAACAGGTTGCTGTGATCTAACACATCCTGCGCTTTGCAGCCCCAGCTGTAGACTGTGGTACATAAAGCCCAAAATATCACCCCACACAGAGGGCATGACATGTCCAAGGCCACACACACCCGCCCATGTCACTCACCTGCAGCTCCAGCTCTGCTGTCTCCCGTACACACCCCTTCTCCAAGGCAAGGCTGAGCACGTGGCCTCCAAGAATGCAAAGCTTTTTAACTGTCCCCGGTTTTCTTAGCCACACAATTTCAGCCCTGCATTCAAGCAATTACAGCCCTTTCCAGGCCAGCACAGATTTGCCATCTCTCCATGGATGTGGGTAGCAGGTAGCGGAGTCTTCACTCAGAGGGAGTTGCACGTTTTTTCACTTAAGGCACGCACCAGTTCCTTTCTAACAGCTTAAGCAAGTGTGCCTCCTGCTTCTAGATGTGACAAGGCAATTCTCCAATGAAATGACCCTTCACTGAGGAGCAGAAAATGCCACAGGCTGTGTAATTAGAACATTGTCAGCCTTAAAAAATCTTGATTTAAATTTCAGTTCTTTACAGGAATTATTCTCTCTTGAAACATAATTGCACTCCGAACGATTTCCTTTAAGCTAAGGGTGACATCTCTAAATACGTTATTATGAGCAGCTGTATTGCTCAGTGCTTGCACTTCATTAAGCATTTGCTCTGCCCATTTGAAAATGGTCCTGGAGTCCAAATTGACGCATTAATAGAGCAGGCGCCGGTAAGCGTGTGGAACCCGGTCCTGGATGGAAGAGATGTGGGAACAGCTGAAGCAAGAAGAATCAAAGCTCAGAAGGACTACAAACTGCAAACCTGTGTCCACACGGAGCTCTCGGCCTTGCCTGGGGTGGGCCTGGTCTCCTAGGAGCCGGGCCTCTAGGGCTGCTCACAAGTTATCGGTGCCCAAGGATGGGCTCTGGAGAAGGCGCAGGAGGTCAGAGCCCCAGCTTTCTCACTAAGTGACACACCCTCAGTAAATTTGGACTGTGCTTTGGAAACCAAGCATCCACAAGTGTGGTGGCTAAATCTTGGAGCTGAGTGAGCAGGGAAAGGGCAGCCTGAGCACAGGCAGGTTGATGGAGGGGTTAGTGACCCGATGTGGCCAGAGTCCTGGGTGGGAGGCGGGAGAGGTCTGCTAGGGCCGGGTGGAAACAACACCCCACCCAGCATGCTGGTGCAGCTGGCAAGCCGCGAGGGTCACAGACATAGGGCTCTGCTCTGACCTCCGAGGAACCCACCCACTACCCATTTCGGAGGATGCCGAGCATGCCTGCGCACTCCTCTGGAGCTCTCAGGGGAATTGAGAAGATGGACAAGTAATCACAGTTCAGGAAGGCAAGTGCTGATGGAGGCGTTATATCCTCGGTGCAGCTGGAAGAAGGAAGGAGCTCTGCCAGTGGGAACCTGGAAGACTTCCTGACAGAGGAAACACTACACCTGGGCCTTGGAGAAGGAGGCAGGCAGGGTTTACTGAGCAGAGAGAGGAAGTGCAGACAGGAGAGTGCCTGCGTTGGGGCAAAGCCGGGGAGCACACATTCTCCCTAGATTCTATTGGCTTAAACTAGTCACGTGACTACAGTGGATACAAGGGAGGCTGGGAAATGTAGTCCCTGGCTTGGCAGTTCCATAGTGCTGAAGAGAGAGCATCAGTTTTTGGAAAACAGCTCGCCTGTCATCCTGCCACACTCTGTTTCCTAATCTGTAAAGTGGGGGTGATGACCCCTGTCCTGCCTACTTGTCAGGGCATTGGGGACTTAAACATTGTGCCTGCCAGGCAAGGCTTAAATTTTCATCTGCATCAGTAATAGGAAGAGGGGCCAAGTTTGGGGGTTTCTTTGTTTTCCTGAGGAAGTCCCTCAAAGCTCCCGAGGTCGAAAGACTCTCCTGCAGTGTTTGCTGCTGATTCCCTGTCTGCTGCTGGGATTGAGGGGGCTCTTAGGTGCAGCTGCATTTCAGCCGGTCCTGGGCTCTGTTCCTGGCTGGGAGAGGTGCAGCTCAAGTCTGCTTCTTGGCTGGGATCTCTTCTGTCCCGGGCAGCAAGGAATCTTCACACCTTAGCAGGAATATGGCCAGAGGGAGAGTTCTCTCGGATAATGAGTGTGAATTCGTGACACACCTCGGTTCAGAGCAAAAGTGAGTAGCTCTATGGGAATTGCTTTCCTGATTGATCTTGGGCCTTCGTCACTCTGCACATCCTAATAATCTCTGCGCTTTGTTCACAGGAGCAACCAGGGCTTCATGCACATGAAACTGGCCAAAACCAAAGAGAAATACGTCCTGGGTCAGAACAGCCCCCCGTTCGACAGTGTCCCAGAAGTCATCCACTACTACACCACCAGAAAGCTGCCCATCAAAGGGGCCGAGCACTTGTCCCTCCTCTACCCCGTGGCTGTGCGGACCCTGTGAGCCCCTCCCTGCCCTGCGACAGGGCCCAGACGTGGAGGAGCCGGTGGCCCCTGCCGACCCGCCCGGCCGCTGTTGCCAGCCGTGTCCAGTTTGTGTCGTGTGTATGGTACTAGCACACCACTGCATGTCTCTAGAATGCTGTTGCCACTCATGGGGGCTGGAGAAGGCCTGGATAAAGACTGAGGGACGGCCAGCCCGCCACCGCAGCCCCCTCCCCCAACCCCTCTTCGAGTTTCTGTGAATTAAAATATTTGCAAATCCAAAGAGATGCCTTCCAGGATGAACAAAGGAGAGCAGCTCCGAGGGGCGGGGCGGGAGCTCCCGGGGTTGCGGCTCTTTGTTCTCCAGCAGTCAGGAATTCACACCTGTGTGCGGGGTGCAGTTTTCCCACCGGGGCCCCGCTGGTGCTGGGAGCCAAATGCTGGTGCTTTGAGAGCCCTGAAGGCCCTGGGAATCCCGCCTCCCCTCTGGTGTGTGTGTGTCAGCGTGTGTGTGCGAGTGTGAGCACATATGTGGGAGAACATGGCCACACACAGATATAAGCCCACTAATCCACTTTTAGTCATTCAGTGTAATCATTAGGAGATCTCCAAGGAATCATTGTGCGGTCAAAAAAAGGATTCAATTATTTATGAATAGGCTGTGTAAATAAAATAGTCATTTAATATATATTCTTATCCCTTTTTTTAATATACTGCAGTGGGTCTCTGGGGGGGCCAGTGCTTACCTGCGGGTTTCGTCCCCAGAGCAAGGTGTGTCCCCTCTGGGCACGCGGGAAGGAGGCAGAGCCCCCAGCTCAGGGCTGAGGCAGCCGCTGGGGCAGAGGGATTTGCTTTGCCCCCTGAGAGTCAAGCTGCAGGAAGGGGCATTCAGGCTCCAGCAATGGTAGCCTCAATTGTTGACTCAGCACCCACGCTCCCCCTTCTGCCTACAGCAATGCAGTGATGGCAGGTCTGTGTTAACCCCTCAGGTGCACAGCACCCAGCAGTGCACAAAGGGCTCTCCCCATTAACTGGGGTCACTGCTACCCTGTGAGGCATTTAACATGTGGGGAAAAGGAGGCTCAGAGAGGGAAAGTAGCTTGTCTAAGTTAACACAGCCCATAAGCAGAGGATGCTCTAGAGCCAGTGCTTTGGCTCTACATGGCCTTGCTGTCACCCTGGGAGAAGGCAAATCCTGAGCTCTCAGGGGACATGGAGCCGGAGCTCCTGGTCGTCCGCACTGCCTCCACACAGACAAGAACACCCGCACACACACTCCCACACTCCACCCCTATCTAGCCCCTGCCCTTGACAGGAGCGGGAGTCTTGCTCACATAGCGCAGACCCTCAGTGAGATTGCTGTTACTCAGTTCCCCTTCCTTTCCCCCCCACCCACCTACCACCGCACCATGCATGTTAAATGCAGTGGAAGAAAGAGAAGAATCCCACCCAGCAGAATGAAAGGCATGGCTTCCATCCACTGAAGGAGGTGCAAGGGATCCAGAGAGAGCACAAGTGTCAGCGCCTTCGCCAAGCACACGTCAGTCTGCCTGCCAGTGGTCTGAGCACAATGGAATTTCGGTGACCATCGTCCCCAGCAGGAGGGGGCTGAACCGAGTTTGAACATCACCAGCGCTGCCAGGCCTTCCACGATGCTTCAGACTCACCGTTCACATTAGAGACAGAGGCCCAGCGAGGAGAGAGGACTTGCCCCGGCCGCCTGTCAAGCCAGGGCAGGGCAGGACTAGAATCCGTGCCCCTGTAGGTGGCTGCTGTGGACTTTAGTGGGTTGTGGCCAAAGCTGTTTCCTTGGCATCTGCTTCCTGCCCAGTCCAGCTCTTGGGTCGGCCTCCCGAGTCCTCGTCTCAGTCCGGGCAGCCCGAGACCCTCCCATCCATGGATCCCACAGGCCCGTCCACCTCATGGTTGCCTCGTGGCCTGTGGCCTGGGTCTAGTCTCCAAAGCCTCAGTCCTGACCTTTTACCCGCTTTGCGTTTTCCGAAACATCCTTTAAGGCAGGAGTACCTGGAATGGTTCACGCTTTCCTCTTTATTTATTTATTTTTCTGGTGAGTGAGAAGATGAGTGAGGAGTTGACACTTATCCAAACAGAGGTGCCGAAGGAGACTGGATCCCAAGGATCCAGTTAGACGTTGGGGACGAGGAAGGCAGCCCGTGGAGCCGGGGGTGGGGTGGATTTTGCATTAGTGCCTCGTCCTCCAGCAAGTGCAGATTCCCACAGGGCCCTTCCTGAGGCTGTAGGTGGGGCAGTGCAGGAGCCCACGACCCTTCTCAGTGGACAGTCTTCAGAGCAGACCTCTCCTCAGAAGAGGCTCTGCCTGTGGTCTGAGGAAAACCGAGGCTGCTTCGCCCTTTGGTCTTGCCTTTGCTCTTTTAAGGGATTCCTGGGCCCTCCCTCCTTCCCCTGCCTTCGTCTTCCTGAAGTTTCCCTGGGAGGCCCAACCGGCAGCTCCCCATGGGGACTGAGGCCGGCAGAGGAGCCAGCTTACAGGATGGGAGCTGCTAAAAGGAATTTTTTTCCTTAATTTTATGAACCTCTCCCTCTTCTTCCTCTAATTGTGACCGTTTCCTCTGTCGGCGTGTATTCATGTTTTCTTGGACATCTAACAATTGAAACAGCTTTTCCCTTTCAGAAACACTCACATTCAGGTTACTGGCGTTGGTTGGGGTTTTGTTTTGGCTTTTTTTTTTTTTTTCATCTGCTGCCAATTAATGGGGGAAAAAATGAGCTGGATTTCTTTGAGGGAAAAAAAAAAGCTCCCTGCCGCACAATATCTCGCCTCAGCATTTTGTCTCAGAACACAACCTCTAGCCCCTAACAGGCTGCGTTGCTCAGAGCCACAGGACTGTCGGGCTTTTTCCCTTCTTTCCCTCCGTCGCTGGCTTCATTATTGACCATAATGCCCCGACCACTTCAGCAGTAATGTCCTTGAGCACTGAGGAGTCAGGGCCTTTTGGGCAGTGCCCCGCCCGCCCCAGAACAAGATGACAGCCCAGAAAGAAAGGAGGCTTTGTGGGGAGAGATGGCCCACCTGCCTGTCAGGAGAGAGGCTCACAGAGCACCTCTTCTAAAGAAAATGGTGAAAAGGCTCCTCTTCAGGAAACTCAGCCAATCCCAGCTGAGCTGTGCCTCCCCTCCCAGGGCAGTTCCAGGCTGGTGCCCCTCAGTGGCCAGTGGGTTAGCAGAGGGGAATCATGATGTAACTTCCAGGAAGGGCCTGGCATCAACAGGTGGCGCCCTTGGCAGACGCTCTGCTTCTCCTACAGTCACAGGACCCGGAGATTGCCTTTTTAAGATTTGGAACACCGAGCTCTGGCTGGCTTCAGGGAAGTGCTTGCTGTCACTTGACCAAGGGCCCAGCAGGGACAGACATCCGGGCTTACCATGTGCTCTCACAGGCCCCAGGGACAGTGCGTGCAAAAGTGGGCAGACAGGGCAGGCTGGCGTTTGGAGTTGGCCCGTCGATGCTCATGAAGGGTCCTGGCTGGATCAGATGGTCATCCATCCAGCAAACCGATACCTTCCAGAATCGATTACCAGCAAAGACAAATGGGGCAAGTTGTCCGGTGGAGCCAGCACAGCCCAGGGCTGTAGATGCAGGAGCACCTTCCAGAACCCCCCAGAGACCCACTCAGGTATCCCCTAGGCACTGACAGCCCCCAGCCCCTCCCCTCTCCTCAGGGCTGTTGTGTCACCGCCAGGAGCCTTGGGGCTGCCACCTACTGCGAAAAAGTGTCCCGTAAAGATCTACTGATACAATAATTCTGTGCGATCATCTGTATAATGTATATTTAATGTGAAGCTTTTAATATACAAGTGTCTTGTTTAAATGTACCTCACTGAGCACGCATGTTTTATTTCCTTAAAATGCAAACGTGTGCCCCAGGATCTAGTTTGATTGCCGCCTTCTCGCAGAAGCTGAAGTTCTGCCATCATCCCCCAAAGGTGGATCTTACAAGAGGAAGGAACCTTCCTGCTTCCTAATTAGGAGGAAGCTAGAGCCCTAGTGAGCTTGTTAAATGGAAACACATTAATTTGTTCAGCAAACATTTGTTGAGTGCCTACCCATCCTTGGGCCTGGTGGATACAGAGGAGAATAGGACCCAACCCCTACCCTCAGGAAGTTTCCAGTGTGGCGGAAAAACAAACAGGCAACTACACGTGATGTAATGACAGGGGCCGTGCACGCCCAGTTGAGGGGGAGTTGAGAATCTGCTTGCAGCTGAGGAACGAGTTGGGCCTTAGCGGATGAGTGAGGAGCCTGGAAGCCTGGTGTTCCCGGCAGAGGTAACAGGTGGGGGGATGATCGGGGGAGTCAAATAGGCCTGGTGTGGCACAGCCTGCATGGTAGGAGATGGCAAGGTCTCTGGGCCTCCAAAGGCTTCATCCGGTGGAGGCAGAAGAACAGAACAGGGCAAGGGGAGGGGCGTTCATCCCCTTGTGGCAGGAAGCCATTTTTGGTCTCCCTGAAGACTAGGAGATGCTGGCCTGTTTCCTGGAGAGCGGCAGGCAGGGCGTGACGGGCACACTGTTTCCCATTGTGTGCCCTCATGCCATCATCATGATGATGTCCTTATGCAGCCTGAGCAGGACGGTCTGCAGCCCAAGCCCCTTCCTCACACACAGGTCGGCACCTGAGGAGGCATAGGGACCCCCGGCTCGCCTGGAAGCCTGCTCTGGAATGGAGGCCGACCCCCACCTGGCCCTGGAGGAACTCACTGCCTCTCCCTCTCTCCCAAGGTTGTGGCCCGCTGTGCCCCAGTGGGCCTCTTCCTCCCCCACTACCCCCAAGTCTCAGGCTTCGATTCCATATTCCAGTGACCCAGACAGAATCCATACCTCCAACTCCTAAGCCCCTCAGAGCACACCCCCCACCACAGCGCACACACACACACACATGCACACACACACACACACACGCACACACACGCACACACACACACACACACACACACACACACACACACACACGGCTCCCTGTTCAAGGGACGGCAAAGCCCTGGCATGTTCCTGGGCCCACCAGGCCGATGCCAGTGCTCTGTGACCAGGAATATTTCCTGAAGAGAGGAGAAAAATGTCTCTAGTGGTCACTTTTATGTTTGGGACAGTTTTTTATTTCCGTTTTGGTTCAATTTAACAAACACGGAGCATGAAACAGGGCCTGGAACGAGCTGGTGACCTGGAGCAGGAAGCTGAGCACAGGAAACATCTTCCTCAACTAGTCGACAGGAAGTGGTGGACGACCTGCCCTCCCTCATCTATGCACAGAGACCAAGCGGCGTGGGCCAGAAACTGAGGTTCAGAGAGGGATAGGAGGTTGCTCAAAGACACACAGCAAGTCCATCTCCACATACCACCAGTGCTTGAGGGTGGCCAGCTCAGAGGGTTACCTTGGCCAGTGCAGCAGCTCTGGGAAGACTGGGGTAGGGGTGGGGATTCTTCTAGGACAGAGTTTATGAAGCAGTTCCTTCTCTCTTGCTCCCTCCTGAGTGGGAGCGTCCCAGCCTGCAGTGACTAGTATCATCTCTGGCTTTAGGGGACAGTTTTGAAGGGGCCATGATCTGACTGGGTGGCAGGATGTCACCAGTGTGGTTCTGGCGCCCTCACGTGGTTATCTTCAGCATTGCAGCCAGTCTCAGGGGGAGGGGAAGGCAGCTCTTAAGTCACTTGGCCTGTTACACAGACAGAAACTGAAGCCCAGGCTCATATCCTAACTCCATCCTTTCCAGCTGTGTGACGTGGGCAATGTGCAAAAAGCCTCCATTTCCTCCACCGTAAAATGGCACGAGAAGTGACCTCACGGGTTATTGCAAAGATTACACGCAGCCTTGGATGAACGCCCTTCGCGTGCCTGAGTTTTCGTCAAACTTCAGACAACGTCAGCTACGATGAGAACAAGGTGAGCTTTCATAGGAAAGGCAGGGGTCATTACAGCCACAGGATTTCAAAGGAAAGAGGGCCTGGGGTTCCAGGAAGGCTGGGGCATTTTAGGAGGTGAAAGAGGAGTCCACTTTACAAATTAAAAATGCCCCAGCTCTATTGAACATCATGAAGGATCAGCGTTCAAGATCCTTTTCCTCTCCAGGCTGAAGTCCAGAGTGGCTCTCTCCATTCCCCTACCACGGCATCTTCTGCTGCCCCATCTTTATTTATTTAAATTAATGCTAACATACTAGACTATTTAAATAATAAGCAGGTGTTGTGTTTACTATTTAAATAATTGTTACATCTGTTTATTTCAATATTAAACCTATTTATTGTCTTTATTGTTTAAGCATCAAATCCATGCAGTGTCTTTACTGTTTAAATATTAAACACATATCATGTTCATTATTTGTCTGTCTCCATCCACTAGAATGTAGACTCCATACAAGCAGGGGTCTAGGAGAGCTCCTGGCACATAGCGGGTGCTCAACAAGTATTTGTTAAATGATTTAACAATGGTAACAGTTCCCACTTACAGCGGGCTTACTGTGTGTGCCCTACACATCGTGCACACACCGGTCCCCCACCATGAGAGCAGGTGAGAAACTGAGGCTTAGAAGGGGAAGTGGCTGCTGGGAAAAGCATTAGTTCAGTTTAGTGGTGGGGGCCCTGCATTCCTGCTCTGTACCTCACACCCCAGAGGACAGTCACAGCCCAAAGGTTAGCAGGATCGAGAGGGAACTACAGAGTCCCTTCTTCCCAGAACAAAAGAGAAGGGTGACATTTAGAGGTTTGGGTGACATATTCCCTGAGCCTCCATTGCCCCCTCCATGCCCCCCATGTGAAGGAGAATGAGCATCCGTCGTGCTGGGTCTGCCATCGGGAAAGCCTCCCTCAGGGAGACAGAAGGTGGGTTCGGGAAGGATCCTCATTCTGAAGTGGGATATTGAGGCTCTGAGAGGGGGAGAGCTTTGCCCCAGGTACAAAACCAGGAAGTGGTGGTTCTAGGATTCAAACCCAGGTCTGCTGACCTTGCGACATGCCACGTCTAGTTCAGTGCATCCTACCTTTGCCTCGTCATATAGTTCACGTGGGCCTCTTGTAAATTACAAATTCCTAAGCCCTTCTGGGAGATTTTGAGTCAGTAGGTCTTGGGTGGGCACCAGGAACCTGTGTTGGTAGCAAGCTCCTCAGGTGCCTTATGATTAGAGAGTCCTGTGTAAAGGGCCAGTCTCCCCACTGCCCTGCAGCTCACCATCCACAGATCCTTCCCCAAGGGCCAGGCACCAGTTCTCAGCAGTGCTTCTGTTCTCAAAAATGGTGGAGGCGGTGCAGTCCCAGCCTCACCTCTTGATACATACTCAGCTCAAGCAGGTCACAGGACTTCCCGGAGCACACAAATGATGTGTAAACCAGAGGGAATAACTATCAAGTAACTGCTTGGAAGACCCAAAGACTATTGTGCAAATGTTTGATGTTGTTTTATTGACTCAGCCCTTGCTAGATAAAAATGTGTTTGTATTTCACAAGTATGTGTCACTTAGATACCAAGTAAAGTGTCCCAGGATCCCACCCAGAGGTCAGCAATTGTTCTGAGCCCTGAGAGCTACCAGGGGGCATAGGCTCTGCCCGTAGGTGTGCCTGGGACAAAGGCGAAGTTGGGGAACAGGAATGAGGTCAGGGAGAATGAGAAACCTGGTGTCTCCTTCCTTACACAATCCTCCCATCCCATGCTTCTTCTGGAGCCCACCTTGTTTTAAGTCCTAGTCATGCTTTATGGGTCACCTCTTCCAGGTAGCCTTCCCTGATTGCAGCTAGTGCATTTTCGCTCTTCTCTGCGCACTCACAGCACTTGGTATATGTCTGTTTCAAGCCCTGATCATTTCTCCTTAGGACTAGACCCCAGTTTCCTCTCTGGGCTGCAGGCTTATTCACACACACATTCCTGAGCCCTGCAGCTCCCTGGGTTTCAAACTTTAGGTTACTATTATGGGTCAGGGTATCAGTTTAGAACTGTTGCTTCCCAAAGAGTTTGAGAAGAACTGCCTGAGGCTTGTGTTGGAGCTAGAGAGGCCAACTGGCCTCTCCCCCGGAAATTCTGACTTCATAGTAGGTCTGCTAGAATCTAGCTTTTCAATCTGTAAAGTGCATACGAGTCACAAAGGATAGCACTGTGGGGCAGCTCTGTGTCAGGTAGTTAGGTCAGGAAAAGCAGCAAGAAGCCTCTGTGTAAGCTGAGCAATGAAGGGTGAACAGGACTTTGCCATGAAGCAGGCAGAGCCTTTGAGGCACAGAGGACATTGTAAAAGAATGCAGGGACGTGAACCAGCAGTGGCTGGCCTGTGGCTGGAGCCTGGGGGTGTGAAGGGGAGTGGCTGAAAAGGGAAAGGAAGGTCACTGACCCCTTGCTAGGGAAAGACTGCTGGTGACCTTATCTGGGCAGAGCCACTCACAGTAGCCAAGGCTCCACCGATGACAGCTTGCGTAAAGCTGTTTTTGTGGACATAAGGGCCCACGGAGCCTGAGTGCACGAGACAAGTTTCTAGAAAGCATTTTGGTGGGAGGGGGAGGGGGAGTAGAGGGTGCTTAAGCAAAGATCCAGCAGCAACATTCCCATGGCCCTTTTCCTAAGAACCCAGACCCTCTCCACCAGCATTTTATTGGGGCAAACACCCTTTTTGCCAAGCCCTGAGCTGGAGGGTCAGAACCAACTCAGATAGCTCTGCCCTAGTAGGAAAGGGAGACATCTTCACAAATGGTTATAACATAAGCAGATATTAGAGGTGCCCCAAACTTTGTGCTATGGGAAGGCAAAGGCAAGAGCAACCAAGTTAGCCCAGGTTAATCAGAGAATGCTTTTCAGGGGAGAAGGCAAAGGACCTTGAAGGCGTAACATGTTTGATTGCTGACAGTCAGTGGTGAAAGGGGGGGAAGGTCTAAGGAACAAGGATTTGCAAAACATTGAGAGACTGTGCATGGCTGAAGCACAGAATGTAGCTGGAGACGAGGTGAACAGATTAGGTAGAGGGGCCAGGACATCGAGAGCCCGCGAGCCAAGTTAAGGAGTTTGGATTTGTTGAAGAGGCAAGAGGGAACACGTGGAAGTTTTTAAGCTGAGGACTGAGATGATCAAAACTGAGTTAGAGGATGTTATCCGACAGCTGATATGGAGGCTGGAGGTATGGAAAACAGTTTAAGAGACTGAAGAATGAATAAAACAACGGGTGGATGAGGACAGAAAAATGAAAGGATAACTTTATGATGAATCGTGAATCAGAAAATAGAGGTTTTTGATCTCCAACATTCATACGCCCAAGAAGAGCCAATTAAGGACCTGGGAGGTTTCTGATGAGGAACTAAGAGCTGGAGGAGCAGAGGCCAGCGCTGTGACCTGCAGCATAAAAGAAACGGACTGGCTCAGCTCCAGACATGCGTATGCCTGTCAACCTGGGATTCCCCTACTCTTTCAAGTCTGTTGTGCCCCAATTGTGTGTTTAATTTCAATCTTTCCTCCTCTTCGGGTTTTACCACAGGAGAATAACCTCTCTATTCTAATCTGAAATGAATTATTTATGCTTATGAACATGCTGTATGCCTGCCTGATTTATTTATTTTTCAAATAATACATCTGAATAGGAGTTCACACAAGACAGGGCAAACATAATTCTGACATAAATGCCTTTCCCTAACTGTTGCCCAATTTTAAACACTCCAAGCTACTGCGTGGCCTTGTCATTATCCTGTGGAGCCCCAAATCTATCTCTGCACACTAATTAGATGCCAGGTGCCTGCATCTGACGGTCAAGATTTGCACTATCAGTCCCCACCACCTGACTTTTACAATCTTATCTCCTGCTGCTATGACTTTCTCTGCTAGTCCAAGTTCCACTCATTCATCTTCCAAGGCACAGTTCAAACACCTCCTCCCCTATGAAGCCATCCCTAGTTCCCTCTTAAGGGGAAAGGCCCCTCATGCATCTGAATTTCCAGAGTTTTTGTTTTTATATCCTTCGTTGGACTCTAAGTTCCCCGAAGAGAACACAATGGCACACAGTAGGTACCTCAGCAGAACATTTGCTGAAATTAGGTAGCATGATGTCTCACACCCCAAGAAGCAGTTAATCAGGCCAGCTCAAGCAGATGAGACAAAATTTTGGAGTCAATATCTACAAAGTGCTCTCAGGGGAAGTGGGCCGGGAGAGCCACCCACCTATAGCCATACCGTATTTCACTCCAGTGGAGTTGCTTATTGGACTAATCCCAAGTAAAGCACATACACTTCACATATTTGATGAGCCTCCTGAGGAGCCTCACTGTTGCTCTCCAGGCTGACCTTTCCGTTTCCTTCAACACCTCACATCTGTGTGCCTTCCAGTTTATAAGTTAGAGTCAGATCATTATTCTCAGTGATTCTTACAAGGGCCAAAGGATGCATGCAAGGCCGGCGTTACTTGTCAGAGATCTGGGGCTCAGGGGACAGTGACTTGTCCGAGGTCACTCCCAGCAAGGGTCAGGGCTATGACTTGACCTAGGCCTCCTAACTCCGGGTGCAGTGAAGTCCAAGACGTGCAAGTTGTCTGAGACTGAAAAGAAACAGGGTTTTTTAATGATTTGTATATTCTAAAGCACACACAGGTGCTCTGTGAACTGCAGGATCAGTAGCTGACACAAGGTCACTCCGAGGGTTTGATGAAATCTAACCAAGGATACAAAGGGAAGCGAGGCGGGGCCTTTCAAGGCCTAGGCGCACGTGCGCTTGCCACCCACACTATCACTTCCCAGTGGTCCTCCCGCAGGCTACGCACTAGAGAACGCGTTGGCTGTTTGTGGCACGGCAAGGCCACCGTACGGCACCAAAGGTACGGCATTCCAGCAAGTGGAACCCGAAAGCCTGACAACAGGTGTGATGGGTGACCCTACACCTGCCCTGCCGCGCCGAACCGCTGCCAGGAGTTGGCCGGCGTCACTCGACCCTCCGCGGGTTTAGAGAGAGGCGGCGCGGTGGCGTCTCCCTCACGTGACCGGGCTCGGCGGCATAGAGCGCGTCACGCTCCGCCCTGAGCTCGGGTCGGTCAAGGTCTGCGCCTGCGCCGGCTCGGTGGCTCGCGGGCTCGCGAGCTCGCGAGCTCGCCAGCCTGCAGGCGGGCCGCTACCGGGCGTGGAGCCTGGCGCCCGCGGCGATGGGTGAGTACAGGAAGCGGCCGAGAGGAAAGCACGGGGCTCCCCCGGCCTGCGCGTGGAGTGAGTGGAAGCACGAAGGAGGGTCTGAGGAGGCCGCCTGCACGGCCCTCTGGCGCGGCCGTTGAGGACTCACCCCACTGCCTCCGCGCGCGCGCGCGCGCGCTCGCAGTGCGCCCCCCCGCAGTGCACCCCGCCGTTCCCGCGCGCGCCAGCCCGGGTGGGACCTGCAGCCGCAGGGCCCAGCTCTTGCCTCCCAGCTCTGCCGCCCGCTGCCGGGCTTCGCTGGGCCGTGAGCGCCGTCCGACTGCCGGAACGAGCCTTTCCGGCGGAGGAGGCAGTGCGTTCATTTGGGCGCGCCCCGGGAAGGAAGGTGCCTCCCGGCGCGCATCGAGAGCGGGGCGGGGAGGGGCCGGGCTTTGCCTGCAGCCCGGGAGAGCAGCGTTGGGACCGCGGAAGGGCGCCTGCCCCCTCGGGGTCTGGGATACCGGGACCCCTGGCTCCGTTGAATGTCCGGGACGGAAGGGGCCTGGTCGACCCCGTCCGCCACCCTCCCCTCCCCCTCACTACAGACAGGGGAAATGGACGCCTGGAGAGCGGTAAGTTCAGCCACACAGCCAGACAATGGTTATTCTGCGACACCATGTTGCTTCGCGTTGTGGGAAACTCGGTGGTACAGTGCTTTTTTTGGAGATGCGGGGGGCATTGTTGTTAATTGAAAATCTCTGTACCAATTATTTAGTGTTAAGCTTATCTAGGTGGAGCGTGTCAATGCCTCAGCTATATTTACCCTTTTTTTTTTTTTTTTGCTCCTTAGAGCTGTACACGTCTGGTCTTAGTCCCCACCTTCTGTTTCTCTACCTGCAAGCTGTGAAACAGAAAACCTTAAATAACTGTGTAGTGCCCTTGCTAGTCTGAGCTTCCTCTGACCTTGTTTCGGAAGGATTCCATAAAATCAAAAGGTGCTAGGATCGGTCAGGTCCGCTAGTGGTTCCAGAGCACAGGTCTGGCGCTTTGGATCTGGAGTCACCTTGAGTGCATCTCGGGGAAAGATCACAAGCTGTTACCTTTAAGAGGAGTGGACTTGTCTGGTCTCTCCTTTGGTAGATTAAAGTAAGCCCAGAGAAATGGATTTTTAAATTGTAGACTTTGCTTTGTATTTATAGTAGCAAGATAGTGTCCTATCTAGGACTAGAACCCAGTTTAATCTTGTCCTGAATGCTGACTCAGACCTGCTGACTTGTGGGAGTTAACATCCTTTGAGAAATACAATTGCTTTCTCCTCAGTTTTTGCGCAGAGACCTTTGTGATGGATCACATCTCGGTCTTAACCACGTGGGCTATAAATTACAGTGAGCATTTAGACTTTACACTGTTTTCTTATGCCACAGAAGTTTGACTCTTGGAGTTGCTTGAAAGTCAGCTTAATTAACTTTGCTTCCTAATGTTGACATAGGTTGAGTGTTTTAGGTAGCAAACAAATGTAATATTATGGTAGATAAATTTTGCAATAAATTGCAAAGAATTATTATCCATGTTAAAGAATTTAAATATAGGGAAAAGTTTAGCAAAGAAATTTAGTCGTGTTCACAGAATAAACATGAAAAATTTTAAAGTCCACTGCTACAGAATACTGTGCACACTAGCCTTTGTTCTTTTGCCAAATTAAGAACCTATTCACACGATCCTGGTGTGTAGGGCAAAATGAGGGAGAAAGCTTTAAATCTGTGAAGTCTGGAAAGGTTTCATTACATTCCTTTTTCCTATGTCCAGGCCTGTTTTTAAAAATCTGAGACCCTAAATGTACACTAATGTTCTTTAAATTTCTTAGAATAGTTCAGTACAGCGGTCAATAAATGACTGGCTAACTTCTGTTAGCCACAGTTTTCTATCTGTTTAATAACAGACCCAAAGAGTCATGACAAAACTAGTTGAAGTAACTTTAATTTGCAAAATTTTGGAAAGTAATGCAAGTGCCATTCTAGTAAAAATTAAAAGTGAACATGGACAGAATTTTGTTGTTCAAGTGTATAAGTAACTTGGTTTGTATTATCAAGGAACATATATTGTTAAACAGCTGGTAGGTAGTGACTTTATAATTTAAAGTATATTGTTATGTGTTTAGTATGTAAAAATGAAACTTTTACATTCATAAATTGTCACAACGTGTTATGGTATAATAACACATAAATCTGGATATTTCTGTTGATTTTAACATTTAGTCCTGAAACTGAAGAAGAGCAAAGCATTACATAAAGTATTTCTATGCTAAATTGTTTTTAAATGTTGGTTAATCTTAGATTGGCAAGTATAGTACTGATAAGAGTTTAAACTCCTGTCTGGCAGCTAAAATGATAAGAGGTAAGAATGTAGAAGACTGATTAATAATTATCAAACTTTGTACCCTGGCAAACTTCTCAAGCATTTATAGAACAATTTTTCTTAAAATGCCATTGATTCCTTTCACTGGTTAACAGCACAAAATGTAACAGACAGAATGTCTGTTTTAAACAAATTAACAAGCTGTGGGGTTTTTTTGGTTTGTTTTTTCAATTCTCCCTAAGTCAGATTTATGCATACCCACAAAAGCTGTGTGTGAAGGACAGCTATCATACCTAAGGAGTTGTATCTGAATTAAGGGAAACAGCTGTTGAAAGGGAGTTAGCTCAATTAGTCAGCAACAGGTTAACAAGTTTAAAAATTGAGTCTTCAAATGCTCCTTGGCACAATGCTAATACTACATGAAGTGCTTCAGGTGTTGAGGAAGTCTATACAGCTTTTAGGAAAAATGCTTTTCTAGAAAAGCACGTCAGAACAATGGGATCAGCAGGTTAGGGAGGTCCCACCTAGATATCAGAGCTACAGCTTCTCATATCTGTGCTGGAAGATACCATTTTTCCTGGATGGACTAAAAGTTCAGAACAGAACAGGGACATTTTTAACATTTCTTTCTTTCTTCATTTTAAGAGCTCAGTTTCTTTCCCCCTCACCCTGTATTTCAGCATGATCCAGCAGAAAGATGGCTGCTTTCAGAAGTGGCTATTTTATTTTTCTTTCTGGGGTGAGACTGTTATGGAGCCTGGATACTTCAGGCTCGTATGCGTCCATGACCAGTGTCCTACTGTGGTCAAAAAACTTAGCAATGGACTTGGTGAACTTGGCTGCCTGCTGCTGCTTTGTTCTGCCACTGATGAAGGTCAACCTCAAGGTGTATTTGTCATCAAACCTTTTAAGACTGGAGGCTAGTTGCCAGATATCAGGGTCCATCCCTGCAGGATCTTTCCTGTGGGCCACGAGAAAGATGCTCTTCTCCTGAGCATAAATTAAGGATGTGCTGCGATGTCCGGAGCCTAAACAGGCTTGGACTCTGGAAAGGGTGCATATCACTCCAGGTCAAAGCCACTGTGGTGAAGAAACACAAGATGGTACAGATGGTAAGGTGACTGCCAATTAGACCAAAACGCTCCATGGAATGTATTAAAAAGTAATAGTTAAGGTTTTGCTTAAAGCAAAATATATACCCTTAAACACTCAAATTATGAAACAAAGAATAAATAAAAATAAGAAATTTCCCTTCAATAAATTAGAAGAAAATAAATCCAGACAAAGCAGGAGAAATGAGATGATAAAGAGGAAAAACAAATTTAAAAACTGAAAAATAGTAAAATTGGTAAATTTAAGAACTGGTTCTGGGCTTCCCTGGTGGCGCAGTGGTTGAGGGTCTGCCTGCAGATGCAGGGGACGCGGCGGGTTCGTGCCCTGGCCCGGGAGGATCCCACATGCCGCGGAGCGGCTGGGCCCATGAGCCATGGCTGCTGAGCCTGCGTGTCCGGAGCCTGTGCTCTGCAACAGGAGAGGCCACAACAGTGAGAGGCCCATGTACCCAAAAAAAAAAAAAAAGAACTGGTTCTTTGCTGGGATGATAGGAATGTGAATTAGGTAAACTGACTACCCTGCTCAAGAAAAAAGGGAATATAGGCACACAAGATTAGAAGTGTTTTTTTAAAACAGCAAGTGCTTTATAAGACTATATAAATAAACCAGACTTTTTTTTTTTTTTAAAGGAAATCCAGTTATCAAAGTTGACTCCAGAAGAGAGAACCTAACAGACCTAACAATGGAAGAAATTGAGGAAGTTATCAAAAAGCTACCATCCCCCAAAACACCAGTCCCAGATGGTGTTTCAGGTGAATTCTTTTAACTTTCAAGAAAAAGATAATTATAAGATTTAAATTGTTCACCAGCTTAAAGAAGGAAAAATGACAGATTTCTTTTACAAAGCCAGTGGAACATTGACACCTGAACTTGACATGAAGATAGTACTGAAATTGGAAACTTGGTATGTTAGGAATAGTGATGTGAAATTTTAAAATAAAATGTTAGCAAACTGTATTTAGTGATACATTAAAGGAATATTTCACTGTGGCCAAGTAGGATTCACCTCCATATTGCAAGGGCGAGAAATACACTAACGTATACACCAAATAAATACATCAGAAAAGAACAATAATAATAGTTTATCCTTGTTGAGCCACCTGCTGTGCTGTAGACTACTTTCCTGGGGGCTTCACATGTATTAATTCAGTTAATTGGCCGGCCTATGAGGTAGGTAACATTCTTATTTTATAAACGAGGAAACTAAGCCACAGAGACATTGAGTAACTTGCTGAAGGTCACACAATAGATTTGTAGTGGAGCCAGAATTTGAACCCAGGCAATTAACTGTATCTGTTAAATGTTACACTGGCTCTGTTTCCAGTATCCATATGATCTTCTTAGTAGCTTCCTAAAAGCATCTGACCAAAGTTCAAGATAGATTCCTGACTTTGTGGCAGTGGGGGTGGAGGTGGTGGTAAAACAGGAATCAATGTATATCCCTCCTGTGTTTGGAAATTCTAAGAGACCCTTATCATCAGTTGACCATTAGTACTAGAAAAATGGAATCAATTTTTAATGGGAAAAACAGGGGGCAGGGACTTCAATTATAATTGCAGATATACTGATTCTTAGAATGAATGCAGAATGAAGTTTTGGGAGTTATAGTGTAATTTGTCAGATGAAATTATATGATAGTACTGGGAAGACATGCTCCACTTTAAGTTTGCAGAACAATCCTAAAGATGGGCAGGGATAGATGGCAAACAGGGAATATTACTTGAGAGGGAACAAATTTTATATGGGCCAATTGATCAGTGAATATTTTTGTGTCATGATAACTTGTTTCCCTCTGTAAACTTGAAACTGCTAGGACTTGGATTATGAACACTCAGATGACAAGAACTTCCTCCTCAAACCAAAAGCCAGTGTCATGCTTCACAGTTAATCCCTGTGGAGTTGTCACAGATGTCAAAGTATAAGGATGTTTACTATTACCATAATTTAATTATGTTCAGGAGGTATATGCCAATCCAATAATAAGAAAGATGCATACAGTAAAGGAGAAGGCAAAATTATTTGTGATATATAGTAGAAACAAGCAAATCCACCAAAAAACTGAGAAATAGGGGACTATGGGCTGCTTCTAACTTTAATACACAGGAATTGGTAGCTTTTTCATATGCAGACAAAAAGCAGTTAGAAAATTAATTGGAAGTAAACAACCCTTTCATAATAGGGACTGAAAAGGTAAAATACCTTTCAAGGTCTATATGAAAAAAATTTTAAATGCTAAGGTTTGTGAAAAGAAACAAACAGGAAGATATCACATCCTTGTAAAGTAAGGTACAATTTTTTTTTAAGGTTCAATTTTGAAAAAGTGACAGTACTTTAAATTTATAAAGTCACTTCTGCTGTAAAATACCAAGATTTTTGGGAGGAATATGACAAAAATACATTAAAGTTTATCTGGAAAAGTGCAAGAGCCCGGAAAACTGATGATTCTGACGAGTAAAAGGGAAAGCCCTACTAGTTGATGAAATCTACTCTGATGCTACAGTAGGTTAAAATCAGTTGTACCTAGAGAAGAAATAAAAGGCTATTGTGGAACAGAGTGGAGTGCAGAAATAAATGCAGATGCTTGTGAGTATTTAGATGATGCTAACCAGTGAGGAAAAGAAGGCTCATCAGTCAGTTTCTAGGCAATCTCTTATCTTTGCTTCATTCCTTATACTGTAATTCCAGAGAAATTAAAGTACAGATGGTAAATGAAACCATAGAAGTTGTAGAAGGAAGCATGGATTACTTGTTTATAATTTTGGAATAATGAAGGACACAAAACCTAGAAGCCAAGATCAATAGAATTCATATCCATATTAGGAACTTCATCACAAAAATGATACAAAGTAGGGAAAGTATATGCCACAACTTGATTAATATAACTAGGATTGATTTTCTTTGTGCACAAAGAAATTTTCCAGATCAACAAGGAAAAAAACAAAGTACCTACAGAAAAATGGATAATGTGAAATTTTACAGTACTAAAAGAAATTCAAATGGTCAATAAAAAATGCTGAATTGTATGTATGTATGTATGTACGTATGTATGTATGTATTGTATGTATGTATGTCTGTGTTGGGTCTTCATTGCTTCGCCTGGGCTTTCTACAGTTGTGGCGAGCGGGCGCCACTCTTCGCTGTGGTGCATGGGCCTCTCACTGCAGTGGCTTCTCTTGTTGTGGAGCACGGTCTCTAGGTGCACAAGCTTCAGCAGTTATGGCTCGCGGGCTCCAGAGTGCAGGCTCAGTAGTTGTGGCGCGCACGGCTTAGTTGCTCCATGGCATGTGGGATCTTCCTGGACCAGGGCTCGAACCCATTTCCCCCGCATTTGCAGGCAGATTCTTAACCACTGTACCACCAGGGAAGCCCCAGAAATTACTGTTTAATACCTGGTGCTGGAAATGGTAGGGCAACTGGGACTGGCGTACACTTAATGGAAATATAAATCACAGTAAGTTTTCTGGAGGCAATTGGCCGTAGCTATCAAATTAAAATGTATTCCTGGGCTTCCCTGGTGGCGCAGTGGTTAAGAATCCTGCCAATGCAGGGGACATGGGTTCGAGCCCTGTCTGGGAAGTTCCCACATGCCGTGGAGCAGCTAAGCCTGTGGGGCACAACTACTGAGCCCACGTGCCACAACTAGTGAAGCCTGCGTGCCTAGAGCCCATGCTCCACACAAGAAAAGCCACTGCAGTGAGAAGCCCGCACACTGCAACAAAGAGTAGCCCCCACTTGCCACACTAGAGAAAGCCCGCATGCAGCAACGAAGACCCAACGCAGCCACAAATAAAAAAATTAAATTAAAAAAAAAATGTATTACTGTTTGAACCAGCATCCATTCTAAAGATTTACCCTACAGATAAACTTGTGAGAGTTCACCAGGTATAGGTACAGAGTTGCCCATTGCAGCATTGTTTAAAAGGAAAAAACAAAAACAGTGACCATAAATAGGAGACAGAGTAAATTACATGTAATATATCCATTCAGTAGAATACTACGTAGCCATTCAAAACATTGTGATATCTGCTGTTGTTTTTAAGCACATTGTTGTACACCTTTTTCACTTAGTAGTGTGTTCATTTTGTGTGTGTGTGTGTTTTTTTTTTTTTTTTTCTTTTCTGTACGTGGGCCTCCCACTGTTGTGGCCTCTTCCGTTGTGGAGCACAGGCTCCGGACGCGCAGGCTCAGCGGCCATGGCTCACGGGCCTAGCCGTTCCACAGCATGTGGGATCTTCCCAGACTGGGGCATGAACCCGTGTCCCCTGCATCGGCAGGTGGACTCTCGACCACTGTGCCACCAGGGAAGCCCTTTTTTTGTATTTTTTAAATGATGGTTAGGTTGGTGGGGATGGGATGGAGTGTGTCACTAGAGTCGGACTTAGTAGTAAGGAGCCTTTGGCAGTAGTCAGGCAGGAGGTGAAGAGGACCTGGGTTGGGACAGTGAGCCTGGAGGAGAGGATGTATGTGTATTTAATTAATTTACAATTTTATTTTTCTCTTAAAAAAATATACATCTTTTTTAAATGTCTTTTTTTAGTTTATTTTATTGAAGCATGGTTGATTTACAGTGTTGTGTTAATTTCTGCTGTACAGCATAGTGATTCAGTTATACATATATGCATTCTTTTTCATTATGGTTTATCACAGGATATTGAATATAGTTCCCTGTGCCATAGAGTAGGACCTTGTTGTTTATCCATTCTCTATATAATAATTTGCATCTGCTAATCCTAAACACCCACTCCATCCCTCTCCCAACCCGCTTCCCCTTGACAACCATAAGTCTATTCTCTATGTCTGTGTCTGTTTCTATTTGGTAGATAAGTTCAAGTTCATTTGTATCATATTTTAGATTCCACGTATAAGTGATATCAAATGGTATTTGTCTTTCTCTTTCTGACTTGCTTCACTTAGTATGATCATCTCTAGGGTCATCCACATTGCTGCAAATAGCATTATTTCATTTTCTTTATTTTAAATTATTTTTGGCTGCGTTGGGTCTTTGCTGCTGCGCACGGGCTTTCTCTAGTTGCAGTGAGCGGGGGCTACTCTTCGTTGCGGTTTGTGGGCTTCTCATTGCGGTGGCTTCTCTTGTTGCAGAGCATGGGCTCTAGGTGCGCGGGCTTAATTGCTCTGTGGTATGTGGGATCTTCCTGGACCAGGGCTCAAACCTGTGTCCCCTGCATTGGCAGGCAGATTCTTTTTTTTTTTTTTTTAATATGAATTTTTTTATTTTATTTTATTTTTGGCTGCATTGGGTCTTCGTTGCTGCATGAGGGCTTTTCTCATTGCTGCGAGCGGGGGCTACTCTTCGATGTGGTGCACAGGCTTCTCATTGTGGTGGCTTCTCGTTGGGAGCACGGGCTCTAGGCACGTGGGCTTCAGTAGTTGAGGCACACGGGCTCAGTAGTTGTGGCTCGTGGGCTCAGTAGTTGTGGCACACATGCTTAGTTGCTTCGCAGCATGTGGGATCTTCCCGGACCAGGGCTCAAACCCGTGTCTCCTGCATTGGCAGGTGGATTCTTAACCACCGCGCCACCAAGGAATGGCAGGCAGATTCTTAATCACTACGCCACCAGGGAAGTCCTGCTCTATTAAATGTATTTTTAATGTGTAAATTTAATGTGTAACTTTTTCTAAAGTAATATACATTTATTTTGTGAATTTCTGTTTAAATGATTCATTTGTTGTTTTATTGGATCTACGAACGGCCCAGCTCCAGGGATTCTGGCCTCTTGGTGAAGCATTTTGGTGACTTCATAATGTAACTGCTTTAATACCTGCCAAAGTTAGAAATAATGCCTCTCTCTGAGCCGGGCCTTCCTTTGATTATTTAAATTGCAGTGGAACAAATTTTTAGAATGTCAGGGGAAAGTTTTTTACTGTCCCTTTATTCCCCATCATGATAGTGCTAAGCAGCATTTAGAGACAAGTCCCACTCCTCCAGCCTCTGCCAAAGTTGAGGTTAATTCAAATGAACACAGTTTTGGTGCCCAGGGGTAGTGTGGCTGCCCTGGTGTTGGGGGTGGACAGTGAAAGGTTGGGGCTCTGGTCCTGTCTAGTTCTACAGGTGTGACCAGGTGACAGTGGGGAGAAGATTCCTGACTCCTTTTATTACCTTCCTTATGGCAGATTTCAGGCCTGCAGTGGTTTCCAGGCATAATTCTTCTCAACTGAGGGCATGTTTATCTTTTCTAATAGAAATGTGATAGCAAGCCAGCTCCAACTACAGACAAAGCAGCATTGGGCTAGAGTGTACAGATGTTACATTTTCTTCTTAATATAGTCTGTCTTCTGGGAAAAGGGCACACAGATCTAGGTGTAACATGCCTAAGGAAAATAATTTGTTTCTATTAGCTTCCCATGAGAAAGGAAAAAAATAGTACATAGTAGCATCAGGGTCTTGGGATCATCCTGAGGGTCTCTGGTGATGCAGGTCCTAGCCTGCTTTTCCATCATTGTCTGCCGCCCATCCATCTCGCACCCACATTAAGCTCCAGCCAGACACCCTCCTCAGGAATGTGATGCTGCTGCTCCTTTGACACGGGGCCTACACCTTAGCCTGTGCTGCTTTGGCTAAAATGTGCCCCACCCTTAGGTACATCCAGAGTCCTATTCACCTTTCAGAGCCCTGCCCAGAGGTCACAGACCCCCCTGTCTTTCCCTCCAGACAGCTAATTAATGACCCCTTCCTCTGTGGGGCCTTTATACCTTCTGTGTATTTCTGTGGTTGCATTTACCACACTGTGGTCCAGTTGTTTGCATGTCGTATCTCCCGAGGCCAGCGTCCTTTTATCTCTAATCTCTGAACATTACAGGAGTTGAATAAGTTGGTTGAATTAAAATCTCTTAGTATACTGAGGAGGCCAGTGTAAAAGCAGGCAAAGAAGAAGAAATTCCCAACAAAAGTAAATGAAAATCTTCTTGATAATGTTATACTGTAAGTCTGAATGAAGCAAATACAAAAAACAGTACAGTGCTCACTGTGTCCCCAGAACAGCAGTGGGACCCGGTGCACTGTACTCTTCAGCTGACTTCTGCCCCAGTGCAGGGTGGGTGGCCTTGGCCCATTGTAACTGGAAGCAGCCTCAGAGGTACAGCAATTTGCCTTGTTCACTTGGGAGCATTGTCACATCCTTTCTGTCACTGTTTGCCTTGTCCTGATTAGACCTTAGTTTTGTCAGTCTCCAACTTTTGAAGACAGTAAATTGAGACAAATTCAACTTGAAAAATATAGAAAAGGAAAATACAGCATTATTATGAAATTAGAAAATGTAAACTACTTATTTTGGCTTTTCTATATGTATATTGATAAAAACAGGATTGTGCCATGTCAATAAAAATATTCTCCTTTATTTTTTCTTCTGTAACACTTTATTGATCATAAAAAGGACTCACTGCTATCTGAAACTTCATTAATACCATTAAAAATTCAAAATTAATATACTGAACCTTAAATATAAATACTCCTTTATTTTTAGTACCTATATGACATCCCATCAGGTGGCTACATCTTCATGTATGCAGTGTGTCCCTTACTGTTGCGCATTTAATTTTTACTCTGTATTTCTGTTAAGAGCGTTGTAATTGTCCTATAATTGAGTCTTTATGTACCTCTCTTGTTAATAATTATTTCCCTAGGCTATATTTCTAGAAGGAAAATTAGAGTCGTATGTGTGTTCCATATTTTATGTTACATGTCTGTGGCTCCTGCACATATAAGCTCCTCAAGAACTGATGCTTTCTGATTATGTGCCTCACTCTGCTCTACCTTCACATGATGACATTTCTCTTTAACACCTTTTGTCCTGATGCTTAGCGGTTTACAGCAGCGTGTGTGTATGGGGAGGGGGAAAAAAAGGAACTTGTTTTTTGTTTGTTTTTGTCATAAGTCAAAGAGCTAGATGGTTTACCTGACTTATTTTGTTCTTATTTATTTATAATTGAAACTGTGGTTAAAAAAAAAAATCAGGGACTTTCCTGGTGGTGCAGTGGTTGGGAGTCCACCTGCCAATGCAGGGGACACAGGTTCGAGCCCTGGGCTGGGAAGATCCCACATGCCATGGAGCAACTAAGCCCGTGCACCACAACTACTGAGACTGCGTCCTACAGCCCGCGAGGCACAACTACTGATCCCACGCGCCGCAACTACTGAAGCCCGCGTGCCCTAGAGCCTGTGCTCCGCGACAAAAGAAACCACCGCAATGAGAAGCCCGTGAACCACAACAAAGAGTAGCCCCCGCTCGCTGCAACTAGGAGAAGTCCGTGTGCAGCAATGAAGACCCAGCACAGCCAAAAAAAAAATTAATAAATTAAAAAAAAAAATTAAAAATCATAAGATTTACCATCTTAACCAATTTTAAGTGTAAGTTCAGTAACATTAAGTATATTTACATTGTTATAAAACAGATCTCCGGAAATTTTTCATCTTGCAGAACTGAAACTATACCCATTAAACAATAACTCTGTTCCCACCTCCCCCAACCCCTGATAATAACCGCTATTCATCTCTATGAATTTGACTACTTTAGGTACCTCATATAAGTGGAATTACACTCTATTTGCCATTTTATGACTGGCTTATTTCACTTGTCCTCAAGGTTCATCCATGTTGTAGCATGTGACAGGATTTCCTTCCTTTTTAAGG
This sequence comes from Delphinus delphis, assembly GCF_949987515.2. Classification (NCBI taxonomy): domain Eukaryota; kingdom Metazoa; phylum Chordata; class Mammalia; order Artiodactyla; family Delphinidae; genus Delphinus; species Delphinus delphis. Next base: position 34,920,394 of record NC_082688.1, read on the forward strand.
CCACATAATGTTCTGTTGTACGTACATACCATGTTTTGTTTATCCATTCGTTCATCAGTGGACACTTGGGGTGCTTTCACCTCTTGGCTATTTGTGAATAGTTCTGCTGTGAACTTGGATGTGCAGATATCTCTTGGAGACCCTACAGTAAATTCTTTTGGATATATACCCAGAAGTGGGATTGGTGATGGTATCGTATGGTAGTTCTATTTTTAATTTTTTGAAGAACTGCCAGACTGTTTTTCCATAGTGGTTGCATCATTTTACATCCCCTCTAACACTTTTTATTTTCTTCTTTTTTTTTTTTAATAGTAGCTGTCCTAATGGGTATGAGGTTTTCATTTGCATTTCTCTGATAATAAGTGATGTTGAGCATCTTTTCATATGTCCGTTGGCCATTTGTACATCTTCTTTGGAGAAGTGTCTGTTAAGTCCTTTGCTTGTTTTTAATCAGGTTATAGATGACTGGCAAGGACTGATCTTGCCATTTTAAAAAGCAGATGTATTCTAGGGGTAGGACCTTGCCTTCATTCCACTAAGTGGGCTAAGCCTGTGTATTTAGGCTTCAAATCTTTTTCAGCATGGTCTGGTACGGCCACTCTTTGTCCCAGGGCATCCTCCCAAAGTCATTGCCATCTGTGGTATGACAGCAGGAACATGAACTCTGGAGGCAGACTTCATTTCAAGATGCCAGCTCCACCAGTTACTAACTACCTTGGATGAAGATGAGTATTGGTTTTTCCATTTGTAAAACTGGGAAAATAATGTTTACTTTATGGAGTTGTTTTGAGAATTAAATACGTGAAAATTGTGCTTAGTATATACCTGCAGGCCTTCCTTGAGCCTGTTCTCCCAGCCTCCACCTCACAGAGTGTGTGCTCACTGTCCCTTACCTGTGTTCCCATAGTATATATTTATCATGGAAGGACTTACACTGTGGAGTGATTGTAGACCTTGGCAGAGCCTTCTGTTAGATTGCAAGTTCCTTGTCTTTGACTCTCTAGCACTTAGCAGAGGGCCTAGTTTACGGTAGATACTAAGTAAGTGTTAGTGAACAGAATGACTGAGTGTATGTCTTGCTCTTCTTTTTCTCATGAGAGGACTTTGTTTCAGAAGGATAATAGCATGTACCATTATGTAGTGTAGGCATTACATATGAACTAGTCCAGTGGTTCTCAAATTTTTGGGTCTCAGGACCGCTTTACACTTAAAAAATTTTTGTGGACCCCGAAGAGCCTTTATTTGTATGGATTAATATTCATGGTCTTAGAAATAAAAACAAAATTTTAAAATATTTATTAATTCACTTTAACAAAACGATAAACCCATTACATGTTAATATAATCAACACATTTTCATGAAAAATAATTATTTCCCCCCTAAAAAATTAATAAGTATGTTTTACAGTTTTGTAAGTCTGTTTAATGTCTGACTTAAAAGGTTGGTGGAGTCTCATATCTACCTCTGCATTTGTTCTGTTGTGATAAATTGTTTTAGTTGAAGTATATGCAGAAAATCCAGCCTCACAAGGATATGTAGTTGGAAAGGGGAGGACCTCCTGGACTACTGAAAGGGCCTCAGGGCCCTCCAGAAATACTTGAAGAAACAGTGATCTAGTTTAAAAGGGAAAAACGTAATAGAGTCCAGAAATTGGAGGAAGGATTAGGGGAAATTTTCATATGTTTAGCACTGTATATAAAGGTTTACCTATTATCATTTTATTATTTGTAGGTTAAAAAAATCCTTCCCGAAGAAGATCTTAAGCAACACGATGGATTCAGAAGCTCATGAAAAGAGGCCACCAATCCTAACATCTTCAAAGCAAGATATAGCACCTCATATTGCAAATGTTAGTGAAATGAAGCATTACTTGTGTGGCTGCTGTGCGGCTTTCAACAATATAGCCATCACATTTCCCATTCAGAAGGTCCTCTTTCGGCAACAGCTGTATGGAATCAAAACCCGGGATGCAATACTTCAGTTGAGGAGGGATGGGTTTCGAAATTTGTATCGCGGAATCCTTCCCCCTTTAATGCAGAAGACGACTACACTGGCACTTATGTTTGGTCTGTATGAGGATTTATCTTGCCTTCTCCGTAAGCATGTCAGTACCCCAGAGTTTGCAACCTGTAGCCTGGCCGCAGTACTTGCAGGAACGACAGAAGCAATTTTCACTCCATTGGAAAGAGTTCAAACATTGCTTCAAGACCACAAGCATCATGACAAATTTACAAACACTTATCAGGCTTTCAAAGCACTGAAATGCCATGGAATTAGAGAGTATTATCGAGGCTTGGTGCCTGTTCTTTTCCGTAACGGATTCAGCAATGTCCTTTTTTTTAGCCTTCGAGGTCCCATCAAGGAGTACCTGCCTACAGCAACAACCCACGGTGCTCATTTGGTCAATGATTTTATCTGCGGGGGCCTGTTGGGTGCCATGTTGGGGATCTTGTTTTTCCCAGTTAACGTTGTAAAAACTCGCATGCAATCTCAGATTGGTGGGGAATTTCAGTCTTTCCCTAAGGTTTTCCAAAAAATCTGGCTAGAACGGGACAGGAAACTGACAAATCTTTTCAGAGGTGCCCATCTGAATTACCATCGATCCCTCATCTCTTGGGGCATAATTAATGCGACTTATGAGTTCTTGTTAAAGATTATATGAAAGAAATCAGTTAAGTGCCATTAATCAACTGAATAGACCTAAGAAGAATGCAGTTTGGCCTTGTTTCTAATTGGCCAAATACAAGTTGGTGTCCTAAGTCCAGGGCACAGTGAATTACGGGCAAAGCTGTTTTTCTTAAGCACCAACAAATTCAGAATAAAAGGTTTCAGTAGGAAAATTTAAGGTTTTGGGGGGATTTTGGGGGGGACAGTGTTAGTACTTTTTTTAATCATTATCTGAGAACTTTAGGCTAATTGCCTGGTTAATAGCTGTCTATCTGATGGCTTTTGACAAGGAAACTAACAGCCAAGATATATGATACTTTTTTCCACAAATCTTCTGTATTGAAGCATAAGTGGCCATGACCAGCCAGAGGAAAGGCTCTTAGGGTCCCATGATTTCTCAGGCTTACTTCTATTACTCCATTTCTTCTCTGCTTTTAGGAGGAGTTACAAAGGGTAGTTTTTGTTAACTTAAAACATATACATGGTAGGAAAAAGGAGCAGAAGAGAGAAGAAAAACAGCTTATTATGTGTAGGTTTTTCATGATAAATTGTTTGTATTCGTTTTGAAACTAAGCACCTGTTGGGATGGTCATTATCCAAATTATTTCTCTTTCGACGTGGTAGACTAAAGCAACTAATGACATCTCCCATTTTGCTTTCTAGGGTAGAAAGTTTTCTCTGTATTTCTCAATATGACCTTAAAGCTTCCCAAAATATTTTTATATTAATTTCACTATTTCGTTGCCAGAAAACGTGGAGGCTTAAATTTTGTTAAAGGTGTTTCATCCCATTAAGAAGGTTCATATTACAGGTATCCCCCACTTCTCCAGAGTTTCCTTTATGCCACTTCGCTTTTACAAAAGACCTACATTAGTACCTGTTTTCACTAACCAAAAGAAATACGGAGATGATTTTTGCTTTTACAAGAAAAGGTGATTGCTTCCTCATTCTATGCCATTTCGGCTTACAAAAAGTTCCGCAGGAATGCGGGGGAAACCTGTAATTGCATTACAGATCCAATTCTGTTTAGCTCAGCTTCTTTGAATTGTTGTTGCCAATTTAGTGAAGAGCTTTGGAGTTTTGGTAGTTTTTCCTTTGAGTAGTAGTTTGTCATAGTCAAGTATCCTGTTCTCTTGAAACTCCCTTTAAAAAAACAACAATATGCTTCCATAAAATTTTATTTTGGAAGTCTATTAATAGGACCTCAGATTTTTTTTCTGGTTTCTAAGTGTTCTGGGGAAGGGGAAAAAAACTCAGTACTTTTTCCCAGATAAATAAGGCAAAGTGACTCATACACCAATTGAATAACTAATAAAACATACGAGACATCCTAGAAAAGTGGTTTATCGATCTTTTAAAAATCCACATCTGTAAGTATTATGTAGTTAAGATTACCTTCCAGCATCTGACACGGAGCAGAGCACATGGGTTTTATTACCAGTCTTTCATCATTCTGGGTAATTGCATGTTACTCTGTGCACATGCTGACCAAAATAAAGTCAGGGTCTCAATTGGTAGTTTACTCAGTTTCTGGACAGATAGTCCAAAAACGATGTTTACCTCTCAATGCAGGGTGGCTGGTCAAGTGACAGGAACATCTTCCTTCCAGCTGTGAAGCATTCGGAGGCATTGTCACGCGTTTGCCAGGAAGTAGTGAAGCTCACTAGCTTTACAAAGGCTCTGTCTGACAGCGTTGTGCTGGAAATGGCCGTTAATTTTAGAAACCAAGGTGCAGGTGTAAGGATTTGAGAAAACAAGAATTTGACACCAAATAAATGAGAGTAGCATCCTTTGGCCTATGGAATAGAGTCAGGATTTCAAGTGGGTTGTTTCAGGAATGAGTGGCAAAGGCACTGGTGTCTGATCCCCTCGCTCGTGTGTGTGTGTGTGTGTGTGTGTGTGTGTCCAGCACTCCTGGGCATATCTGAGTGCTCAGCATGTGGCCGGTGCGTTAGCCTGGGGTCACACCCTGACCCTGGGAGTAGACTCCACTGGCCTTCAGTTCCACGGGGCTTCCTTTTGCCTCTACACTCCATGTAGGTGATAGAAATCTAAATTCTAAAGCACTTTTGTGAAATACAAGTGAAGTGAGAATTTGAAGGAGGGTGCTTCCTCTTCTGCTGTCTCAAACATGTGGCATTTAAAAACAAATATTTTTTTAATGGTTTTAACTCATTATATTTTTTGATTTCTTTGTCACTTTTTACAGCTTTTGAAGACCAAACTGCAAATACGTTACCAGGGTTGGTTTTATGTTGTCCTATATTTTCTTAAATTTGACAAAAAACTCAACAGAATTTGTGGTAGCCAACAGCTTTGTCTGAAATTTAAAAGAAGTCAAAATGTGTTATTAGTAAGGAAGAGATTCTAACTATTGTTTTTGCCTTCAGTGTGAACTAGTATGGTAATAATTTGGAAAAAGCAAACATGAGTGAATAACTTTTATCTGCACAGCTTTAAAAGTGGCCTTTCTGTGGCACAGACAGCTCATGAGCGCAGGGCACTCCTGGTCTTGCCTCCTATACTTCATTCTGATGCCACCAGAAATATGTTCTGGATTCTATACGTAAGGGTATGAGCCCTCAGGACTGTACTACAGAGTAAACTCAACCTCTGTATGGTGGCAAATGTATGTGTCTTTGTTTCATTTGTGGTTGGAGACAAAGTTGATACTTTAGTCTCAATAGTCAATATTCATCTTACTTTATGGTTGGTTATATAATCACCTGCTATATATTACGAACTGTGCAATGAGACAGAATTGTGCATATATAATCATCTTGGAGACCTGCAATTCCTTGGCTTGATTACAGTGGTGATACTCAGTTACAGGGCTGTACAAACCTTAATAAGAGGATAACGGGTGGTACTGGAGGGCTTCACGGTAAGCCGATCATGTTGACCAACACTGTTCAGTGTAGATGAAGTACTGTCGTGTGAGGGGCATGCAGTCAAGATGGAAGCGAGGTGGGAGATCACATTTAAAGAAAGGGTAAGCACTCAGCCTTGGTTTCTTTTAAAATAGTCTGTTTTCTCACGTGCTTATAAATGTGTATCAAAGACTTGAATAGGCATTCTCCTTAACTCTGAGGGTTTTTCGTTTTTAATGCTGTCTTTTTGCCTAATAGTGAATATTTGCTTGCCTAAATGGCTCCTAAATTGTGGAGGAGTCTACACGTTTCCTTTTTTAAAGTTTCATTATTAAAAGTGGTTGTTTTTGTTTGATATTTTGAGTTTTGTGACTATATGAGTTTAAATGAAATCTGTTGAATGTTTCAGAGTTAACATGTTTCTTTTGGTATTTCTGATCGGAATAAATTTTTTTTTAAGTCCATTTTTCTGGTCTCTTGTGGCTGGGTTAGGGTTAGTAGCACTGTCCTTTTTGTGGTAGATTAGTCTATTAGTCTTTTTGTTGGTAAAACATTCAGCACACTACTTTGACTATTAGTGACTTCACCTGATAACTTTGTAGGTAGAACAGTTCTTCAATTATCCATTTTGTTTGGTCAAGAGGAGTTCCAGATAAGTTAATTTTCTAGATAGGTTAACTACAAAGCATTTTGTTTTTTAAAGGTTCTCAAATGAAATAAACTTTTCCCTACTGAGTATAAACTGTTTTGGTGAATTCAGTATATCAGTACTTTCTGTTGTAATTATGTACCTTCAGGTCATGCTTACCCCCAAGCTGAATGATCTGGACATTTGTGCTTTTTGAGTTTTTTATATCTGCTTTTGATTTCATACTGCTTGTTTCTGTTAGGAGACTGAAATCATATTAGCTACACTCTTGGTTTACACATTACATTTATAAGGTGCTTCCTGACTCTAGGGATAGTTGAGGTTGCCTGATGAGGTCCACCAAGTAAGGGAGCAGTTGCCATGTAATGCTTCTAAAACACTCCTGTTTTAGAAATTTTTTAGAAATTCAGGATAAGAGTGAATATCCTGAACTCTAGAATTCATGAAACGGGTTTGACACATCATCTGATGAAATGTCATTGTAACCCATTGGCGGAGTGAGGGGAGTAGAGAGCATTTCTCTTGGTGTGACGGGGAGGGGCCGGAGGGAGGTCTGCAGTAGCTGCAGTGCCTCCCAGTCTCCAAAGGCTGGTCCCAGCTTAATCCCTTCAGCATCTAGTTTCCAGTAGGGAACTTTTTCTCCAGATGAGTATGTGATTTTGAAGTAGAAATTGAGGATAAAATAGGATTTATAAAAATTCTCATCTGCCTTCAATCCATTCTTCATATTCCTATCATTTTTCTAGATGAAATGATCCAGGCCCTGTCTCCCTTGTTGTCATCTCCAGCTAAAACTGCCCTGCCCAACCACTGCCATGGGGACTTCTGTACTCTCTAGCCTCCCAGCCTTACCCATGTGGAGTCCCACTGCACTGAACCCTGCTCTCTCCCCTGGTTCACGCAGTAACTCTTACTGAGGCCTTCAGAGCTCAAACGTCACTCCCTCGGGGAAGCCAGCCCTCACTTTAAGGACCAAGGCAGGTTCCCCTCTTACATATTCTTGTGCTGCCACATTCCTGTGCTGTTTTCATAGCATTTACCTGTTTTAATTATATTGTCATTATTTGATGCCTTTGGCCCTTTTGAATGTCAGCTCCATAAGGGAGGGACTCTGCTCTAGTTTCCACAGTTCAAGTTCCTGGCACAGTGCCTGACACCTTGTAGATGTCTGACAAATGTTTCTTTAAGAATCAAAAGAGTGAAGGGGGCTTCCCTGGTGGCGCAGTGGTTGGGAGTCCGCCTGCCGATGCAGGGGACATGGGTTCGTGCCCAGTCCGGGAAGATCTCACATGCTGCGGAGCGGCTGGGCCCGTGAGCCATGGCCGCTGAGCCTGCGCGTCCGGAGCCTGTGCTCCGCAACAGGAGAGGCCACAGTGGTGAGTGGCCCGCGTACCGCAAAAAAAAAAAAAAAAAAAAAAAAATCCTGTCTGACTTTAGTTCCTTGATGGGTCATGGAAGTTGTTTCAGAAACAAATTTTCTATTTTTTTTTTTTTTTTTTTTGCGGTACCGCGGCCTCTCCTGTTGCGGAGCACAGGCTCCGGACGCGCAGGCTCAGCGGCCATGGCTCACGGGCCCAGCCGCTCCGCGGCATGTGGGATCTTCTTGGACCGGGGCACGAACCCATATCCCCTGCATCGGCAGGCGGACTCCCAACCACTGCGCCACCAGGGAAGCCCCTGAAACAAATTTTAACACTGCTTGTGCTGCCATAATGAAATACCATAGACTAAATATTTAGGCTTAAACAACAAGACATTTCTCGGTTCCAGACACTGGGAAGTCCAAGATCAAGGTGCTGGCAGATTTGGTTACTTGTGAGAGACCTCTTCTTGGCTGTGTCTTCACATGGCAGAGAGAGAACCTCTTGACCTCATCTAAACCTAATCACCTCCAGATACCATCACACTGCGGGTCAGGGCTGCAACCTGCAAGCTTGGGGTCGTGGGGGACACAAGCATTCAGCCCATAACATACATGAGCTAAATGATGAGGCTCTTCTTTGCTCTCCTTCTTCATGTGTAACACTTCGCTATCTTTTTTTTAAATTTTTATTTTATATGGGAGTAGAGTTGATTTACAATGTTGTGTTAGTTTCAGGTGTACAGCAAAGTGATTCAGTTATACATTCACCTATCCTTTACTCAGAAACATCCAGCCAATCTGAGACAAGTCTCTGTACTAGTCAGGACTCCAATATACAGGCTCCATTTTTCTTATTCTTGCACTGTTTGTGAATTGTGGATCTCAGCTGAGTGAAGCTGACCAAGAAGGACAAGAAGAAAGTATTCCTTAAAATAATTAGTGTCATTGCTACTTTGTCACTGTAGAAGTGCCATGAAGGCAGTGGCTTGTTTTGTTTAGAGCAGACCACCTCAGTAGTTGCTTTACCTTTCACCATCATCATTCAGTTCAGGAACCAGTCATTAGTCAGCAGTGGCTTGCTCCTTACAGAGTACACCAAAAAGGGGGAATGCATTTAGTTACATTGAGATGCTATATACCTTTTTGTTTCAGATGATAATAGGGAAAAGAAACTAATTTCTTTCAAGGGTCATCGTACCTATAGTAAAACGAGGCACATGGTATATAGCTTTCTCCTTTCCCGTTGGTAAAAAGGAAGCCTCCAAACTTTCCTTGCCCCTCTCATACTTTGCTGAAAAAGAGTGATTAAACAAATTTCGAGGTTTTCTTGGGCTCCCCACTTCTCACTCCCCACTGAAAAAGAGCCATAGAGTTTTCAAGACAGGTAATAGGGAAAAGTGGGTATGTAAGGGATCCAGGTACTTTTCATTTGTAATTTGTGTGTAAAATATGAAGGTAACAAGTGAAAAGCAGTTAGGAGGTGAGGGCCTAAACTTGGAGATATAATGGGTGCGATAAGCCTTGAGAAAGCTAAGGCAAAGTCCAAGGAGATTTAAAGCTTTGCTGTTGCTGTTTGGAGCCCTTCAAAACTGCTGCCACTTGTGGTCCAGGAACAGAAAAGCATGGTGTTTTTATGTTTGGAAGCAATGCTAAATACATTTGAATATATATCAACTCAAACTAGAGAAGAAAACATCCCTAATTTCAATTTGTACCTTTTATAGTTTATTTTGTTTAGCAGATTTGCCTTACATCTGCTCAGTACTGTAAATCTGCCCTCTTAAGGACAGATCATTTCAAGTTACAAGATTCTAGACTTGTGGACTATACAGAGCTGGCTGCCTGTGGCAAGTTCCTAGGTAAAACCTTAAATTTCCCTTGATTCCCTACTGGCTCCCAGGCTGGATTAGGTCTCCTGTGGCACGTGATGACTGTCTCAACCTCAGCCCTCTGGCCAAGATGTTTGTGCTGTATCCCTCAAGACAGTGTGAATGCCTTGAGGGCAGGGGCTGTCTTTCTGATCTTTGTATCCACGGACTAGAGTTTCTCATAATACCTATTCAATGAATGAATCATACTCTGATCCCAGGTGTTATCTTTATCACTATTATTCTCCCTGTTTCAGAGACACTGAATTTTTTAGGAATTTGTCTTTTAAAAATCATCACGGAGAATACATGATGTCTGATTCCATTTATGTAAAGTTCTAAAAGAGGCAAATCTGTTGGGGAAAAAAACCAGTGGTTAACTCTGGGAAGGGGCGTGAAGGAACTTTCTGCATCTGGGGTAACGGTAGTGATCTGTATCTTGATAGGGGTTTGGGTTACACAGGTGTATACATTGGCCTAAACTTATTTAGCAAACATACTGTTAATATTTGTGCACTTCACTGTATGGAAATTTTACACCAGAAAAATATTGAACTTTAGTTAATGATATGTATTGCTGAGGAGTTTTAAAAGGATGGGTACAGATATCTGCAATTCATCAAAATACATCAAAAATTAAGATGGATTGATGGATGGGTAGAATATTGGATAACTGATAAAACAAGCTTAGTAAAGTGTTGACAGTAGAATCTTGTAAAATTCTTTCATCTTTGCTGTATGTTTGAACATCTCATAATAAAATGTTAAGAAAAATCATTAGGGTGTTTATCACAATATTTGATGTCACAATATATTGAGAGACTCAGTTCAGTTCTTTTAGTATGCTAATTATTCTAGACTGCCATGAAGTCATAGGATACTACAGAAATACCTGCTAGAGGGGAATACAGTCCTATGGCATATTACTAACTTATCCTTCCCACTAGTCCTAATGACGTGGTGGCCACCTCCTCTCTCTCCTCAAGCCCAGGATACACACCAGATTGTGACAGGGCTGGTGAGTAACATGGTGGCTGATGAACTGAAGTTTTTCTTAAGTGGGCCCCAAAAGTGAGTGGTCTACTCACCCCCGAAGTGACCAGGGTAGGGATCATGATTTTCCCGCCAATACTCTGCAACTTTCAACAAAGGCCAGGAAGTCCTTCTTTTATACATACATTTATTACGTACACACACAAAACCTCTTCAGTAATAACTGCCTAAGAATAAATACAATGTATTCAGAACAGATCTGATACTTTGTATTTAACTTTTATAAAGTAATCCTTTTACAATGACATTTGGATCCTTCATTTTACCCAGACAAGAACTAATCTTTTATAGTGATGGGCTTTTGCAAGTTAATGTAAGCACAGCAGCCTCGTGTACCCATAATTTAAATAGCTTTCAAAGGAGACAGCTGTTTCCCCCAAAAAAGGGTTTAAAAGCTGTTGTGAGTTGTCTGTGCTCTGCTTAGAGCTTCTGTTGTTCCTGTTTTGAATTTGTCCGTAGCAGTTGGAAGCTGTTTGGAGCTCACAGTGTGTTCTGTAGCGGCTCCTCTCGTGGAGTTAGAAGATAAGGCACACGGCACCAGGTCTGTTCCTGAGAAGATAAGATGATCTTAGTGTAATTAACTGCTCAGTAATTTAAATACCATTTAAAAATAGGGAAGCCTTAGCTCTTGCTGAAGGAGGATGGTGTAACTGATGGGATGCATGGTTGTCCATCTCTCAAGCTCCAAAGTTAATATGTTCTCCAAACAGGCTTTCTTTATCTTCACAGAGATCCATGGAACTGTCATCCATGAAGAATCTAAACCCTAACTGCATTTTCTAAATCCCTAGTTCTCAAACTGTGGTCCCCAGACCTACAGCATCAACTGGGAACTGGTTAGAAATGCAGAATGGGGCCTCCCACCCCAGACCTGTGAAATAAGCAGCTCTGGATGTCAACCTAGCAATCTGTTTTAACAAGCCCTCCTGGTGATGCTAATGCCTGCACCACTTTTCATGTGTTCTCTGCCAGAAGGGAAGGGCCTAGAAGGAAATCTCAGTGGACATGTATCTGTGTTGTTTTAACCATTAAGTTTGTGGTAATTTGTTACATCAGTAATAGGAAACTGATGTAAATATAAATCATTAAAATCACTTCCTTTTAAATAAAAAAATCTATTTTTAAATAGTCCAAAATATGTCAGTCATATTTCAGGAATAACTGAAATAGTGATCATTAGTGCTATGGTTAGTTAAGTTAGCTAAAGAACGATTAATTTCTCAAAAAACTGAAAGGGATTCACTCTATTTTTCTTTTCAGTGACTTCCCAAAAAAGCATCCCAAGTAGGATTGTCATTTTTCTAGTAAATTTAAAATAGTATGGCAAAATGAACCATCAATCATAGTTAAATAACACAAGAAAATGTCATTCTAGGGAACAGTGTGAAAAGTAGCATGTTCTAAATTTATCTATATGAGATCCAATCACTGTATACAGCTTAACAAAAATTTATCAACTATGCTTCCTACTGGTATGAATAATTTTCACTGAATAATTTATAAAACTCTACACACGATTCATATCAAATAAACTTGTAAATGGCCAGAACATTAGTGAACAGATGTGAATGGTTCAGATCTTAGTAAATGTGTTTTCAGTGCAAAATGCCATTTCTATGTTTTAGAACGGTAGGCTTCAAAAAATGAAGTGTGCATATGCCAGTGGAAGGACAAGGTGAACCCTGGAAGTGCAAGAGGTAATGTAGAACTTTGATTTTTTAAACATCTTATCCTTTTAAAATTTCCTTTTTCCCTATACATGTTTTATAATGTACATAATAGATCAGTATAACAATATATGTAATTTATAAATGATCAAAATTTGGATTGTATTCTCTAATTTTTTCTGTTAAGAGTTAACATGATCAAAAAAGTTTAGAATATCACTAACAAGAACCACCAAGCCACTGCCTCTGTTACAGCCTTATGCTTGATTCTGGTCTAAAAGTGAACAAAATGTAAACAAAAATTTTCAAACTAATGCTAAATGCAAGTTTTTTGTTGTTGTTGTTTTTTCCAGAGGTGGGGTCTCTGACCAGATTAGGGTGTGAACAGGACTTGCACTCCCTTAATCTAGCTCCAGGTGGTCTCCTAATCTTTTTTAAACTTATTTATTTAATTTTGGCTGCTTTGGTTCTTCTTTGTTGCTGTGTGGGGCTTTCTCTAGTTGTGGCGAGTGAGGGCTACTCTTCGTTGCGGTGCGCAGGCTTCTCGTTGCAGTGGCTTCTCTTGTTGCGGATCATGGGCTCTAGGCGTGCGGGCTTCAGTAGTTGTGGCGCGTGGGCTCAGTAGTTGTGGCTTGAGGGCTCTAGAGCGCAGGCTCAGTAGTTGTGGCGCACAGGCTTAGTTGCTCCGCGGCATGTGGGATCGTCCCAGACCGGGGCTTGAACTCATGTCCCCTGCATTGGCAGATTCCTAACCACTGCAATGCAAGTTTGCCATCAACCTTTTAAATAGGTTAACCACACACAAAAAGTGTGGCAAATGTTTCAAAGTAGCATTTATTTTTTAAAAGCACGTTATGAGGTAGACTTAAACTAAAATATTCAGTGCATATATTAATAAAAGGTTTATTAAAACCTTAAAATTTTATGTAGATATGTATGTAGATAAATTCACCTACAATTCTACCATGCATTTGAAAAACAACTCAACTGAAAAGGTAAAAACATCACATTTTTAGAAAGCTTTTCTAATTCTGAAATAAAGAACATTTGATCTGTTCAAAAACTTTGTGGGAGGGAGGTAGTTGTTTCAGTTTTAGATTTTAGAAGTTATTTTACTAAATCATTCACTTTATAGCTAGTTTTGAATGAATGTGAATATCTTTACTAGAAGGTAGGTAAAAGGTACTATAATGCAATTAAGAATTTCAAGATGGCTTCAGCAGAGCATTAAACCAAGCATGGGGCTTTTCTCAATGGAGACCCTTAAATGACTACATAGGTCACATACGCATGAAGCCAGCCCTGCATCTAAGTCTGTATCAACTGCAGTTATAGGAATACTAAAACCTTAGTTATCTTTGTCCCTTGAGCTCTAGACTAGGCATCTAGTAGGGAGCCACATGTTTGTTGAATGAAAAACTGAGTCTTGGCAGTTTTCCAAATCAATGAGAAATGCTTAGTTTTTCTGACCTATGGTCAGAACAAATTCTTACTCCAATGAATAGTCTGTTCATTATAATAAATGATGGATTCCTGTAGTACTGAATAGTTGCACATCACAATTCTGGCTTCATGGAAATTTGAGGCCACATATGGTGAAGATTCATTTGATTCATTCAACAAAAATTTATTGATCCTGCTGGGCACTGGGAATAGAAGAATAAATAAGAGTCCCTGCCCTCAAGGAGCTTATTGTCTGGCATGAGAATCTAGTGAGAAACAGCACCTCAGAATCTAGTGAGTAAACTTTCTGGTGTCTGGCATATTATCTGGAATACTCCAAATGTCCTGAAAATGTGCATCTAAAATTTATCAGAAAGCACAGTGTGGAAATGGAAGATGCAATGAAATTTAAAAGAAAATTCAAATATTCAACTTCTAATGTAAAAACCCTGAAATCTAAATGAGGAAGAAACTCGGGAAAGCTGAAAATTCTATTTTAAGTACTTTGGACCAGATTTAAATTTTTAAAATTATTTTATTATCTCTAGCATTTTCATTTATAGTGACATTTATATACACATGTATAGAGGAGGTGTGTGCATGTGAGATGTATTCCCTGGAGCATTTAATAAAACCCATTTTTCTATCACTAATTCATTTACAACTAAAAAAGCGGCATACAGGTAAATTTGAGACTTCCCTTTTGATAATAGTTTCCATTATCGTTTGAATGGAAGAAATTCTTATGAATTGTGTTCAGGGTATAAATTTCAGTACACTCTCATTTTGCACTGAGACTTAACTGTGTCTTTGTACAATGTGTGATAATTTAACCATGTATTTTATTTTTTAACCATATATTTTAATAATTACTGACAGTTCAATGGCATCAAAAATACTCAAGTCTATCTGGATTTTCACGGGGTTTTTTTTTTTCCCTCTGCACTCTTCTTTTTCCTTAAAAGCATGAAAGACCCCTGTGCAACTACAGAGCCTTTGTTTTTGCTTCCCTGTACTTTGGTACATTGCTTCTCCTTAATCTAGCAGCATCCTTAGCTTGTAGTATTTTACTTAGTGGCAACTGAAAAAAATCACTAGCTTGGGCTTTAACTGGGAACTATTATCCAGAAGGTTACTGTGAACCTGTCAGGAAGGTGGTGAGCAACCAAAAGAGCTGTCTCACAGACTGTGCACCCAGAGCTCATCCAGCCCATTAGAAACTAAGCAGGCTTGGTTATCTCACGTCCCAGCTCATAACAGATGAACACAGCACATTAGAAGGAAGTGGGGAGCCTGTTAGAGGCAGGTATATTGATAGTGTGGCAGGAGACCACTATATAAGCAAAACAAACTGCTTAGCAGATACAAATTTTTTAAATTAAAGAAAAAACAAAAACCACACCAGGAATCTGAGGCAAATGATTATATATACCTCGAGGCTGAGGGAATCACTTTATAATAATTAATATCAATTTGTTATAGCCCTTTACAATTTATGGATTATTTTACATACATCAGAGCTCATTAGATACTTGTAATAACACATGAATATAACTTTTACTTTCATCATGAAAAAGTGAATTGTACTGAGCATGCTGTTTAAGAAGAAGGCGGGTAGGTATACTGACATATCTGAAAGACTTGCATCAAAAATAATTACAAGTTTTGAATTTTGGCACTTAAGACAAATGCATTAATTATCCCAACATTAATATATATGCTTTCCTTCATGACCAACACTGTGTTACTGAATTTTCATAGCTCTCAGTGACTGCTGGTCATTAAATGGGGATGACTGTCATCAGTAAGTTATCAGACCATTTCTCCTGTTAAACACAAGCTTAACAGATTCTTATGGATGCCAACACCATATATTCTAATATGGGAAACACTAGGCTCCTAAAAGAGTCTCAGAGTGTTTTTCCTATATTGCACTTTCTAGAAAACAGCCTTAACAATGATATGATGTGATCTTGGTTCTAGACATAGGAGTGAGGAATATGTGATTTACCTTTTTCATGCTTGTTTTCCTAAAATTTTTGGTATAACCTCTTCCCGGGGATGTAACAAGGAGAAACAAAATATACATGCTCTTTGAGCTTCTGAGAAAAAAGACCACAGACATTTTCAAAAGATAAAAATAGAGGTCTCTTCTGCATCAGCCACTTCATTTTCACAATTGAAAATAAGGAACTACGGTATATTTGATGTTTTTAAACTCATTCAACATAGCTTCGCCATAAATATACTGTTCTGCAGAAAGCTTTTTAAAACATGTATAATTTATACTATACTTACCAACAATTATATTATCAATTATAATACATTTACCAATTATCATGATTAAAAATGACTAAATAAAATTTTAGAGTTAAAAACACCAGATTAGATTTTATACACTAGGTGAAATGGGATCTTGAAATTTTAAGTGTAATCTCCTCCAATAGTATGGCATTCCTGATGCCCTTTAATTCCTTGATTAATATCCCCTGATGACTTCCTGATCATGACAATACCTCAGAGAGGACAAAGGTTTTGTTGAGTTTGCTATTAATTTTTAATTCTCATCTGTGAGGCTCTGTTTTTGTATAAGGCTATTAATCCTCCATTTTTCTTTACTTTATAGCTACTTACCCTACATGAGGGTTTTTAGTTAGGAACGGACTGTATGTGTGCCCTGCAGTTTATGGCGTTAATTCTAATGGAAATTGTCTATCTTGTAAATGTTCTTTTGTATGGTGCAGAAGATGAGCCAGCTCTGAAATAAACAACTTCCAGAGGGTGTTAAATAAGTAAATTAACAGGCCAGTTTACCATCCTTTACAAACTAAAGGGCAAAATGGTAGAGTAGTAAGCACAGGCTTGGAACTAAAACATTGAGTTTGAATCTCAGTGCTGCCACCCCATGCCAGCTCTGTGACTTATGTCAAATCAACCTTTCTGACCTTCCATTTCCCCCAAAGTACATTGGTGCTCATGCCACCTACCTTGCAGTTTTTGTGAGAGTTACTAGTAAAGTATCTACATTATTTGACACATGATAGATATTCTTGAATCACGGACTGAAATTTATTAGAGTTGGGCAACATTTGGGCCCAGCATCTGACATGGAGCACTCTCCCAAGGAGATGCAATATATGGAAACTTCTTTTGATTATCAATACAACCTTTGTACTTAGTAGGTTTTTTTTTTTTTTTTTCCTGCGGTACGCGGGCCTCTCACTGCTGTGGCCTCTCCCGTTGCGGAGCACAGGCTCTGGACGCGCAGGCCCAGAGGCCATGGCTCACCGGCCTAGCCGCTCCGCGGCATGTGGGATCTTCCCGGACCAGGGCACGAACCCGTGTCCCCTGCATCGGCAGGCGGACTCTCAACCACTGCACCGCCAGGGAAGCCCAGTAGCTTATTTTTAATGTCAACATTAGGTGTTTTTGTCTCTTTATTTTCTCTTAAATATGTGTTTTTAAGAAAGTTTATGGCAAACCTGTGTTTTCACTGTGGGTACTTTTTTTGATGACTAAAACATTTCCAATTTTTTTTTAACATCCATGGTAAGAAAGATCTAATTTTTAAAATTTGTCCTACAGCCAACATTATCCAAGTGAGATGTAACCTCTGTACGTGCGTGAATGGCTGTCTGGCAGGTTCTACAAAAAGTGTCATTTTTATTCATGTATTTGGGTTGCTTAAACATTTCTATAAGATTTAAAACACTTTTCTTCTTATGGCTGGAATTCTCAGCATTGATACTCCCATGCCTTCCTTTTTCAATCTACTGGCCAGTTTAAAGGTATTCACAATAATACAACTTAAAGACAAAAAAAGTGTTCATAAGTCATTGTTTTAACAGCCAGCATAATACAGTAGAAATGGCCCTGAGCAAGGAATTAAGAGACTTGAATTCAAGTCCTGGCTCTGCCACTAATTTTGCAGGATGACTTTAGGCAAGTCACTTAACTTCTCTCATTCATCTAATAACGAGATTGAGTCCATTTTAAGTTACTTTCTACCTCTAAAATTGCTTTTATTTGCTTATTTTTTTAATAATCAAAACACCTTCTGGGAGTTGTGTTAAGCACCTGATGGGTACAGAAATATTTACTGATGTTTAAGGTAGTAATATTTGAAGCTGTGATCCAGGAACCACCTGAATACAGATTACTTGGGGTTCGTGTTAAAAATACAGATTCCTGTCCTCTCCCTGGCTGAATCAGAACCTCCTAAGGTGAGGGCCAGGTTTCTCTATTTTTCACAAGCTCCCCAGTGATTATAATGCACCCTAATGTTTGAGAACCACTGGCCTAAGAGAATGTGTTCTAAGGGGGAAAAAGCTAGCATGTGGCTCAAATTACTCCAGCCTCTGGCAAATCTCTTCTCAGGACAGTCCCATTCCAAGTGGAGGAGACTAGAAAAAAGCTGCTTACTTCAGCAGAGTAGTCAGCCTTATGCCTGGCCCCTGCGTGATGCTTTGTACTTGCTGTGTTCCATAACAAAACACAACAAAAGGTCTTAGTCATGACACCCAAGTCACGGACCACCACAGTTATGACAACAGCTTGAAGACAATCACAGTTCTCCCTTCATAAATGGTAAGAGAGTTAAGCTCAAGGAAAACGAGAAAAACACAACGTTTTTACTCTCGATTTTCCCTCCACCTGTCATCCTCTGTGATTTAAATAATCTGGCAGAGGAAACAGAAAATCTAAGCCACATTGTTCTCATCACTCTGTGGCCAGATAGAAAGTATAATCTAATAAATAAATCCTCTTCTATACAATAGAAATGACCAAAGCCCATTCCTTCTCTTTTCCTTTCTAATGCTGTTGACAGGAACAAAATACCAAGTAAGGACACATGCTACAGATTTAAAAGTTCATACAAATAAACTACAAAGAGAGGTGGTAATTTTTTTTCTAGAATTTCACAACAAAATCCCTCTCACAGTGAAAAATATGTATAATTTTAACAGGAAACTTAAAAGACATTTTGCTGCAAAACTATAACATTTGTAAGAATAATGCCATTATCTGTGCTCATTATAGAGAAACAACAGCAACTTTAAAAGGCCAAGTATACTGATAAGATGAAATTTCTTTTCAACCAGTATGCCAACATCGAATAAAACATTGAATAAAACATAGGTTTTATTCAACACTAGCATCACGAGTTTCTCCTAATCCAACCAAAACTCCTGCCAAATGTCCATAAAATTCATACCAAAATCGAAAAACAGAAAAGAGAATTAAAAGAAAGAAACTTGACAAGAGCTACCATGCAAAACAACCAGCAGAACTGGAGTTCAGTGGCACAGATCAGCAGGAGCCTAGGAATGCTGCAAAAGATGGTGCTGCCTGGAGTCTAACTTGGCGATGCCCCTGTGATGCTGGACGACCAAGTACACAGGTCACAGGTGTGTTCATGGACCCGTAAGAACTAGGATCTTGACCCAAACTTTTAAGATCTTCTAAAAAGAAAATACTTCACCTAAATTGAAGTAATATATAATTCAAACACCAGAAGAGTTCCTTATTTGATGTAAGTTGTGCCTAAAACTTTGGCTGATACAAAGAAACCCGTCCACTAAGGCACCCGGAGGCGATCTGACAATGTGTTGGAGAGAACTTTGTCGTCAGTACCACATCATTATGAGAGTACAGAGAACGGATCACCCGCAGGGGACTGGCTTCTTTGGGCAAACAGTCAATAAGTTCACTGCACTGTTTGTCAAATCCCAACAAGCGAATCCCGTAGCCATGTGGGGAAGAAATCATTCGCCCATCAGGGCTGAAGCAAAGTTCTTTGATATAACCCCTGCCTACGTTGGCTTCTTCAATGTAATGAGTCAGTCGTAGAGAACAGCGAGGTGAGACTGGTCGCACGGGGGCTCCTTCTTGGAATTCATAGACACAAGTCCACTAGAGGGAGAGAAGAGAAACAAATCATAGAGCCTCATAAATGGAGTATAACCTTTAAAAATTGTGAATAACTATACTGTCACCTGTAACTTATATAATATTGTACAGCAACTATACTTCAACTAATTAAAAAACAAAAAGTTACAGAGTCCCAAACAGTGCTACAGATAATCTTTTTTTAAAAAAAAAAAAAAAAAAAGCTCCACAGAATGCCAAAGCTACAGAATTGTTCCAAGAAATCATTCAGATGAATGCTACCCCTCTCCCAACTAACAAAACTTGCAGGTCCCATACTGTCTTATCTACATTCATATCAAGGTTATTCTGTACTATGACACTTTAAAGCCTTTTATTCCCTGAGGCCACTGTGACTTCTGAAGTAATAATTCCCTTTTCAAGAATTCCTGTTACTCAAGAGAGTAACAAGAATCTTGATATTTTAGGGCTAAGACATCTAAGCCCTAGAGTACCTCTCCTCCTACACACTTCAAAGACTCTTCTCTCCTGTTAGCTGTGGCTTCTAGAGCTAGTGACTAGCTAGCTAGCTCTGGAAAGACTCCTGCTTTCCAGAGTAAGGAGAATCATAAGCTCATATAGGATCTTTTCCCCTAGTTATCAGTTCAGTCCCTTCCTTTCCCAAAGCTTTCCCTGGTTTTTAAAAAGAGAAAATCATAATACTCCATTGGCTTATAGCAAAACCTCCCATTTAGCCAGCTTAGCTCAGTCCTATGTTTACTATATAAGGGTTTTTTCACATTGAGATGAAGGAGGCAAGAATTAAGCTGGGCTCAATCTGAGCTGATGACTCCTTTAAAGTACTTCCTGCTTGCCACACACAGGCCAGAGAGGAGGAAGGATTTTGAAGGGATAAAGACACCGTGAGCACACATGGCAACGGCAGTTTGTTCAGTCAGCCCCATTGAAGGTGGAGTGCTGCTGCCCATACCTCCTGATCATCAGTGTTGCTTGAGCACCGAAGAAGAGTGGCCCAGCCTTTTGGGTGCAGCTGTAACGATGTGATGCAATTTCCACGGTCTCTCTCACCAGGAACTTCAGGGGTTAAGACTTCAAGACTGTTTCGTGGTGAAATTCCTGAGATATAAGAAAATTAGGATGTGGAATTTGTATTATCAAAGGACTAAGGTAGCTCATCAAAGCTTTGATTTCTGGCAGCCACCCTCATGCCTTTATTCTTTCATCTGCCCCTTATGCTACCACATATAAAAAACCATGGTGCCCTTCAACGTATGGGGTATGTGTCTTTGGGGTGGGTATGGGGGAAGGGGTATGACAGAACTAAAGAATCTAAGTTCCTGCAGCAGGAATCAACAATAACCTAACGCTAAGGCGTTAAAGCTGACTAGGAATCCTTTTGATTTGGATCTACATCTCAAGTTATGTGACATGAAAGGAATCTGGAAAAGTAAAAGACAACAATTCTCATCTCAGAGGACCTGATGCTCTCTAGTCCAGAGAAGGAAATACCTGGAAGCCGTGAGGACTGCCTTTATATAGATGAAAGATGTGTGCAAGGAGCAGGACTTATGGCCCCCAAGGACAGTGCTATAAACAACAAATCAATGTATAACTTTGGAGGTAAGAGAGGACAACTCACACAGGACATGTCAAAACAAGGGGTGGGAGATACTGCCAACTGTACATATTCCTGGTACTCTGCTATGGCCCATCATTTCTTTCTACCTGGCCCCCAATGAAATTGACTGCTGTAGTGAGCCATTGTTACAAATGGGAGTATGTCATATCCCTCAAGTATGTGGAGAACCACTTTCATACACATTGTAAGGAAGCAGCTTAGAAATTTATTATCAAGAGAAATATTTCAACACTTCTCTGCCTATAGGAGTTGCTTTAAAGATAATGAGCTGCCTCTGTCAGACCCTTCGTGAATTATTTCGCACTTAGATGTGCTATCTTCTTTTAAAAGCTTCCCTTAAGATTACTGCAGCATTGACAGAAACCTGTGACGATCTAAATTACATTCTCACAACCAAATTATACCTAAAGAATTATTTCACATGTGATTGAACCTTAACAACAATTTTAGAAAAAAAACGAACCCTATTTCAAGAATTTTGAAAATCTATAACAAAAGCAGAAAAGAAACCCATTCTGAATAAGTAAGCAGTGGTTTTTGAGCTCTGCTCCTTGGAGGTTGCTCAAGAGCTGGCAAAAGGGGGAAACCATACAGGGCCAGGGTGGAGATGG
Organism: Delphinus delphis; assembly: GCF_949987515.2. Taxonomy (NCBI): domain Eukaryota; kingdom Metazoa; phylum Chordata; class Mammalia; order Artiodactyla; family Delphinidae; genus Delphinus; species Delphinus delphis. The sequence goes on from NC_082688.1 coordinate 34,942,113, forward strand.
GGTAGGGAAGACTGAAGGGTCAAGGGCCTCCTTAATTTTACTTGAACCAAAGTTACTTCACTTTTATTTGTGCTACATCCCTAAGAATCCACAGGAGAAATGTTACGTATGTGGGCATAAATCTCTAAGAGGAGGAATATTTAACCTTAAAATGAGACATCATAGTCTTCAACATCCAGAGGACAGGATGGTGGATAGTCTATAGGTTTAGGTTAGGAAGGTCTCTCAAACCATTCTTGGAAGTAGTCAGGCAAAGTAATCAAGAATGCATTTATTGAGCACTTACCAGATGAGGCCACCCAGGGAAAACACTAATTATAAGTCTAAGTATAGTCCTGCCTCTAAATATCTAGGTAGGAGATATGCTTATTTCCAAAAGGTGACCCAAAATTACAAAAATATATATATGTGGCCATCAGTCCATCAAGAGGAGAACAAAAAGTGCTGTAAGAGCTTAGATGTGAATTAGTACGGAGAGGGATGATGAGTGAAATTTGCATAGGTAGAAAGCATTTCAATTAAGGGGTGGATAGAACAGACTGAGCAGCTAGTTCTCCCAGATTGGCTGGGGAAAAACTGGCAAAAGTAGAGTGGGGCCAGATTATAGCTCTTTATCCCACAACCCCTCTGAGGCTGCCAGACATTGCTGAGATAAGGAAATGGCAAAGCAAAAAGCCTGCTGGGCTGGAACCAGGCAACTTTCACAAGCACCTGATAAACTCATCCCTTTATATTTACATAGCACTATCACATGCATAGTCTCATTTAATTTCTATAACAACCTTGATTGGAGTCTATATTTCCCAACTATTCCCTCTCCAAACTAGACCAAACTTAATCCAGAAAATAAAACTAAAGTTCAAATTCCAACAAAAATGTAAGCCCAAGATACTCAACCCTAGAGACTGGTTAGCTTTTTGGGGTTTTGTTTGTTTGTTTTTTTGGCCACACTGTGTGGCATGTGGGATCTTAGTTCCCCAACCAGGGATTGAACCCATGCCCCCTGCAGTGGAAGTCCTGAGTCCTAACCACTAGACTGCCAGGGAATTCCCTGGTTAGCTTTTTGAAAATTACTGAGGAGCAAGGAATAGCCTCATCTCTATTGGCTTTTATTTTTAAGGATTAAAATCAAACCAAAAAAAGCTATTTTAGAATCTGTATTCAAGATTATGAAATCCAACTTTTGACCTACCTTCTCTTTGTGAGGCTCGTGACATGTGTTTCTCAGAAGATGAATTAGAATCACTATGATGAGAAGGTGAACCAGAAACTCTAGGACCGGATGAACTCGACAAAGTGGTAAGATCTTGAAAATACAAAACGTTCCGACAGTAAAGCTAGCAAAACTCTGGTAGTGTCTCTTAACTTTTTAATCATCTACTTGAACCATATTGTTAAAGTTCATCTGAAACACGGCAAGTACATATCCACCTAAAAGTGGCCTATAAAAAAGACTGAGGTGGGCAAGATAGCTCTTTGGAATGTCCAATCTAAGGCCTAGTCCCTTTCTAAAACCCTTTTTACATCAATGACTTCCTTAAGTGAAATAAAAATGAAAAACCAAATAAACATAGGAACATCTTACGTTTCCCATCATTTCTGTAGTGAAATGGAACAAGAAAATTCAGCAAGAATGAAAACTGAGCTGTTCGGCCTGTTGTTTTATGTTAGAATGGCATCCAAACAGGTCCATTACCGAGAACATGAACAGATCCTTCTTAAAGCATACCAACAACTTCTATCATCAGTACTGAAATTATGTGAATACCATCTTTGAAATGCAATACAAACTTAACATTGAAATCTGGGAAAATAAAATGAATATCAGATAGGTGAGTCTGACGTATCACTCCAAATAGCAGTCTCTATTTCACACTTTTCTTGTGGCCGCACATTTCTGTGGGGACTTCTTATTAATCTAATTTCTTTGGATGGTATTAAGTATCAGAATTACCTTTAGAAGACAGAAAACCTTCCTGGTTTTTAAGCAAAACATGCCAATTTAGACCTTCTAAATCACTACTTCTCACTAAGCTCACTAAGCTAAAGTTGATTATTAATGTTTAACCTAAAAATTTGAAATGAAAAGGACTGTACTTGCATATTAATGAAATCCCTTGCTTGCAAATAAGTTGGTAAAACTTAAATTTCTACTTTTAGCAGTGAAATTAGGCAACTGCAATACAATGAGCCCTGCACATTCCCAAAGGAGTCTTCAGAAGTGGCCCTGTGCATAGAGAAAGATTCCAACCATTTGAAGTTGATTTTAAACAACAATTTATGAACGTTATATTTTCCAAATGCTTAAGTATTTTTTTTCTGAGTTCTTGTTCATAAACACAATATTATAACTAATGAGTATGTTCCTATATCAGCCCTCTTCTTCCTAAAGGTAGATATAATATAGTCTCTATCATGTAATGTAGTACAGAGTTTTCCTGAGCCCCCATTTTGTTTAAGTCCAATGGAATTGGCAACAGGAAAAGGAACAGGGCTTTAGCAAGAGGATGTTTATAGGTCATGAGATAAGATGGCACCAACTACCTGTGTCTGGACATCTGAAAGTCTAGGATGCAATACAGACTTAAAATTAAAACTCTATATTGACTATAACTTAACAGCTCTGCTGGGTTCCAGAAAAACTTAAAAAAGATTGACAGTAATTTGGGCCATCACTAATTTTTGAGATAATGGTGATCTACAAATACTGATGAAGACTTTCTGGCTAGCAGAGGGCTAAAAAAATTTTTTTTAGAGTTAGAAGTTATTCTTCCTATATCATTTGTGAGACAGAGGCACAAATTAAAACTATGTCAGAGATACATGTAGATCATTATACTTCCTTACTGAGCTTTCCAAAGAATATCTTTTAACTTTCTTCCCTTCTTTCTGCTGTCATTCTCAGAATAGAAACATATACCATCCCCATGTCTGAGATTACTTAGAAAAAACTTTCTTTAATCAAAAAAGGAAAGCTTACCTGAACTTGATGTTGTTCTTCTTGCTCTCAGAATGGGATAGCTGCCTACTTCTAAAGACTTGGTTAAGTCAAGATCATGCAAAATCAAGAGATATCCAGAGGACGTTGAGATCAACATTTTGGAACAATCTGGTGTTAATCTCATTCTCATGAGAAAACGTGTGTGAAAGAATTTCTTATGTGGACACCCATCTTCTGTACACCTACAAAAGAAATCAAACCAACAAAACCTAGAGTTACCATAAATATAAGCATTCAGTGATAGTCATGTTTTTGCCCTTCAAACTAGAATTTACACTTGATGTACACTCAGACTTATACATACGAAAAATTTTTGCTCACCATTCCTTCTTCCATCTCTAACTTTTTTTTAAAGATTATTCTTTCTGAAGTATATTAAATAAAATTTTGTTGAGATAAACTCTCACTTTTTATAGTTCTGAAAATCTTTATTTCACTCTTTGATTAAAGGTTTAGCTGAGTCTATAACTTTAGGTTGATAGTTATTTCTTTCTGAATATTGAGGATAATATTCCAGTGAGTTCTGCCTTCTATTGTTGCTATTTTTAAGTCTACTATCAGTCGAATTGTTACTTTGGATAATTTTTTTTCCTTTGGTTGATCTTCTCGTTGTTTTGGAGTATTGCAGTTTCACTATGACGTGTAAATTTGGATTTCTTTTCATATATCTTCATTGGGATTATTTGACTTTCTAAATCTTAAGATTCATATTGTTTATATATTCTGGAAAATTTTCCATCATTATTCCAATATTGCCTCTCACCTATTTTCTCTATTCTTTTGGAGCTCTAGATAGATATCTGAAACATTCCCATTTGACCCTCCTTGTCTAATAACTGCTCTTTCATGTTTTCTATCTCCTCATTTGCATATGTTGCCATCTTGGTTTTTCAATATCTTTCTTAACCTGTTTTTTAAGCTGTGTCTGCTACTTGTTTTTATAGACTTCAATAGTTCTATTTCCTTACTTCTTTAAGTTCTATTTGGCTCTATTTCAAATCTGTATGACCTTTTGAATAGATTTTTATTCCTTGCCTATGTTTTTTAGTCCCCATTTTATTAACTATTTTTAAAACTGTGAACTTTGTCATCCCTACAGAAAAGTACATAAATAAGACATATGTAGAGTTTAAAGAAAAATGAACAGCTGTTATTCATCACCCATGTTAAGAGGTAGAACAATACCAGTACTTTAAAAGTCCCCTCTGTTCCTCTTTGCTGTAGCATCCTTCAGTCAGCATACAGTGCTTCAAGCATGCAATAACTTTTCTTATCTCTCTGAGGATATTTATAGGTTTTTAAAATTTTAAGTTTTCTTCTCCCTATGTAGTCTCTACTTTTTCCAAGATATCTCCCCATTTGTGTGAGTCTTTTCATAGAAACTTTTGTCAAATGTCTGATTATGTTTGGCTGTCTGCTCATAATTAAGAGTGGGGAACTAAAAAGCTGACTGGGAACTCTGAGTGCAAGGGTAGGCTTGAGCTTCACTAAATAGGGTGAAGCCATTTTTTGAGGAACTCCTAATGTCAGTACCTTTAGTTCATTAACGGAAAGAACTTGTGAGGATCTCTAAATTCAATATTCAGTGTGCATATGTTCACTTAATCCCCCTGATTTTGGTAAGGTACCCAAGCCTTCAACTGTGTCTTGGCATCCTTTAATACAGATATTCTCTATTTTACCTCTTTAGAGAATAAAATTCAAAATTCCTGCTGAAATGTGAGGAGGTAAATAGCCCATCAGTATGGATTAAGGGAGGAGATATAAGTTCTTAAATATCTTTCATTTGAATCCTTATTTTAGCTACCCTTTCTGTTACAGAATACCGAGAGTTGCCAGTTACTGTGATTTTTGAGGATTTTGTATAAATATTCTTAAGTTCTTAACTTTTTCCCACTGCCAGTTTAGGATTCAGCTTTCTTGTACTTACTAGTAAGTAAGTTTAAGTGAGTTGCTGAGTCAGTTGCCACTCATCTTCCTGCCTTCCAGATTTTAAAACTTTATTGTCATTCCTTCCTTTCCTATTTCCCCATCTTATGAGTTTATACCCTTCATTTTAAAATTTGCTTATATTTAATTTTAGAGGAATCTTTTCATCCATAGATTCTATTTAGGTCTTACAATAACTTAAATGAAATTTTAGTTTTCTCCATAATAGTTATACAGATCTTCTGTTGCAATTTATTCCTGTGTACCAACTAAATTTTTTTAAGAACATTTATTTATTTATCTATTTATTTTATTTATTTACTTATTTATTTTATTTGGCTGTGCCACACGGCATGCATGATCTTAGTTCCCCCACCAGGGATCGAACCTGTGCCCCCTGCAGTGGAGTCATGGAGTCTTAACCACTGGACCACCAGGGGAGTCCCCAACTAAATTTTTTAATTACTAAAAACTATGTACTTAAAAAAAATTTAAATTGTTTGTAGTGATATATAGGAACACTACTGATTTTTACATTTTGATCTTATATCTAACAACCTTAGTTAATGCTAATTAATTCTGGTAATCTGTCAGTAGAATTTCTAGAGTTTTCTATATAGACCCTAGGTGTCTAAAAACTGTGGCCTATGGGCAAAATCTGGATACTGCCTGTTTTTATATAAAAAGTTTGTTGGAACATAGCCATACCCATTCATGCATTGTCTATGGCTGCTCAGAGAAAATATAACACACAAAGCCTAAAATATTTATTACACAGTCCTTTATAGAAAGTTTGCCAGCCCCTGATACAGATAATCGTATCATCTGAGAATGATATTGTTTCATTTTTTCCTTTCCAATCCTAATATATTCCAATCCTTGTTTTTTTTACTGCACCAACTAGGACCCTGCCTCCCTCCAACCCAAAACAATAGTGAACAGCAGTAGTAATAGCAAGCATGTTCTCCTTCCTGATTTTATAGAGAAAATGTCTAAAGTTTCACCATTTAAAAATGTGCTACAGGTTTTTAGTGCCTACTTTTGATCAGTTTCCTTCTATCTAGTCATCAATACAATCCAATTTTAGAACATTTTCATCACTCTAAAAAATCACTCTTGCCCATTAGCAGTCATTCCCTTTCCTACTCCCAGCCACAGATAACCACTAATCTACTTCCTGCCTATTGCTGACATTTCATATAAATAGAATCATACAATAAGTTGTCTTTTGGTTTGGCTTTTTCACTTAACTTTTTTGAGGTTCAGCCATATTGTAGCACGTAATAGTACTTTGTTCCTTCTCAGTACCACATAGTATTCTATTGTATCGATATACCACATCTTGTTCATCCTTTTACCAGTTGATAAGTATTTAGATTGGTTCTATTTTTTTGCTATTATGAATAACACTATTATAAGCATTCTTTGTGTGGACATATATATTCATTTCTCTTGGGTAGATATCTAGAAGTGGAATTGCTGGGTCATATGGCAACTCTGTGTTTAACATTTTAAGAAGCTGTCAAACTGTTTTCTAAAATGGCTGTACCATTTTATATTCCTACCAGCAATATATGAAGTTCCAGTTTCTCCATATTCTTGCCAATATTTGTTGCTGTCTTTTTTGTTAAAGCCATCTTATTAGATGTGAAGTGGTATCTCATTTTGGTTTTAATTTGCATTTCCCTTAAGACTAATGATGTCAAACATCTTTTCAGGTGCTTATTAATCATTTGTGTATCACCCTTGGTGAAATGTCTATGTCAGTATCTCGCCCATTTTTAAATTGGGTTATCTGAATACATATAAGTGAGTTAGAAGAATTCTTTATCTATTCTGGACACAAATCCTTTAGCAGATGTGATTTACAAATATCATATCCCATCCTGTAGTTTTTCTTTTCACTTTCATTTGTTGAACAGACTATCCTTTCCTGAACTACTGAATTACTTTAGTACCTTTATTGAAAATCAGCTGATCATAAATATAAGGGTTGATTTCTGGACTCAATTCTGTTCCCTTAATTTATATTAGACGTCTATCCTATGCCAGTACCACACTCTCTTGATTACTATGGCTTTGTAGAAATTTCTGAAATCAGGAAGTGTGAGTCTTCCAATTTGTCCAAAAAAAAGGCAGCTGGAATTCTGATAGGGATTGCCTTGAATCCATAGATTAATTTGGAGAGAATTGCCATCTTAATGATATTGAGTCTTCCAATCCATGAGCATGGAATGCTCCCTCCATTCGTTTATATCTTCTTACATTTCTTACAGCAACGTTTTAGTTTTCAGCGTACAAATCTTGTACTTCTTTTGTTAAATTCATTCCTAGGTATTTTATTGTTTTTTAATGCTATTAGTGGAATTTTTTCTTCATTTTTGGACTGTTCATTGCTTATGAATAGAAATACAATTGATTTTTATATATTAATCTAGTGTATCTTATGACCTTGCTGAACTTATTAGTTCTAGTAGTTTCGTGAATTCAAGATTTTTTTTTTTTTTTTTTTTTTTTTTGCGGTACGCGGGCCTCTCACTGTTGTGGCCTCTCCCGTTGCGGAGCACAGGCTCCGGACGCGCAGGCTCAGCGGCCACGGCTCACGGGCCTAGCCGCTCCGCGGCATGTGAGATCTTCCCGGACCGGGGCACGAACCCGTGTCCCCTGCATCGGCAGGCGGACTCTCAACCACTGCGCCACCAGGGAAGCCCCAAGATTTTTGATATATAAAATCATATCTTCTACATATGAAGATAGTTTTACTTCTTTCCAATCTACATGCCTGTTATTTTTCTTGTCTGTACTTCCAGTGCAGTTGTACTTCCAATACAGTGTTGTATAAAAGTGGTGAGAGCAGACATCCTTGCCTTGTTCCCAGTCTTAGGGGGAATGTATTTAGTCTTTCAACATTAGGTATGATTTTAGCTGTAGGTTTTTCATAGCTGTCCTTTATCAGGTTGAGAAAGTTCCCTATTATTCCTAGTTTTATCACAAATGGGTGTTGGATTTTGTCAAGTGCTTTTTCTGACTTTATTGAGATGATCATATATATGGGCTTTGACCTTTATTAATGTGATGTATTACATTGATTTTTAGATGTTAAACCAACCCTATCTATATTCCTGGAATAAATTCCACTTGGTTGTGACATATAATCCTTTATATATCTTGCTAGGTTTGATTTGCTAATATTTTGTTGAGGACTTTTATCAAATTTTTGGGAGAGGGATATTGGTCTGTAGTTTTCTATTCTTAATGATGTTTGTCTGGTTTGGTATCAGATTAATACTAGCCTCATAAAATGAGTTGGGAAGTGCTCTCCCCTCCTCTATTTACTGTAAGAGTTTGTGAAGGATTAATATTATTTATTCTGTAAATGTTTGGTAAAATTCACCAGTGAAGCGTTTTGGACCTGAGCTTTTCATTGTGGGAAGATTTTAAAATTCAATTTTTTTTTTTTTTTTTTTTTTTTTTGCGGTACGCGGGCCTCTCACTGTTGTGGCTTCTCCCATTGCGGAGCACAGGCTCCGGACGCGCAGGCTCAGCGGCCATGGCTCACAGGCCCAGCCGCTCCGCGGCATGTGGGATCCTCCCGGACCGGGGCACGAACCCGTGTCCCCTGCATCGGCAGGCGGACTCTCAACCACTGCGCCACCAGGGAAGCCCTAAAATTCAATTTTAAACCAATTCAATTTCTTTACTTGCTACGTAGGTCAGTAGGTCTATAGACTTTCTGTTTGCTCTGGAGTCAGTTTAAGTAATTTATGATTCTGTAGGTATTTGTTTATGTAAGTTGTCTGATTTGTTGCCATAGAGTTTTTCATTGTATTCCTTTGTAATACTTTTATTTTTTTTTATAAAGTTGGTAATGATGTCCCTTCTTTTGTTTTTAATTATGAACAAATGTTGAATTTTATTCTTCAGTTGAAACAATCATATGGATTTTTCTATTTAACCTGGTGTGATAAATTATACTAATAGAATTTCTATTGATAAATCTTTTCATTTCTAGAATAAACCCAACTTGGTCATGATATATTTTTTTAAATTAATTAATTAATTTATTTATTTATTTTTGGCTGTGTTGGGTCTTCGTTTCTGTGTGAGGGCTTTCTCCAGTTACAGCGAGCGGGGGCCACTCTTCATCGTGGTGCGCGGGCCTCTCACTATCGCGGCCTCTCGTTGTGGAGCACAGGCTCCAGACGCGCAGGCTCAGTAGTTGTGGCTCACAGGCCCATTTACTCCGCGGCATGTGGGATCCCTCCCAGACCAGGGCTCGAACCCGTGTCCCCTGCATCGGCAGGCAGACTCTCAACCACTGTGCCACCAGGGAAGCCCGGTCATGATATTTTGATTAATATCTTACAGGATCCAATTTCCCTTTTTTAGAATATTCGCATCTACATCCATAGTACAGACTGACCTTTCATTTTGAGTTTGTGTATCAAGGTCATACCTGAGGTAAGAATTCCATTTTTCTGGACTCTGAACAGTTTAATAAGATTGGAATGTTCTGTTTCTTGTAATATTTGGTAGAAGTCACCTGTAAAATTGACAGGCTGCTGTTTTATTAGTAGATAGGTATTTTTTTTAAAAATATTTATTTACTTATTTGGTGGCGCCGGGTCGTCGTTGCTGTGTGCAGGATCTTCATTGCAGCATGCGGGTTCTTTTCTTTCTTTTTTTAAAAAAATCTTTTATTATTATTATTTATTTATTTAGGCTGTGCTGGGTCTTAGTTGCAGCATGCAGACTTCTTAGTTGCCACACATATGTGGGATCTAGTTCCCCAACCAGGGATCGAACTCAGGCCCCCTGCATGGGAGTGTGGACCACCAGGGAAGTCCCAGTAGATAGGTTTTAATTGATTTTTTCATTTCTCTAATAGCTAAGGCAGAAGTGACAGCCCTGCATGAAAACTAGCCAGAGCTGATGCAGGTGGCAGTGCTGGAACTGGATCCTGCGATTACTCTGCTATGTAAGGGGGGCTTCAGCTACTAGATCATAGGGAGAGATCTTGAGGAAAGTATCTCTAGAAGAGGTGCCACGGTACCCAGAAGGTGCCAGGATATGACACGTGGGGATGATTCATGACAGTGACTATTTATCAATTAGTATGGAAGAAGTTCAATCTTTTAACAACCTTTTCAGCTGAACCAGTGCATAATGGTTAAATATCAGTCCTGGTAATAAGTCTATTTCAGGTTTTCTATTTCTTCCTTGATCAGTTTTGCACAGGTGTATTTTTTGTGTAAACTATTTCATCAAAGTTTTCAAGTATATTGGCAAAAGGTGATCTTACTCTATATTTTTTATTGTCTTCTTTCTAATTGCTGAGATTGTGTCCTCTTTTTTCCTTAATGTATCTTATCAGAGAAGAGCAGGCTTTTAAAAAATCTTTATTGTATTTCATTTTCTATTTCATTAATTTCTGCTTTTTTAAAAAAAGATATTTATCATTTCCATACATCTACTTTCATCAGGTTTACCCTTTTTTATCTTTTTCAGACTTTTTGAGTAAGATGTTTAATTAGTTCATTAATTTTTAGTCTATCTCCTGATTTCACTACGATTTTTTTCTTTGATCCATTAATTATTTAGGAAGTAAGTTTATAAGTCTCCAAACCTGGGAATTTTTATTTACCTGTTGTTCATTAAACTGTACTGGGATCAGGGAAAATGGTTTGTGTGATAACAATTCTTTGATATTGGTTGAGACTTACTTCGTAGTCCAGAACATGCTCAATTTTTGTACATGTTCAAACTTTGCTTTAGAGGATGTATTCACTATTTGGGAGCAGAATTCTACATATGCCTACTAAATCAAGCTTATTAATATTATTAAAATATTCTATAGACTTACTAGTTTTTTGGTCTATTTTATCTATTAGTAAATGAGAGAATGATGTTAATATTTTCCACTGAGATGGAGATTCTCACTTTTTTCTTGTCTGTTTTTGCTTTTTATGGTTTGAGGCTATGTTATTAGGTACACACAAGATAAGAATTTTTATGTTCTAGTGAAATAAACCTTCTAATATAGTACCTTTTTAAAATCACTAATAATGCTGTATGCCTTAAACTCTATTTTGTCTGCTATTAATGTAGATATAACTATTTTTCTTTGATTTGTATTTATCTTTTATTTTTTCCCATCATTTTACTTTCAAACTTTCTGTGTTTGTATGTTTTAGGTATACTACTTATGAAGAACATAGAGTTTGTTTCTGTTTTTTTAATCCATCTAGTACTATCTAATAACTGGTTACATTAGTCCATATATACTTATTCTAATTGTTGATATTCCATTATCTGCCTATCATATTCTTGTGCTTCCTAATTTGCCTGTTTTTTTTTTAAAAAATGATTTTCCCCTCTTCTTCTCTGCCTCTATTGGATTGATTGTATTTTTTAGCTTTTATCCTTCTACTAATTTGGAAGTTATTTATATTCCTATTCAAATTTTATTTCTAAACTAAAAAATAATTAGTCCTAAATTTAAACAGACACGCTTGTCTTAGTTTAAAGATAATCAGTAGCTCTATGCTTTGCTCAAACAATATGAATAACTAGAAATCTTTAAGAATATCCCCCTAGTTTTACATATGAGCTCTAAAAAGAATATTTCAGAAACATTCCTGGTGTATATTACTGTATTGTCATTTTACCAAAGCTAGCAACAGGAATATTATAATTATTTCCCAAACTTCAACTCTTTCAATTCTCTATAAGGAGATATTCTACAGAAGTGTTTCACAACACAGGCATTAGTGACATTTTAGATGGGATGACTGGTCCCCTGTGCAAACTGTCCCATGCACTGCAGAATGTTTAGAAACTCTGATCCCTGCTCACTAAATGCCAGTAGAAATCCTCCTCTCTTCTCCTGTAGTGACAACTAAAACTGCACTACACATTATTTCCAAACATTCCCCTAAGGATCAGTACCACTCCAACTGAGAAACCACTCTTTTAATGCATGAAAACAAAGTGCAAAAATTACAAAATAGATTTAGAATTGAAGGACCAAAGAGTGAAAAACATTTCAGTTCCACAAAGGAAATAATAACAAAAATAGTTTTCCTTAAATTCAGGAAACTCATCTTATAAACCAGTTTTCATCATTAACTATATTACTTGGTCTCCTTTCCACATAATTTTCTCCAAGTTTTTTAGTCACAATATGTGACTAAGTGCAAGGAACAAGATGGAATCACTTTCTGATTGTTTTTTCCCAAAGCCAGTTTCTTTCTCCTAAAGAGATATGAGAGCTAAGACAGAACACTGAATTTGTTTACCATCTTAAAAACTTTTTTGTTGTTCATAATCCTAACATGACCTCCTATTCACAAACCTGTTGGTGTCCCAAATAATGACATTTCCATCAAATCCTGACGTTACTAAGAGTCTTGTATTAGTATCATATTCGATGTTCTTCACCCAGCTAGTGTGACCATGTAAAGTGCATACTTTGCTGTTCAGTTTTCTCAGATCCCATAGTGCTATTGTAGTGTCATCAGAGCAGGTAGCAAACAGCCGGTTATCAAGAAATCTACAAAGCAGAAAAGAAAAACTAGTTCATTTAATCTCTTATTAAAGAAAAACTGAGAAGCAGTCTCTGTATTAGGAATCAAGAAAACAAATCAAAAAAGGACTACAAACTCACTGTATAAACCCAGTGATTCTAATATATAATAAATAGTAAGTGTAATTCACATAACCACAGAGAAGGATACTATGATTTAGTGAGGGCCATGTTGCAATTTTATCTGTTTTACATTATTGATTTTTACTCAAAACTAGAAATAGGGGTGGGTGTTTAGAGAACACTGCTAGAGAAAATGAATTTTAGAATCTGTATAGGAAACACAAATGGTGAGAGACAATTTAATAGGAGACAAAGGAGATTTTGAATACTTAATTGCAAGTGAAACATGTTAAGCATAAAGTGTTCAAAATTATGAGAAATATTTACTCTGCTACCAATAACATCTCTATCTATTTAGAGTACATTTCTCTTTAGAATACATTTACATATAAAAATTGCTACTAAAGTGCCATAATTTTTAATCTATTAATTCAAAGCCATTCCCCAAATAATCTCACTTCTAGGACAACCAAGAAGAAATGGAAAAATTCTTAAAAAGGTAGAGTTTCCCAAGACTGAACCAGGAAGAAGTAGAAAATATGAACAGATCAATTACCAGCAATGAAATTGAATCAGTAATTTAAAAATTCCCCACAGGGACTTCCCTGGCAGTCCAGTGGTTAGGACTCTGTGCTTTCACTGCCGAGGGCCCAGATTCAATCCCTGGTCTGGGAACTAAGATCCCGAAAGCTGTGTGGCGCAGCCAAATAAATAGATAAATAAATTTTAAAAAATTAAAAAATAAAAGTAGGGCTTCCCTGGTGGCACAGTGGTTAAGAATCTGCCTGCCAATGCAGAGGACACACATTCAAGCCCTGGTCCAGGAAGATCCCACATGCTGCGGAACAACTAAGCCCGTGCGCCACAACTACTGAGCCTGTGCTCTAGAGCCTGCGAGCCACAACTACTGAGCCCACATGCCACAACTACTGAAGCCCGTGCACCTAGAGCCTGTGCTCCGCAACAAAAGAAGTCAGCTCAATAAGAAGCCCATGCACCACAACGAAGAGCAGCCCCCTCTTGCCACAACTAGAGAAAGCCCACACGCAGCAACGAAGACCCAACACAGCCAAAAAATAAATTAATTAATTTAAAAAACAAACAAACAAGGTCCCTGTGCTACTCTATAGCACAGGGAAATCTACTCAGTACTCTGTAATAACTACATGGGAAAAGACTCTGAAAAAGAATATATATATATATATATATATATATATATATATATATATATATATAAAACTAAATCACTTTGCTGTACACCTGAAACTAACAAAACACTGTAAATCAACTATACTCCAATATAAAATAAATTTTTTAAATTAAAAAAAAGACTTAGGGTGGGAAGCTGTTGTTACTTAGTGATTATATATATTTCAAAATAATTTTATGGCTATGCATAAATTAGTTTGTAAACTACATTAATAAATTAATAAGATTTTTTAACAAACTTAAAAGCTTTTTTACAGCAAAGGAATCTATTGGCAAAATAGTTTGAAAAGACAACCTACTGAATGGGAGAAGATACTGCAAATGATACAGCTGATAAAAGGTCAATATCCAAAATATATAAACAGCTTATACAACTCAACATCAAAAAATACTAACAACCCATCTTTTAATTTTTAATTTTTCCAAAGAGAAAATGCAGATGGCCAAAAGGCACATGAAAAGATTAAAAAACCACAATGAGGTATCACCTCACACCTGTCAGAATGGCTATCATCAAAAAGAACACAAATATCAAATGTTGGTGGGTATGGGGAGAAAAAGGAACCCTCATACACTGCTGGTGGAAATGTAAATGGGTACAGGCACTGTGGAAAACAATATAGAGGTTTCTCAGAAGCTAAAAATAGAACTACCATATGACCCAGCAATTCCACTCCTGGGTATATATCTGAAAAAAACAAAAACACTAATTCAAAAAGATACATGCACTCCAATGTTTATAGCAGCATTATTTACAATTGCCATAGTATGAAATCAACCTACGTGTCCATCAACAGATGAATGGATAAAGAAGATGTGTTATATATATACAATCGAATACTACTCAGCCATAAAAAGGAATGAAACTTTGCCATTTGCAGCAACATGGATGGACTTAGAGGGCATTATACTAAGTGAAATAAGAGAAAGACAAATACTATATGATATCACTTATATGTAGAATCTAAAAAATACAACAAACTAGTGAATAAAATTTTTAAAAAGGCAGACACAGATACAGAGAATAAACAAGTGGTTACCAGTGGGGAGAGGGAAGCAGGGAGGGGCAGGAGAGGGGTAGGAGGGGAAAAAAAAATGGGGTTATTATGGGATTATATGAAATCATCTGTGTGAAACTTTTGAAAATTGTAAAGCACTACAGAACTTTAAAAAATCTTTCATTCAGTAAAAAAAAGAGAAAACATACCATCATTTTTTATCTATTAATTCAAAAGCATTCCCCAAATAATCTCACTTAGCAACATTTTATTGGACCAGTCAAGATTACAAAATAGATAATTAACAGTTTTCCAAGGCAATAGAAATAAAAGCAAAACTACATAAATGGGACCTAATCAAACTTATAAGCTTTTGCACAGCAAAGGAAACCATAAACCAAATGAAAAGACAACCTATGGACTGGGAGAAAATACTTGCAAACGATGTGACCTCCAAGGGCTTAATTTCCAAAATATACAAACAGCTTGTACAACTCAATAACAAAAAAACAAACAACCCAATCAAAAAATGGGCAGAAGACCTAAATAGGCATTTCTCCAGAGAAGACATACAGATGGCCAATAGGCACATGAAAAGATGTTCAACATTGCTAATTATTAGAGAAATGCAAATCAAAACTACGATGAGGTATCACCTTACAAAATGGCCATCATTAAAAAGTGTACAAATAAGGGCTTCCCTGGTGGCGCAGTGGTTGAGAGTCCGCCTGCCAATGCAGGGGACGCGGGTTCGTGCCCCGGTCCGGGAGGACCCTGCATGCCGCGGAGCGGCTGGTGCCGTGACCCATGGCCGCTGGGCCTGCATCCGGATCCTGTGCTCTGCGGCGGGAGAGGCCACAGCAGTGAGAGGCCCGCGTACCGCAAAAAAAAAAAAAAAAAAAGTGTACAAATAATTAATGCTGGAGAGGATGTGGAGAAAAGGGAACCCTCCTACACTGTTGGTGGGAATGTAAATTGGTACATCCACTATGGAAAACAGTATGGAGGTTCCTTAAAAAACTAAAAATAGAATTGCCATACGATCCAGCAATCCCACTCCTGGGAATATATCAGGAAACTCTAATTCAAAAAAAGACATGTACCCCAATGTTCATTGCAGCACTATTAAAATAGCCAAGACATGGAAGCAACCTAAATGTCCAAGGACGGATGAACAGATAAAGAAGACGTGATATATATGTACAAAGGAATACTACTCAGCCATAAAAAAGAATGAAATAATGCCATTTGCAATAACCTGGATGGACCTAGAGATTATCATACTAAGTGAAATAAGACAGAGAAAGACAAATATGGTATGATATCACTTACATGTGGAATCTAAAAGATGATACAAATGAACTTATTTATAAAACAGAAACAGACTCACAGCCCTAGAAAACAAACTTATGGTTACAAAAGGGGAAAGGGGGGGTGCATAAACTAGGAGTTTGGGATTAGCAGAAACAAACTACTATATAGAAAATAGATAAACAACAAGGTCCTACTGTATAGCACAGGGGACTATATTCAATATGTTGTAATAAACCATAATGAGAGAATATGAAAAAAATATATATATAACTGAATCACTTTGCTGTATATCAGAAAATAACACAACATTGTAAATCAACTATACTTCTATAAAAACAAAGTAGACAATTAAAATACTCTATAATTCAGATTTTTAATTATTTTACACTAATTTCTCAATCCTTAGTGAGAATATATTTTATATAAACACTTAAAAAATAACCTACCTATCACATTTTAATTTCTGCTCAATTCAACATTAGGATGCCTTCTCTAACATATTCTTTTATATATAACTAATCTCTCGCAGAAGAAATGAATTCTGGAATTTCTTATATATATATATATATATAGTTATTTTGAATTATTATTATTTAGAATTATATAAAATTATTTTGTCTCAGAAATCAATCTCAATATCCACAACAGCATAATGGCCTTCCTGAAGCTAACACGATTTTAAAATCCCAGGCTTTTGTACAGGCTGTTTCTGCTACCTGAAACCACATCCTCCCTACCTCTTGACCTGGATAACACTTGCTTTCTTTTTAATAGCCAGCTATCATCCCTTCCAGGAAGGCTTCTCTCTCTATCCAGCCTGGGCCAGATTTACCGATCTTCTAACTTCCCAAAGCACTCTACAGTTCTATGGTAATACTTAATGTTACAGTGTAAGGAATAAATTTACAAGGCTATAAACTCCTTGAAGGCAGGGGAAACCTGTCTGCATAATTCATGATTAGATCTGCAGTACCCAACACACACAGTCCCACTCACGAATATTTATTAAATAAATGAATAAGACAGAAGTTCACTGCCTAATGGAGAAGACATTAGAAATACATAGTTATACAAAATACATGTGTGGGGAGTAAGCAAAGAAAAGAGGATGTTTAGGACAGGTTTCATGGTGGTGTCATTTGAACTGACTTAAAAAAAATGAGCAGGAACACCCTAAGTGGCCAAGGGGTAAGCAAAGTTACAAAGGTGTGTACAGGGATAGTGTACTCTTGAGAGGCAACAGCAGTTAAAAGTGCTGTGTGTGGAAAAGTAGAGACAAGTAGAGAATACATCATGGTATTATTCTATAGTGATTCCCAATAACTATTTCTTAATTATAAATACATGCCCATTGAAAATATTTTTTTAAATGGAAAAAAACCTACACCAAAAATAATGACTGTAATTGATATTTAGCCTAATTCATGTATTTCAAGACTAATATTACTTCATAACTATTTTGCCATGTCATTAAAGATTTATTGACAAAATAATTCTTAATGGCTGAATAGCATTCACCGTATGAGTGAACCATAATCTTTTCTATTTTAAACTAATTTGCAATTTTTGGATGTTTAGATTGCTGCCAATTTATTACTATTCAAAACACAATGATGGGGCTTCCCTGGTGGCGCAGTGGTTGAGAGTCCGCCTGCTGATGCGGGGGACGCGGGTTCGTGCCCCGGTCCGGGAGGATCCCACGTGCCGCGGAGCGGCTGGGCCCGTGGGCCGTGGCCGCTGAGCCTGCGCGTCCGGAGCCTGTGCTCCGCAGCGGGAGAGGCCACAGTGGTGAGAGGCCCGCATACCACAAATAAATAAATAAATAAAAATTAAAAAAAAAAAAAACACAATGATGAATATGCTAACAGCCAAATATTAATCACATTCCTAGTTATTTTTCTAAATACATTTCCAGAAAAATGTATTGTTAAGTAAAAAGGGATTTTTTTTTTAAAAGGTAAGGCTTTTGATACATATAGACAAATTGTCCTCAAAAGAACATACCAATATCTAGTTCTACCAGCGGTTATGAGAGTGTCTGCTTCTCCAAACCCTTCCCACAGAGGTATTTTTTTAATACCTGTGCTAAGTGCTAGGAAAAAAATATCATCTTGTTTTAGGTTGAAACTTATTTTTAGTAAAGTTGAACTTTTTTCATATTAATTGGAAGATTATATTTCTTTGGGGAATTGCTATTCATGTTCCTTGCTGATTTTCCTCTTGCAATATTAGTTTTATTATTGAGTTACAAAATATTACTAATATTCTTCAGTTTTTCAAATACAGTATGTTGAATATGTTTTCCATATATTTCTATCTTTAAACGTGGTTCACATGTTTTCTTACCATATCAAAAATTTAATTATTATATTGTCAAATCCATTTTTTCTCCTTATAGTTTTACCTTTACTGATGAGGCTTTTAAAAGTAAAAATATTTCAATGACTTCCACACTTGACAGGAATTATACGATTTAAAAAAATACAAAATAACAAAGGCTACTGGAAAGTCAAGTCAGACTTTTAAAATAAATTGATCATCATCATAGAAGCATCTTTATATATTTGAAAAATTTAGGGAAAAAAACACTAAGCTATTTTATTTCATACAGAAAATAATGCACATATGGATTCAAAACCCCAGTGGGATTATATTGCTGTACGCCGCAGTGGTCCACCTTGAAGGGTTTTAAGCAAGAAAGTGACATGATTGGTTAAGACTTTCAGAAGGATCTCTGAGCTGGCTAGGTTCCAAAACTATATTCATAAAAAATAAAATAGAGGGATTGGTTTAAAAAATTTTGTCAGTAAGGCCACTGAGAAAAATTACTATTGTTGCATGGATATTTTAATATCAGTATGCAGAAAATCATGGAACAAAAGTTAATAATTTTTAATTGAATAAGTTTACTTTAATGAAAAATTCAATACTTAGACTTTAGTTTTCTCATTTTTCCCTCAAAGTATTACCTGTTAAAAATTTTGGTACTGGAGAATCATTGGTAAAGAGAGTAGATAAATTATAGAAAATTAAGAATGTAGACTAGGAGACCAGTTAAAGCACCCTCAACAATTCTTATCCCAAAGTAAGTAGACACGGAAAGTGTAAAGTGGTAGATAAGTCTTGGAGATCTGGCCCAATCCTCTCAAATTAAAACTTAATCTACCTAATAAGTTAATAATTATAAAGTATTTTTAACTACATGGTCTCTAATAAACAAGAGACACTCCACACACATTGAAATCTATGAGTTTCTGAATTACAGAACTTTTCCATATGTCTCCATTAAACTCCAATATGTGTCAGCTCTGGATAAATTGAGGTCTTCATTATCAGAGGATGATTGGTAAAGGATAACAGCAACTGAAATTGAATTTTCTTAAAACAGGTACCAACATTTCATTGTACAAGGGAAAGGAAGTGTTGTGTATTTTTTAAAAAACCAACTAAAAATCATCAAAAAAGGCCTTTTAAAATTTATTTAACTACATGCAAATTCTTAGAACAAGAATAAATTAAATGTTTGGGTTTTTTGCATAATCTTTCCAATGAAATTATGAAGCAGAATATGACATCCTTACTTCATATCTGAATTTTGTACTATAATAAAAAGAGGGCCATTTCTGTATAACATTCAAGGTCTTTATCAATTTTCCCAAAGGCCTTTCCTTAGTCCTGTGGGATATTCACATAATTCTTTGAAGTTTCTATCATGTCATCATTTCTGTCGTTCTCTTTTCTCTAATTGATAACTAGTCTCACTCTATCAGATCCTCATTTGCCAATGATTTTGACCAGTCCTCTAACATCACTCTCAAGGCCTTGCAAAATTTTACATCCTTTGCAAGATCAGAAATTTCATGTTCCCCATGATAAGCACTGAACCTACATTATATTGTTTGAAATATAACAATCAGGAAAAGACCAACAAAGACAGTGGGAGGGAAAAGCAGATCCTGGAATATTTAAATGGGTACTAATTTTTTAACTGCCATATCACTAAGTAAATATTCTTAGGATAACCTCAGTTCCCCCTCTAACCTCATAACTGGGGGACCTTGATTATTAAATGGACTCTTAAACTCTTAAACCTTCATGAATGAGAAGTAAGGCTGTATATTGGGCTTAAGAATTTAAATTACAGGGGCTTCCCTGGTGGCGCAGTGGTTGAGAATCCGCCTGCCGATGCAGGGGACACGGGTTTGTGCCCTGGACCAGGAGGATCCCGCGTGCCGCGGAGCAGCTGGGCCCGTGAGCCATGCCCGCTGGGCCTGAGCGTCCGGAGCCTGTGCTCCTTAACGGAAGAGGCCACAGCAGTGAGAGGCCCGTGTACCACAAAAAAAAAAAAAAAAAAAAAAAGAATTTAAATTACATATTTTTTCCCTTACTTTCATATGAAGCAACAGAAAATACTCTCCAAAACTATCAATATTTTTATTTTACAATATAAGCAAACCTCAAAACTAAGAAATGAACTAGAAGACATTATTAAGTATGTGGAAAATGACTATCTAGAACCAAACCAGGAAATGCATGTCCATATCTCTGAACAGTACAGTGAGGTGGTCTAATGGAACTGAGTATGAATTCCAGCTCTACCACTTCCTATAAAAAGACCCCGGGGAAATCTCTTTATCTGAGTTGCAGTTTCTTCATTCCTTAAAATGAGTACAATATCTGTCTCACATCAGGATACTGTGAGGATTAAACAATATAATGTATCAAAAGTGCTTCACAAAAGGTTTGGCACATGGTAAGCACTCAAAAAATTAATAAGTAATACACAATTAAGCTCATGCCAGAGGACCTTTCAGATCCTTACTCAAAACACTTAAGTGATATGTACTTCTAAATAGCTTCAAAATCTGTTTTTCTAACAAACAGATAAGAAGCAAATTCAAATTTGTAGGTGTGGGGTTCTAGGACAGGCACATTGATAGCATCAAATGAGAACTGACATTGAAAAAGAACACAAATTCTAATAGCAAATTAGTCAGAGGTCATTTTGAGTAGGGGCAAACAACTTGACATGTCTTTTCTTTTTGAGATAAGAAATTTTAAAATTGTAAAATATTAGAAACATAAAGAAAATTATGAAGAATATAACAAACATCTGTGATACCCACCACCCAGCTTTATCAAATTTTAACATTTGGTTATATTTCAGATTTTTTTGAACATTACAAACCCAATTGAAGACCCCTGTATATCCCTCCCCAATCCCATTCCCCTCCCTCCCTCTCCAGAGGGAACCACTATCCAAAATTTGTTGTCTGTCACTCCCCTTGCAAGTTTTTAATACTATGAATTCATAAGTATGTATCCATAAGTAATTTACAGTTTGGTTTTGCATTCAACTTATTCTGTAAATATTTAATGAGCACCCACTATGTGGCACAGTTCTAGGTGCTGGGGATAGAGCAGAGAACAAACAAATACATGCCTTCATCAAGTTTATTTTTAAACTTTATATAAATGGTATCACACTGTACAGCTCATTTTACAATTTGCTTTTCTGGCTCGACCTTTTATTTCTGATATATCTCAGATGCTGATGCTTCTAGTTCATTTATTTTAACTGACGTATAGTATTCCATCGTATGAGTATACAATTCATTTATCTTCCTTTTATGTTTTGTTTTTTTGGCCACGAGGCATGTGGGATCTTAGCCCCCCGACCAGGGATTGAACCTGCACCCCCTGCCTTGGAAGGCGAAGTCTTAACCACTGGACCGCCAGGGAAGTCCCTTATCTTCCTCTTGATGGAGATTTGTTTTCAACTTCTATTACTAACGATGCTGTAATGAACCTTCTTTACACATTTCCTTGTTCACATGTGCTTTAATTTCTTTTAAACAATCGATCTTCAATTTTACCAGATATTGCTAAATTGCTCAAAATAATTTTACCAATTTATATTCCATCAATAATGTCTAAGAGTTTTCTATTTCTCAGCATCTTTGTCAATATTTGATATGTCTTCATTGTTATTTTTATTTGCATTTCCATAACTAGTAAGCTTGAAAATCTTTCCATATTTATTGCTCATTTTATTTTCTCTTATGCGAGTCTCTGCCTATTTTGCTCTAAGGTAATTGTTTCATATATTCTGGATACTAATCCCTTTTTTTTTTTGCGGTACGCGGGCCTCTCACTGCTGTGGCCCCTCCCGTTGGGGAGCACAGGCTCTGGACGCGCAGGCTCAGCGGCCATGGCTCACGGGCCCAGCCACTCCGCGGCATGTGGGACCTTCCCGGAACGGGGCACGAACCCGTCTACCCTGCATCGGCAGGCGGACTCTCAACCACTGCGCCACCAGGGAAGCCCACTAATCCTTTTTTTGGCTATGTACATTGAAAATATCTTCTCGCACCAGCTTATAGCTTACCTTCTCACACTGTTATGTCTTTGGTTATAATGAAGTTTTAAATTTTAATGCAGTTGAATTTATCAATCCTCAATGGTTTATACTTTTTGTGTCTTAAAAAGAATCCTTTCTCGTACTTAGAACATAAATATTCTATATTTCTTCTAAAAAGGTTTGCTTTCATAATTACGTCTTTAACTGGCAGTTATTTTTAGTTATGGTATGAGATAGAAATCTAATTTCATTTTCTTTTCTCATACATATAACAAATTCTCTTTTCCATTTTCCCCCACTGGTTTATAATGCCCCTGCTGTCATATATAAAATTTTCATATATGCATGGGTCTGTTTCTGGAAGTTCTATTCCATTCCATAGGTCACTTAATCTATCTCTGTCCTAAGACAACGTCTGATATCTGGAGGGGTGAGTACTCCTACAATCTCAGTCTTCCTCAAACTTTTCTCAGACATTCTTGCCACTTTGCTGTTCAATATGAACTTTTAAATCAAGTTAAGAAAAAACAAAACATTCTGTTGGGATTTTGATTAAAACTGCACTAAATTCATAGATTAATTTGGGAAGAACTGACTTCTTTATAATACTTAATTTGCTCCTTCAGAGAAGATTTGCGTTTCTCTTGGCAGCCCTGCCAAGCTGGATCCAGTTTAAAATTGCTGGCTGGAGGGTTTTGGACCATATCACAGTGTGAAGGCTGCATGAAGGCTGGCTTGTGGTTAGAAATTCAGAGATTTTCTGACATCCCTCTACCCAATGCCACAGTCTAGATGAACAAGGTGGTTTATTTCTAGATCACCTTTATGCTGAAATTGTAGCCCTTTGCAGTCCCCAGCCTTATGCAGAGTTTTCTATTAGACTCCTCACCTTGAACTGGACGTAGAATTAACTCTCCTGTCCTTTGTACTCCTCACACCTGTCAAAACAGAAACTCAAGAGTCACAGGCATTTGGCAGATGCCTTCAGGGTAAAAAGCCAGCTGAGTACGTGTTTACTTCTTTGCATTCCTGCTTCACTTTTGGCCCTAGGCTTCCTTTCTTTCTTATCAGTTCAACTCTACATTTAAAAAAATATTAAAAAAAAATTTATCCAGCATTTCTATTTTTAGTAGAAAGGTTGTTCAAGGTATTTACAATCTTCTACAACCTAATTTTTATCTGCTTGATTTACCAGTTTTGGACAGAACTGTATTAAAATCTCTTAATATGATTATAGACATGTAATTCATTATTATTGTTTTTGCTTTCTTAATTTGAAGTTGTATACAAGCTCATGATTATGATATCTTCTTGGTGGATTTTTCTTTTTATTAATATTTACTGTTGCACTTTCCTTATTAAAACCTTTGGTCTGGAGAAGTCAGGGAAGATGGCGTAAGAGTAAGACGCAGAGATCACCTTCCTCCCCACAGATACATCAGGAATACATCTACACGTGTAACAACTCCTACAGAACACCTACTGAACGCTGGCAGAAGACCTCAGACCTCCCAAAAGGCAAGAAACTCCCCACGTACCTGGGTGGGTCAAAAGAGAAAAGAATAAACAGAGACAAAAGAATAGGGACGGGACCTGCACCAGTGGGAGGGAGCTGTGAAGGAGGAAAGGTTTCCACACACTAGGAAGCCCCTTCGTGGGCGGACACTGTGGGTGTCGGACGGGGGAAGCTTCGGAGCCACGGAGGACAGCACAATAACAGGGGTGCGGAAAGGAAAGCAGAGAGATTCCCGCACAGAGGATCGGTGCCGATCAGCACTCACCAGCCCGAGACGCTTGTCTGCTCACCCACTGGGGCGGGCGGGGCTGGGAGCTGAGGCTCCGGCTTCGGTTGGAGCACAGGGAGAGGACTGGGGTTGGCGGCGTGAACACAGCCTGCAGGGAGTTAGTGCACCACGGCTAGCCGGGACAGAGTAAGGGGAAAAGTATGGAGCTGCCAAAGAGGCAAGAGACTTTTTCTTCCCTCTTTGTTTCCTGGTACGCGAGGAGAGGGGATTAAGAGCGCTGCTTAAAGGAGCTCCAGAGACAGGCGCGAGCCGCGGCTAACATTGCGGACCCCAGAGACGGGCATGAGACGCTAAGGCTGCTGCTGCTGCCACCAAGAACCCTGTGTGCGAGCACAGGTCACTATCCACACCTCCCTTCCGGGGAGCCTGTGCAGCCCGCCACTGCCAGGGGCCCAGGATCCAGGGACAACTTCCCCGGGAGAACGCACGGTGCGCCTCAGGCTGGTGCAACGTCATGCCGGCCTCTGCCTCCTCAGGCTCGCCCTGCACTCCGTACCCCTCCCTCCCCCCGGCCTGAGTGAGCCAGAGCCCCCCGAATCAGCGGCTCCTTTAACCCCGTTCGTCTGAGCGAAGAACAGACGCCCTCAGGCGACCTACACACAGAGGCGGGGCCAAATCCAAAGCTGAACCCCGGGAGCTGTGCGAACAAAGAAGAGAAAGGGAAATCTCTCCCAGCAGCCTCAGGAGCAGCGGATTAAATCTCCACAATCAACTTGATGTACCCTGCATCTCTGGAATACCTGAATAGACAACGAATCATACCAAATTGAGGAGGTG
Organism: Delphinus delphis; assembly: GCF_949987515.2. Taxonomy (NCBI): domain Eukaryota; kingdom Metazoa; phylum Chordata; class Mammalia; order Artiodactyla; family Delphinidae; genus Delphinus; species Delphinus delphis. Next base: position 34,967,155 of record NC_082688.1, read on the forward strand.
GACTCTGAGAGCAAGATTTATTATTTTTTCCCCTTTTCCTCTTTTTGTGTGTATGTGTATGCTTCTGTGTGAGATTTTGTCTGTATAGCTTTGCTTTCACCATTTGTCCTACGGTTCTATCCGTCCGCTTTTTTTTTTACTTTTTAAAAAAATTTTTTTTCTTAATAATTATTTTTTATTTTAATAACTATTTTATCTTACTTTATTTTCTTTTATCCTCTTTCCTTCTACTTTTTCCCCCTTTTATTCTGAGCTGTGTGGATGAAAGGCTCTTGGTACTGCAGCCAGTAGTCAGTGCTGTGCCTCTGAGGTGTGACAGCCAACTTCAGGACACTGGCCCACAAGAGACCTCCCAGCTCCACATAATGTCAAACGGCGAAAATGTCCCAGAGATCTCCATCTCAACACCAACACCCAGCTTCACTCAACAACCAGCAAGCTACAGTGCTGGACACCCTATGCCAAACAACTAGCAAGACAGAAACACAACCCCACCCATTAGCAGAGAGGCTGCCTAAAATAATAATAAGTCCACAGACACCCCAAAGCACACCACCAGACGTGGACCTGCCCACCAGAAAGACAAGATCCAGCCTCATCCACCAGAACAAAGGCACTAGTCCCCTGCACCAGGAAGCCTACACAACCCAGTGAACCAACTTTAGCCACTGGGGACAGACACCACAAACAACGGGAACTACGAACCTGCAGCCTGCAAAAAGGAGACCCCAAACACAGTAAGATAAGCAAAATGAGAAGACAGAAAAACACACAGCAGTTGAAGGAGCAAGATAAAAACCCACCAGACCGAACAAATGAAGAGAAAATTGGTAGTCTACCTGAAAAAGGATTCAGAATAATGATAGTAAAGATGATCCAAAATCCTGGAAATAAAATAGAGAAAATGCAAGAAACATTTAACAAGGACCTGGAAGAACTAAAGATGAAGCAAGCAACAATGAACAACACAATAAATGAAATTAAAAATACTCTAGAAGGGATCAATAGCAGAATAACTGAGGCAGAAGAACAGATAAGTGACCTGGAAGATAAAATAGTGGAAATAACTACTGCAGAGCAGAATAAAGATAAAAGAATGACAAGAACTCAGGACAGTCGCAGAGACCTCTGGGACAACATTAAATGCACCAACATTCGAATTATAGGGGTTCCAGAAGAAGAAGAGAAAAAGAAAGGGACTGAGAAAATATTTGCAGAGATTATAGTTGAAAACTTCCCTAATATGGCAAAGGAAATAGTTAATCAAGTCCAGGAAGCACAGAGAGTCCCATACAGGATAAATCCAAGGAGAAACACGCCAAGACACATTAATCAAACTGTCAAAAATTAAATACAAAGAAAACATATAAACAACAGCAAGGGAAAAACAATAAATAACACACAAGGGAATCCCCATAAGGTTAACAGCTGATCTTTCAGCAGAAACTCTGCAAGCCAGAAGGGACTGGCAGGACATATTTAAAGTGATGAAGCAGAAAAACCTACAACCAAGATTACTCTACCCAGCAAGGATCTCATTCAGATTTGATGGAGAAATTAAAACCTTCACAGACAAGCAAAAGCTGAGAGAGTTCAGCACCACCAAACCAGCTTTACAACAAATGCTAAAGGACCTTCTCTAGGCAAGAAACACAAGAGAAGGAAAAGACCTACAAAAACAAACCCAAAACAATTAAGAAGATGATCATAGGAACATACATATCGATAATTACCTTAAATGTACATGGATTAAATGCTCCCACCAAAAGACACAGACTGGCTGAATGGATACAAAAACAAGACCCATATATATGCTGTCTACCTGAGACCCACTTCAGACCTAGAGAAACATACAGACTGAAAGTGAGGTGATGGAAAAAGATATTCCATGCAAATGGAAACCAAAAGAAAGCTGGAGTAGCAATTCTCATATCAGACAAAATAGGCTTTAAAATAAAGACTATTAGAAGAGACAAAGAAGGACACTACATAATGATCAAGGGATCGATCCAAGAAGAAGATATAACAATTGTAAATATTTATGCACCCAACATAGGAGCACCTCAATACATAAGGCAAATACAGCCATAAAAGGGGAAATCGACAGTAACACATTCGTAGTAGGGGACTTTAACACCCCACTTTCACCAATGGACAGATCATCCAAAATGAAAATAAATAAGGAAACACAAGCTTTAAATGATACATTAAACAAGATGGACTTCATTGATATTTATAGGACATTCCATCCAAAAACAACTGAATACACATTTTTCTCAAGTGCTCATGGAACATTCTCCAGGATAGATCATATCTTGGGTCACAAATCAAGCCATGGTAAATTTAAGAAAACTGAAATTGTATCAAGTACCTTTTCCGACCACAACGCTATGAGACTAGATATCAATTACAGGAAAAGATCTGTAAAAAATACAAACACATGGAGGCTAAACAATACACTATTTAATAACGAAGTGATCACTGAAGAAATCAAAGAGGAAATCAAAAAATACCTAGAAACAAATGACAATGGAGACACGATGACCCAAAACCTATGGGATGCAGCAAAAGCAGTTCTAAGAGGGAAGTTTATAGCAATACAATCCTACTTTAAGAAACAGGAAACATCTTGAATAAACAACCTAACCTTGCACCTAAAGCAATTAGAGAAAGAAGAACAAGAAAACCCCAAAGTTAACAGAAGGAAAGAAATCATAAAAATCAGATCAGAAATAAATGAAAAGGAAATGAAGGAAACGATAGCAAAGATCAATAAAACTAAAAGCTGGTTCTTTGAGAAGCTAAACAAAATTGATAAACCATTAGCCAGACTCATCAAGAAAAAAAGGGAGAAGACTCAAATCAATAGAATTAGAAATGAAAAAGGAGAAGTAACAACTGACACTGCAGAAATACAAAAGATCATGAGAGATTACTACAAGAAACTCTATGCCAATAAAATGGACAACCTGAAAGAAATGGACAAATTCTTAGAAATGCACAACCTGCCAAGACTGAATCAGGAAGAAATAGAAAATATGAACAGACCAATCGCAAGCATTGAAATTCAAACTGTGATTAAAAATATTCCAACAAACAAAAGCCCAGGACCAGATGGCTTCACAGGCGAATTCTATCAAACATTTAGAGAAGAGCTAACACCAATCCTTCTCAAGCTCTTCCAAAATATAGCAGAGGGAGGAAAACCCCAAACTCATTCTACGAGGCCACCATCACCTTGATACCAAAACCAGACAGGAACGTCACAAAGAAAGAAAACTACAGGCCAATATCACTGATGAACATAGATGCAAAAATCCTCAACAAAATACTAGCAAACAGAATCCAACAGCACATTAAAAGGATCATACACCAGGATCAAGTGGGGTTTATTCCAGGAATGCAAGGATTCTTCAATATACGCAAATCAATCAACGTGATACACCATATTAACAAACTGAAGAAAAACCATATGATCATCTCAATAGATGCAGAGAAAGCTTTCGACAAAATTCAACACCAATTTATGATAAAAACCCTGCAGAAAGTAGGCATAGAGGGAACTTTCCTCAACATAATAAAGGCCATATATGACAAACCCACAGCCAACATCGTCCTCAATGGTGAAAATCTGAAAGCATTTCCACTAAGATCAGGAACAAGACAAGGTTGCCCACTCTCACCACTATTATTCAACATAGTTTTGGAAGTTTTAGCCACAGCAATCAGAGAAGAATAGGAAATAAAAGGAATCCAAATCGGAAAAGAAGTAAAGCTGTCACTGTTTGCAGATGACATGATACTATACATAGAGAATCCTAAGATGCTACCAGAAAACTACTAGAGATAATCAATGAATTTGATAAAGTAGCGGGATACAACATTAATGCACAGAAATCTCTGGCATCCCTATACACTAATGATGAAAAATCTGAAAGTGAAATCAAGAAAACACTCCCATTTACCACTGCAACAAGAAGAATAAAATATCTAGGAACAAACCTACCTAAGGAGACAAAAGACGTATATGCAGAAAATTATAAGACACTGATGAAAGAAATTAAAGATGATACAAATAGATGGAGAGATATACCATGTTCCTGGATTGGAAGAATCAACACTGTGAAAATGACTCTACTACCCAAAGCAATCTACAGATTCAATGCAATCCCTATCAAATTACCACTGGCATTTTTCACAGAACTAGAACAAAAAATTTCACAATTTGTATGGAAACAAAAAAGACCCCAAATAGCCAAAGCAATCTTGGCTTTGAGAATGAAAAATAGAGCTGGAGGAATCAGGCTCCCTGACTTCAGACTATACTACAAAGCTACAGTAATCAAGACAGTATGGTACTGGCACAAAAACAGAAATATAGATCAATGGAACAGGATAGAAAGCCCAGAGATAAATCCACGCACATATGGTCACCTTATCTTTGATAAAGGAGGCAGGAATGTACAGTGGAGAAAGTACAGCCTCTTCAATAAGTGGTGCTGGGAAAACTGGACAGGTACATGTAAAAGTATGAGATTAGAACACTCCCTAACACCATACACAAAAATAAGCTCAAAATGTATTAAAGGGTTTCCCTGGTGGCGCAGTGGTTGGGAGTCTGCCTGCCGATGCAGGGGACATGGGTTTGTGCCCCGGTCTGGGAAGATCCCACATGCCACAGAGTGGCTGGGCCCGTGAGCCATGGCAGCTGAAGCTGTGCGTCTGGAGTCTGTGCTCTGCAATGGGAGAGGCCACAGCAGTGAGAGGCCCGCGTACCACAAACAAAAAAAAGGATTAAAGACCTAAATGTAAGGTCAGAAACTATCAAACTCTTAGAGGAAAACATAGGCAGAACACTCTATGACATAAATCACAGCAAGATCCTTTTTGACCCACCTCCTAGAGAAATGGAAATAAAAACAAAAATAAACAAATGGGACTTAATGAAACTTAAAAGCTTTTGCACAGCAAAGGAAACCATAAACAAGACCAAAAGACAACCCTCAGAATGGGAGAAAATATTTGCAAATGAAGCAACTGACAAAGGATTAATCTCCAAAATTTACAAGCAGCTCATGCAGCTCAATAACAAAAAAACAAACAACCCAGTCCAAAAATGGGCGGAAGACCTAAATAGACATTTCTCCAAAGAAGATATACAGACTGCCAACAAACACATGAAAGAATGCTCAACATCATTAATCATTAGAGAAATGCAAATCAAAACTACAATGAGATATCATCCTACACCAGTCAGAATGGCCATCATCAAAAAATCTACAAACAATAAATGCTGGAGAGGGTGTGGAGAAAAGGGAACATTCTTGCACTGCTGGTGGGAATGTGAATTGACACAGCCACTATGGAGAACAGTATGGAGGTTCCTTCAAAAACTACAAATAGAACTACCATATGACCCAGCAATCCCACTACTGGGCATATACCCTGAGAAAACCATTAATTCAAGAAGAGTCATGTACCAAAATGTTCATTTCAGCTCTATTTACAATAGCCAGGAGATGGAAACAACCTAAGTGTCCATCATCAGATGAATGGATAAAGAAGATGTGGCACATATATACAATGGAATATTACTCAGCCATAAAAAGAAACGAAATTGAGTTATTTGTAGTGAGGTGGATGGACCTACAGTCTGTCATACAGAGTGGAGTAAGTCAGAAAGCGAAAGACAAATACCATATGCTAACACATATATATGGAATCTAAGAAAAAAAAAATGTCATGAAGAACCTAGGGGTAAGATGGGAGTAAAGACACAGACCTACTAGAGAATGGACTTGAGGATATGGGGAGGGGGAAGGGTAAGCTGTGACAAAGTGAGAGAGTGGCATGGACATATATACACTACCAAACGTAAAATAGATAGCTAGTGGGAAGCAGCCGCATAGCACAGGGAGATCAGCTCAGTGCTTTGTGACCACCTAGAGGGGTGGGATAGGGATGGTGGGAGTGAGGGAGACGCAAGAGGGAAGAGATATGGGAACATATGTATAACTGATTCACTTTGTTATAAAGCAGAAACTAACACACCATTGTAAAGCAATTATACTCCCATAAAGACGTAAAACAATAAATAAATAAATATAAAAAACCTTTGGTCTTATATCTGTCCAATAATGATAACCTACATCAGTTTTCTTTACCCATTTCTGGGTAGTTTTATTTTTGGTATCTCCATAAAGAGTATATACGTGATTTTGTTTTTTATTCAAATTGCTATCTCTGTGCCTTTTAATAAAGAAGATCAACCCATTTATATTTACTGTGAACTATTAATATATTTGGAACTATTTCTACTTCCTGTTTTCTATTTATCCTTCCTTTCTTTTGCTTATTTTTTTTTACTTTTTTAAGCTCTCCTTTCTTTTACTGAACTGATCAAGTTTTCAATATTCTCTGCCACCCACCTTTGCTGGTTTGGAAGCTATAAACTATAGTTTTATTATTTTAGTTTTTTAATCATATATACTTAAATATAGATTGTTCTGAAAGAGTGTGAAATTAGTTAATATTTCTATCCTCTTCTTGAACATGATGTGGACCTTAAATGTTATACATTCCCACTGAACAAAATTTCCCCACACGTACAACCTATTTGTTGTTACCATCCAGAGCTACAATGTGCAGTTTGGTAGCCATTAGCTACATGTGGCTAATGAGTCCTTAATATGTGGCCAGTCTGCATTGAGATGTGCTCTAAGTGTAACATATATACTGGATTTTGAAGATTTAGCATGAGAAAATGAAAGTATCAATAAAATATCTCAGTATTTTTTATGCTGACTGCATGTTGAAATGAGAACATTTTAGGCATACTGGAGTAAATAAAATATATTATTAAAAATTAATTTCATGTCTTTTTTTAATGTGACTACTAGACAATTTTTAATTTAAAATTATAATTGTATTGGATAGTGCTAATCTAGAGTTTTCGTTTTAACTTTGTTTTAAATGCACCCTCCCCCACAAAAATCCTAAATTATTATCTTTCTGCTATTAATAATTAACATTTATAATTTCACTGAATCAAAATTCTTTATTCTAGAATAACAATTTACCTGGATATGAAATGGTATTAAACATTACTCTTAGTATTTAAGATATTACTCCTTTGTCTCCTAGCATCAACTGTTGTTGATAAGAAATCAGTCAGTTCAATTATCGTACCTCTGAAGGTAATCTGGCCTCTAACTTTGGTGGCTTTTAAGATTTTCTTTTTATCTGATATTCTAGAATTTCACCACAACCTGTCTAGATGTAGCTTTATCTTTGTTTAACCCACTTGATTCCAGAGTTTACTTTTGATTCAAGGATTCAGGTCCTTCAATGCTGAAAATTCTCAGCCTTTGTGCCTTCAAAATTTAGTTCTCCTCCAATCTCTGCAACTTCTTTCTTCTGTAACTGAGATATTATACATCTCAATCAATCTCTGGGTGAATTTTTTACTAATATTTTCTAACCCATTAATTCTCTCATCAGTGGTGCAAAGGGTAACATTTATCCCATTTATTAAGTTTTTTAATATACCAACTATATTTTTAATTTACAAAAGTTCTAGTTGGTTTTTTCCACATTAACCTATTTTTTTTTCATAATTTTGAGCTATTAATGGGAAGTATCCCTTATTTCTTTTTTTTTTTTTTTTTTTTTTTTTTGGTACGCTGGCCTCTCACGCTGTGGCCTCTCCCGTCGCGGAGCACAGGCTCCGGACGCGCCGGCTCAGCGGCCATGGCTCACGGGCCCAGCCGCTCCGCGGCATGTGGGATCTTCCCGGACCGGGGCACGAACCCGTGTCCCCTGCATCGCCAGGCCGACTCTCTACCACTGCGCCACCAGGGAAGCCCTCCCTTATTTCTTTGAGCATACTAAAAATGCTTTAAAGTTTCTTCCAATCAATGGAATACTATGCAGCCGTTAAAAAGAATAAAATCATCCCATGGGTACAAATATGGAATGATCTTAAATATGTCATTAAGTGAAAAAGCCAACGTATATAATAGTATGTGCAGAATGCTACCACTTACATAAAAGTTTATGTATATGTGTGTACATATGCTAGTACATGCATGAACTATCTCAGAAAGGATAGCAAGAAACTGGTAATAGTGGTTGCCTCTGGGGAGGGGAACTGGGTGGCTAGGGGAAAGAGGTGGGAGATAGACTTACTTTTCACTGTTTACCCTTTTGTACCTTTGAATTTTGTACCACGTGCATGTATTACCTAGTCGAAAAAAAATAAAATAATTCATTTTTTAAAATAAAGTCTTTGTTGGACTACTCCAAAAAATTAATTTTATCCAGAGAAAATACCTGTTCTAGTTGCTGGTTTTGTTATGATATTAATATTAGATATCTTCATGAGTTTGGGAATTTTGGTTATATAGGCTTATTTTGAGCAAGAAAGATTTAAAAATTTTTTCTCTTTCTTCCTATTTAATGGTTTTATAGTTGCCCCCACTTGGATTTCTGGAACCAAATCCACTACTAGGCCTCATAATGACATTAAGGCCTCCAGTTTCATGATAATATTGGAGCTATCACATATATACCTTCAGTCACCGACTCAACAATGGCTTCATTCAATTCCTGGTCATGAGGCTGTATCTTTATCATCTAAAACCTAGAGCCCCAGGTAATTAATAGCTTTTTCCTTTTTTCAGCCTCATTCCAACTAAACCCCTGGCTTCATATAGTAATTCTGGCTCTGGTTCCTGCCTCACATGAAACACTTTTAGCATTTTTGATTCCTCACTGGAGCTAAACTACTATATGTCAGTGCCTGACTGAAAACCCAGTGGGCTTATGGTTTCAACCCTGTAACAGCTTTGTGTCTGTGTTCCGGTCTGGCCATATGGCCACAAAGATGTTTATGTTGTTTCAGAGCCTGGCTGTATCTTTTATGCTATTTAATCTATTGTTCTATATGTTTGGAGCTAGAGGTTACATCAAAATTCAATATGTCACCTTGACTAGAAGTAATTTCCTCATAAATTATTATTTTTTGAACATTAAAAGTAATCATTATGAAAGTCATATAATCTCATTATATAAAGTTTAGAAAATAGAAAATTACTCATAATCCATTCATTCTAACATATCCACTGTAAGCATTTAAAAATATTTCCTTCTAATCTTTTTCTTCTGCATCATGTCATATTTATATAATTTTTATGATTTTAACCTGTACTATCGCAAGCATTTGTCTATGCTGATATGTAGTCTCTGTAACCATCATTTTAATGACTGCATATTAGTCCACCAAGCTATTCAACTGTTATCTACTTCCCACATTATTGAGAATTTAAGGAGCTTCCAACAATGCTATAAAGAAGTTTTTCTGTGCATGTGTGTTTTTTTCCCTCAATAGTATGAATTTGGGGGCTGGTGGTGACAGAGGGTAAGCAGTGGGAGTGCCCAAAAGCATTATAGGACTATCATAATACATGGCTGAGATTCATAATGATGACCCTAATACACAAGGAGAAAAGGTGAGATCATATGGAAGTGAAAATGCATTTCAGAAAGATTCCAATCCAAAATGGTTAACAGTAAGTTTTGTAATTAAAGGGCTATGTTCCACAATTCCAAATGTGTATCACCTAGTAGTGCTGGACAAGGCATTATAAATTTTCATTAACTTCCGAAACAGAATATTTTGGGTCACATTAATAAAGTTCACTTTTTCACTATAATACTAACCTTATATTATTTACACAGTCTTCATGAGCTTCAGAAAGTGTTTTTATGTGCTTTGAAGATATAGGATCAAAAAGCAGAACTTCAGTCTGTTCACAAGCAACTGTCAGCACTGACCTGGAAGCAAATGACACATTTCTCTTATTTAGTTTTTTAGCATTCTCTGGTTATTGATATTCAACTATTTATAACTACACAAGCTATAGATGAATAACTTCTTTTTGTCCACATTAGTAGCAGATAGTTAAAAGACTGACACTACTCACTGTTGAAAGTAGTAGTAGGAAGTGGTACTCTCATACATTATGGTGAAGTGTAAACTGGTGCCGCTTGTGTGGAGAGTACAAGTATCTATCAAAATTTTAAACATGCATACCTTTTGACTCAGCAATTTTTTTCTGGGAATTCAATCTAGAGAAATAATTATTTCTAAATACAAAGAAGCACATTTAAAGATATGCTGCATTGTAGGGAGAAATTGAAAGTAACCTAAATGTACATAAAAGAAGGAATGGTTGATTACATAAGCCATAGGATATAATACTTTACAATATAGTACAACATTTAAAAAGAAAGGGATAACTTTATGTGGGTATGAAGAACTCTAAAACATTTTTAAATGAGAAAAGCTGGTTGCAGAAAAACATGCATAAATGAGGCAACTTAGGAAAAAAATCATATACAACAAAATTAGGTATTTCATCAGTATCTATTAAAATGCACTGAAAAGGTCTAGCATATACCCTACCAAACCAGTTTGATATAGTCAAACTTAACCTTTTCCTTTATGGATTTTTAGTATTATCTCTTGTTTCAGCCCTTTCCTATTACAAAGTTGTATTTTTATAAACCTTTTATAAACCCCATTTTGATTTCTGAAAATCTATTGTCATTTATTTATTTTGCCTTAGTTTTCTGTAGGTGCTGATCTTTCAGATTCAGACCTAGCAAATGAAATCCTGAGTCTTTGAAAGTTCAGGTCTTCTCAATTTATAGTTCCAATAACAAATGGTATTTTTACACTTTAAGATGAAAGTGCATAAGATGGAATTTTAAATGGCCAAATTTTTCTATTCAGAACAAACTTTTTAGATAAAGTGGGGAGGGAAAAATTCTACTAAATTGAAATTTTTTCCATATGTAGTAATCATGAAATTATCCTTTAAAGGGTGTCTGCATAAACCCTTTTGTGAGGCATCTGGATTTCAAAAGTTTACTAATATGTGAAGGATTTTTGTAGGATTTTTGTGCTAGTTGACCATGATGAGTAAAAGTATTCAAATTAATATATGTAATTTTAGAGGATGTATAAATAATCATTTCTTTTTGTTGGTCAGAAGAGTCATGAAATGAAATTTTCTTTTTGTGCATAAAAGTAATGAATCAATGATTCTGGGAGAGTCTTAATCTTAAACACTGTACATAAGAGACCTATTAAAAAAAAGAGAGACCTATAAAACTGATAGTCTTTCTTTTTAATTAATTAATTTTATTTTATTTATTTTTGGCTGTGTTGGGTCTTTGTTGCTGTGCGCGGGCCTTCTCTAGCTGCGGTGAGCGGGGGCTACTCTTCATTGCGGTGCGCAAGGCTTCTCATTGCGGTGGCTTCTCTTGTTGCAGAGCACAGGCTCTAGGCACGCGGGCTTCAGTAGTTGTGGCTTGCGAGCTCAGCAGTTGTGGCTCGCAGGCTCTAGAGCGCAGGCTCAGTAGTTGTGGCTCACGGGCTTAGCTGCTCCACGGCACGTGGGATCTTCCTGGACCAGGGCTTGAACTCGTGTCCCCTGCATTGGCAGGCAGATTGCTAACCACTCTACCACCAGGGAAGTCCCATTTTTTTGGTTTTAATACCAAAAAATCTATTACAATAGATTACAATCTATTTTTGTACATGGCATGATTTGTAACTTTTTAAAATGGATGTCATTTGTCCCAGCATCAAAGCCTATACTTTTCTAAATGCTGTCTTTATCATACACAAGTTTTTTTGGGGGACTCTATATTCTAGTCTATCCAATACTACCACAGTATTTTAATTTCTAAAAGGTTTGACAAGTGGCAAAGCAAGCCCCTCATTGCCCTAATAAACATTTTTTGGGGTGCTAATGTCATACTTTCTCTTTCAAATGAATTTTAGATATAGCATTATCAGGTACTACTAAAAAATCTTGTTGGTATTTTTATTGGGATGCAGTATCTTTACAAATTAATTTGGTAGAATTTATATCATACAGTATTGAATCATCCCATCAGTAATATGCATAGTTTCCCACATATTCAAGATTTTCTTAGCAAGAGTATTGTAACAATCCTTGGAACTTTGAACATCCTTATACATTTAGAATTGACTTAGGAAGTTATGTACACACCCCCCCCCACACACACACACAGATCCACCTGTGGGTTTTAATTGAGATTGTAATAAATCTAAAGAAAAGTTTGCATAGAATTGACATCTTGACAATATGGAGTCTTCCAATCCTTGAACATGTCATATCTCCATTTACAACAGAGATTTTCTCCATATGCATCATGCCTATCTTTTGTTATATCTATTCCTGGGTACTTGAGGTTTTTTTGATGCTTTTGTAAATGTTCTTTTTAAAATTGTTTCATTTGTTGCTGGTACACAGAAGAGTAACTGATTTTTAAAATATTATTTATCATCAATCTTGCTATTTTATTTAATAATTTATCATAGGTTATTTTAGGTTTTCTTTGTCAATAATCATATCTATAAACAGTTGCTTTGTTCTTTGTTTTAAGATAAATTTATTTATTTTTGGCTGCGTTGGGTCTTTGTTGCTGCGCACGGGCTTTTCTCTAGCTGTGGTAAGTGCGGACTACTCTTCGTTGTGGTGCGTGGGCTCCTCATTGCAGTGGCTTCTCTTGTTGTAAAGCATAGGCTCTAGGCACATGGGCTTCAGTAGTTGTGGCATGCGGGCTCAGTAGTTGTGGCTTATGGGCTCTAGAGCACAGGCTCAGTACTTGTGGTGCACGGGCTTAGTTGCTCTGCGGCATGTGGAATCTTCCCGGACCAGGGCTCGAACTCATGTCCCCTGCATTGGCAGGCAGATTCTTAACCACGGTGCCACCAGGGAAGTTCCTGCTTTGTTCTTTTTAATACTTCTTTTCCTTGTTGCACTGGCTAGGACTTTCAGTACAATGTTGAATAGAAATGTTAATATAGCGTGCACTCTTATCTCGTTCCTTATCTTCAAGAATACATTCACCATTTCATCATTAAGCACAATGTTTGCTGTAGGGTTTATTTGTTTTGGTAGATTCCTATTATTGGATTAAAGAAATTAATTCTCTTCTACTTAAAATCTGCTGAGTGTTTTTTTCCATTAATATACATTAAAGTATATAAAACATTTTCTAACACTTATTGAAATTATCCTATAGTTTTCTTTTTAATATGTTAATGTAGTGATTTACATTAATTTATTTTCTAATGTTAAATCAATCTTTCATTTCTACCATATTGCTAGATTCAGTTGGCTAAAACGGTGGGTTCACATCTCTGGCTACCCTCCATTTGCAGATCTTGGCCCTGCAATTTCCTCATTGCCTCAATTCTCTAATCCTTTCAAACATAACTTTTTATATCTTACATTAGATATTTATGTTTTTCTCTAGCTTTTCTAATTATTCTCAGTTGGAGGGTTGGTCCAAACCATCTACTCCACTACTGGAAAGCTACAATCTCTACTTCTTGTATCAGAAAATATGTCCCCCTTTCATTCTGAATATTTGGGTATTCTCTTGATCAATCTAATGAGTGTTTTTCATTATTCTTTGTCTTTTTGAAGACAGATTTTTCTGTTGAGTATTTCTACTTAATTTTTAGAATTTCACTAATTTTACTCTTTATTGCTGTATTTCTTTCCTTTTACTTTCTTCAGATTTACTTTACTACAACTTCACTATTTTTATTGTTTCTTGAGATGGACACTAGCTAACTAATTTTCCTTGTCTTCCTTTCTAGTTTATTAAAGATTATAATTTTCCTACTGAGGATTTACTTATATCCCACAACTTTTGCAAGGTGGTACTTTCATTATCATTTAGTTCTAAATATTTCTAATTTCCATTATCATTTCTACTTTGACTTATGAGTTATTTATAAATGTTTCTTAACTTGAAAATACATGAGGTTTTTCTAGTTTTCTTTTAGTTACTAATTTCTAGCAATCACATTATACTGAGAAACTACTTAATGATAATCTTTTGAAATATGTGGCCTTACAGGAGAGCAATTTTTAAATCATCCTTGTATGTTTGCAAAAATAAAATCATGAGGCAGCTGTTACATACATATAGTCAAATGTGATATTCAAAAAATATTAAATATTCAATAGTAATATAAATTAACATGAATAAAAATTTTAAAACATTAAAAAATTAAACTAACCTATAGGTTATAAAAATGCTTGCCAAGTGGTATTAGTTCTAACTCAAATTGTTCATCAGATTATTCTAGTAATTCCCAATCATTTATTAATTTTTGGAAATTGTAGCCATAATCGTTTTTTTGACACAGATGCTTTTGTCTGAACCATGAACTGCCACAGGAAATTGCATAAAGCCCCTCCAAGAATTTCCATGTTAAACAGGTAGTCATTCATATAAAACACACTTATGGTTACCAAAGGGGAAAGGGAAGGAGGGAAGGATAAATAAGGAGTATGGGATTGACAGATAACGAAAAACAGATAAGCAACAAGAATTTACTATATAGCACAGGGAATTATATTTAATATATTTTAACAACCTATAATGGAAAAAAATCTGAAAAAAATATAACTGAATCACTTTTCTGTACACCTGAAACTAACACAATATTGTAAATCAACTATACTTCAATTTTTAAAAATTCCTCATAAATAGGTAGTCATCAAGTAACCTGTAGAATTGATAAGTAAAAAAAAAAGTCACTCTTAATAGCAACAGAATTGTTCATGGGAGGTGAATTCTCTTTTCAGCTTTTGCTGCAGTTAACAGTAAGTATATTAAAAATTTTTTGGCCCTTATAATGCTTGCTGTTAATTTTTATATTCAATTACATTAATAACTAAGTCACAAAATAATTTATTGAGACATCATATTTAATTATATCAAACCTAATCCCTCAGCCCAAATGAGACATAATGTAATACAGCAGTTAACAGCATAAACCAGAATACAAATCTTTTGTGTTTCATGACCTTTCAGCTTCTCAGTTCTCTCAACTAAATGTTTCTGGTAAAGAGACTACTAATGTTGGCAGTCAAGTTCATTAATACAGTGTTATTAATGTCCATGGTGGGCATGTATTCAGTGGCTTTTGGCAAACTTATCCCACTAAATAAATGTGAAATTCAGTAAGAATGATAAAATTAGGGAAGTACATCCCAGGAGTCATTCATCCATAAACCATCCTCATAGACCTCATTAACCTGCCATGGATTGTATCCTGCAATGGGTATGCACACTTTGCCAAGAGAATTAATGTTTGGATGGTGCCTGCAGTAGTGCCATTACTCTCATCAGACTGCTCTTTTCATCTCTCTGGATCTCCCCAGAGGCTGCAGTTCCCACAAATGACCATGTGAGAATGACTGGGAGAGTGTGTGAGAAAGGCAGGCAGCCCCATACTAAGGGGAGCCAAATGGTCACTCAGCATTTGCCTATGGATTTTTTGTGTGTCGGGGAGGATACCTGGCATGGGGAGAAGAGCTTAGAGTGGATGCTGAAGGTCTCTAGTAAGATGTTTCTTGGCAGGTTGCTGTGCCAGTTCTTAAATCTTCAGTTGCTATATAATGGGTTACTGAGAGATCCTATGGAAGGTGCTTAAGCACTAGGAAGGCACTCAGTGAGCTTGGGGCAGTAACTAACTACTCAACCACCATGGATATATATTAATATTTTAACAACTGGTACAGGTGAACCAATGTGTACTAGCTGAATATCAGGCCTGAATGCAGTATTCTATACATGCCCTTTAGAGCAAGATTTTAAGTGGTGCTGTTTCTATCTTGTGTACCCTTATGTTTGTGTCTGCCTGCTTAACTGAGGTATGCTATAATGTGTATTAAGATCATCCCCTATGATGATATATTTTTCTCTTTTCTCCTTGAAGTTATCAATTTTTGATGTATATAAATAAAAAACCCTCAATTTCAGAACTGTTTTATCTTCCAGGTGAATTGAGCTATTATCATTATGAAGTAACCTTCTAACTCTAGTAATTTTTTTTTTTTGCCTTAAAGCCTATTTTGTATATTAATATAGCTCACCAGCTTTCTTTTGTTTAGAATGTTTGATATGTCTTTCTCTATCCTTCTAGAATGTGTTTGATATATGCCTCTCTCTCCTATGTACAAGAAGTACTAGTACTTCTATATTATAATTAGTAATATTTGGATTTATTTTCAGCCATTCTTTGTGCTTTTTGTTATACCTTTTCTTTTTTCTCCTTTCCCTTTCTTGACTTCTTTTGGAATTTTTTCTTCTCATTCCAAAATTGTTTCTTCTACTAGTCTGGAAATAATATATTTATTTGTCTTTTGGTGGTATGCACACATTAAAGCCTAAAGTTAATATATCACAATTCTCCCTCAAAAAAAAGAAAAAAGGAATTTAGAGCATCCTTTCATAATTTATGCTATTGTTGTCTACTATTTTAGCTACATCTTTGTTAATCCCAAAAGAGAAAATCAGATTTAATTTTACATACAAATTTTCCACATCCTTTGTTCTTCATTCCTTCTAATATCTCTGACCTTACAGTTCTGATTGGGTGCATATGTATTTATTTCATCTTTCTTCTTGACAAGAACAAAGAACCTATCTTTGCTAGGTACAGACATCTAGATTGGCAGTTTTTTCCAGCATAGTAAAAAATAATCACGACTGTCCTCTAATTTACATGATTATTGATGACTAATTGGCTTTCACTCACATAGTTACTCCTTTGAAGGTTTTTTTCTCTAGCTTTTATGATTTTATATTTGTTGTCCTGCAGTTTCACTACATGGCTAGGGAGAATTCCTGCTTGGGGTGTGCTGGGCTTCTTAAATCATGGTTTGGTACCTTTCTTCAATTCTGGAAATCTCTCAGCTATTATTGCTTCAAGTTTGTTTTACCCTATTATCTATCTCATTTTCTTTAGGAACTGACCAAGTACATGATATGCATTTTCTCTCTACGCTTCATGTCACTAAGCCTCCTTCATATTTTCAGTCTCTGTCTCTCTTGTCCGCATTTTGGATAACTTCTTCACTTCTATTTTCCAATACACTAATTTTCTCTACAGCCGTGCCTAATGTGTTCTCATAGAGTATAGCCTAAGAAAGTCCCATATTATCTAATCTATTAATATCATATTTCCTTTTTCAAAATGTCATTTTAGGAGTTGACAGATTTATATTGACAGTGTTGCTATTGCTTAAAACATTTTTGGAATTCTTTAGAAATTACCTTCTAGTCCATGTATCCTTTCTTTTTTTTTTTTTTAAGTGCCAAATTCTAGTCTGGTCTCTATCAAATTCACAATTTTAATTCTTACCTTCTGTATCACCTCTTCTTTTTGTACTGAGAAGTCCTTGTGACAGTGGTTACGGTATCCAGTAAGCTGATTTAACTCATATATGACTGAAGGATATGAGAAATCATTTCATTTAACACAGTTTGTCATTTTATATAAAACCATTTTAAGTCCTATAAAAATTTGAGGTATATTAGTAGACGTAGTCAAAAGACTAAAAAATTAAAACACTGAACCATTTTCACCTACCACCTTGACATAAATGAAAAAGTATGGCAATGTGCAATATTGGCAAGGGTATGGGAAGACAAGTACTTTCATATGGGACTGACAGGAATAAGAATTGGTACAGTCTTCACAGAGGGCAGTTCAATAATAGGTATCCAGAATCTTCATAACCTTTGACTCATTCTAGGGACTTACCATAAGGGCATACATAAATCTAAAATATTTGTTTAGAGAGAGTTTATTTAAACTAATGAAAAATTTTAAATAATGTTGTAGAAATATATTCATTAACATAAATAATTCGTAATATATTATATGAAAAAAAGCACGCTAAAAAATAGTTGATTCTATCTTTATGTTAAAATAAACATACACAGGGAGTTCCCTGACGGTCCAGTGGTTAGGACTTGGCACTTTCACTGCCATGGCCTGGGTTCAATCCCTGGTCAGGGAACTAAGATACCACAAGCTGCACAGCATGACCAAAAAAAAAAAATTTTTTTAATAAATAAAATAAATATATACAAGGAAAAAATTCCTTAGATAGCCATTCAATCTCTGGGATCATAAATGATATTTAGCTTCTTTTAGCTCATTTACTGCCTACGTTTTCTAAAGTACATATTAATTGCATAATTACACATTATCAAATTATTTTAAGTACTAGAGTACCTAACCACCTTTTACAAAAATGTTACTATAGGAAAATGTGGCCCAGATTCAAACAAGAACTATCAGTAATATACTCCTCATTCTAATAGCACTGGCAATGAGAATTCCTTCTTCATAACTCATTCTATCCCTCTCACCCTCTACCTAAAATCCCACCTCCAAAGAGTAGAAATAGCTACTTCTGAAGGCCGGAGGTTGGGAGGAAAGGAACTGGGATATGTTGAAGAAAGGAACTGAAGGGTTATGAGGAACAGACTCCTGGTATTTTGGGAGAAGCTTTAGGAATAGGGCTTGAGGAAGAAGTGGGGAGAGGAGGTTCCATGGATAAACTTCAGCAAAACAGTTTCTCCCCTCACCAATTTTCTCTGTATTCAGGTGCACAGTCACTGTTACAAGTCAACTGCTATAGGGAGAAACCCCAGAGATCCCAGAACTGAGTCTGATTAAGAAAAAGCATTTGCAACAGTGAAAGGAAACAGGGTGTACTCGCTCAGTGATTCCAGATTCTGTTGCTTTGTTCCTTTGTTAGCACATTTTATGTCTTTCTTCAGCCCAATTTTTTACTTTGTTAACCTATCTTCTTTCAGCTTCTCTAGCATGATATGCTGCTCCTCCAACCACAGGTCCTTTGACATACCAGTTCCTCCACCTAAAGTATTTCTATCCCCTTCCAAACACTATCTTGACTAATTTATCTTCTACTCATTTTTCCAATCTAGGTCAAGTGTCACTTTCTCAGGGAAACCTTGAAAACTCTAGTCCACAACAGATTCTTTCAAGCCTGTATCACAATTTGTAAATATACATTAAGAAATTATTTAGTATGGTTATTAATGTCTAGTTGAACCAATACGTCCCAAGACCAATGAAAGCGGTGCCATTAGCTGGTTTGTTCACCACTGCCACCTCTGCCTCTGGAGCACAGCAAGTGCTCAACAAATATTGGGTTGGCCAAAAGGTTGTTCAGCTTTTTCTGTAAAATGGCTCTAGTAGCCCTTAGGTGTCTTTAACTTCATTCAAAACAATTTTGTTAGATTGTATGTGACAGCTGTCATATCAGTGTGCATTTTTAAAAAACTTATCAAAATTGATGAATTTTTGTGTAGCCATTTTATTATTGAAGATGGAAGAAAAAAAGCAACATTTTCGTCATATGCTTTATTATTTCAAGAAAGGTAAAAACACAACTGAAATGCAAAAAAAGATTTGTGCAGTGTATGGAGAAGGCGCTGTGACTGATCAAACGTGTCAAAAGTGGTTTGCGAAGTTTCATGCTGGAGATTTCTTGTTGGACGATGTTCCATGGTTGGGTAGATCACCTGAAGTTGATGGCGATCAAATTGAGACATTAATTGAGAACAGTCAACGTTATACCATGCGGGAGATAGCCGACATACTCAAAATATCCAAATCAAGCACTGAAAATCATTTACACCGGCTTGGTTATGTGAATCACTTTGATGTTTGGGCTCCACAGAAGTTAAGCAAAAAAACCTTCTTCCCCGTATTTCTACATGCGAGTCTCTACTTAAACGTAATGAAAACGTTCCTTTTTTTTTTTTTTTTTTGCGGTACGCGGGCCTCTCACTGTTGGGGCCTCTCCCGTTGCGGAGCACAGGCTCCGGACGCGCAGGCTCAGGAGCCATGGCTCACGGGCCCAGCCGCTCCGCGGCATGTGGGATCTTCCCAGACCGGGGCACGAACCCGTGTCCCCTGCATCGGCAGGCGTACTCTCAACCACTAAGCCATCAGGGAAGCCCAGGAAAACGTTCCATTTTTAAAACAAACTGTGACGGGCAATGAAAAGTGGATACTGTACAATAATGTGGAACGGAAGAGATCGTGGGGCAAGTGAAATGAACCACCACCAACCACACCAAAGGCTGGTCTTCATCCGAAGAAGGTGATGTCATGTATATGGTGGGATTGGAAGGGAGTCCTCTATTATGAGCTCCTTCCAAAAAAACCAAATGATTAATTCCAACAAGTACTGCTCCCAGTTAGACCAACTGTAAGCATCACTCAAAGAAAAGTGTCCAGAATTAGTCAACAGAAAATGCATAATCTTCCATCAGGATAACGCAAGACTGCATGTTTCTTTGATGGCCAGGCAAAAACTGTTAACAGCTTGGCTGGGAAGTTCTGATTCACCCGCCGTTTTCACCAGATATTGCACCTTCAGATTTCCATTTATTTAGGTCTTTACAAAATTCTCTTAATGGAAAAAATTTCAGTTCCCTGGAAGACTGTAAAAGGCACCTGGAACAGTTCTTTGCTCAAAAAGATAAAACGTTTTGGGAAGATGGAATTATGAAGTTGCCTGAAAAATGGCAGAAGATAGTGGAACAAAAGGATGACTATGTTGTTCAATAAAGATCTTGGTGAAAACAGAAGGCACTTTTTGGCCAACCCAATATTTGCTGAACGAGGGAGGGAATGAATGAATGAATGAATGAACAGCTAAGCAAATGACTAAGAATCCAGAGGCCTTGATGGGGTAAGAGTTGTATTATCTATGTCCGCTCATGGTGGAAGCATGTGTAAATTTTTTCCTTTGATTGCTGTTGAACTTGTTCCTGTACTCACAAAACAAAGTTTAAAAAATATATATATCACTTTGAGCCTCCTGCTCCAGCTCCATGGCCCGGCCAGCTCCCTCCCTCCCTCCCCTGCAGCCAGATGCCTGCCTTCCCCCCTCCGCAGCCCCCCCCCCACACACACACACAGAGCAGCTGCAGGCAGCCGCTGACTTTGGAGGCTGAGTCATCACTACAGAGTGGGAAGGGCAGCAGCAGCAGAGAATCCAAACCTCAAAGGTGGTATCACAAAGTACCTTTTCTCCAAGTTGGGGGCTCAGAGGGGCACCATCATGAGCAACGTTACCACTGTGAAAGAAGGTTGGGTTCAGAAGAGGGGAGAATATATAAAAAACTGGAGGCCAAGATATTTCCTTTTGAAGACAGATGGCTCATTCATAGGATATAAAGAGAAACCCCAAGATGTGGATTTACCTTATCCCCTCAACAACTTTTCAGTAGCAAAATGCCAGTTAATGAAAACAGAACGACCAAAGCCAAACACATTTATTATCAGATGTCTCCAGTGGACCACTGTTAATAGAGAGAACATTTCATGTAGACACTCCAGAGGAAAGGGAAGAATGGACAGAAGCTATCCAAGCTGTGGCAGACAGACTCCAGAGGCAAGAAGAGGAGAGAATGAATTGTAGTCCAACTTCACAAATTGATAATATAGGAGGAAGAGATGGATGCTTCTACAACCCATCATAAAAGAAAGGCAGAAAACATCTTACTTCCCTCCTCAGCACAACATTTATATGTGTGGAAGAAATATGTTAACAACTGCCATTTGCAAAAACTGTTAGCCAATTATCTTATGATATGCTATTATATTGGTGTGGATGGTTTTTAATCAGGTGAATCTTAAACCTGTCATTGTTTAAGACCAAATAATTGAAACATCACTTTATTTCAGTGTTTCAGCAATTAGCACTGAATGTTGAAAGGGCTTGTTAGGAAGTTGTGATTGATGTGCCGTCATACTACTTTATATAATTTGCATTTTTCCCTTATTGTTTTAATACTATTTTAGAAACTTGGAAATAAAGTGTTTTCCCTAATGATATGGTCCTTTTCTATTTACCATTCTATGTTCTCCTGAAAGCAGAAGCTGAAATGGCTCTGGTGTACTTCATGCTTGGTGCCCTAGCCTCACTAATGTCAGCAGGAAAGCGAACAATCTTGGAAGTTATAGCTTTTTATTTTGGTAGCTGCTTCTGAGCCAATGAGGGAAACAGATTTTTTCTTCCCTCAGTGCTCCAGAATAATAAGTGCCAATTTATATATTTATAAGAATTGTAAATTATAGTTTTCATTGCTACAGAAAATTGAAAAGCAACTCCCTATTGAAAAAGTGGTATTTTAAGATTAACGGTACAAGTATTCAAAATAGATGAACATGCCATATTTAATGTTAGAATATATTTGTTATAATAGATTTTAAATTAATCTTCAGGTAGGAAAATGCTAATTGTTAAGGTAATTATCCATGTAATTTGGTATTAGTACAGTGATTAAGAACTCTTAAGTTAGACTGCCTGAGTTCAAATCCTCTTTTTCCTATGTGCTAACCATGTGAACTTGGTGAGCTTTACAGTTACAACTTAGATTCAGTTAATCATCCTTTCCTTACCTGAAATTTCTATTCTAATTAGAATAATATTCTATACTTGATCTTGGACAAATTTCTGAGAACCCTGTATGTCTTCCTTGAAGACTAATCCTCTATTTGTTAGTTGAATTGTATCCCTCTTTTCTTTTGAGTCACCTTAACCACGCTCTGCCCTGTTCCTCAGTTACTGCAAAGAGAAAAACACAATCTAGCTTTACCCACCTTCTCAGAGAGAAAAAAGCTTCTTTTGCTCATGTATGTGCACATGTACACAATTTGAAATTTGACTGCGCTCATAAATTTAACGTCATATCCCGATTATTCTCACCCTTTGAGTAATAAACTACCTCGTTCAGTAAAAAAATATATATACACATACATATATCACTTTGAAAATTCTCCATAGCCCAAAGTAAACCGAGGCCAAACATGAAATTTTAGTCAGCCAGGAGAAAGGCTGGATACCCTTAACAGAAGAATGTAGTCTAGCGTGGAACTTCACAGATGTCCCACATCACAACATACCTCTCTGCAGTGTCTTAGTATCTTACTGGAGCAAAGGAACGACGGACCGCGCACTTGTCCCCTCAGGGCAAGTCAGCACAGGGAACAGGGAGTCTGCAGGCTCCGTACCCTTGACCAAGCTTAGGTGGGAAAAACACAAGCCTAGTGTGACAGGGAAAGAACGGGCATTTATTCAAAGTGTACTTATTGAGCATCTACGGTGTGCCAGCAAACCCTAGCTCTGGACTGGCTCTGACAGACCTGTCGGGGGGCTTTTGGCACTTCTCCTTCACAGAGCGCCGGTCCTGAAGGGGAGCAAACCAGTCCCGGGCTCGCCTACCTCCAAGGGCCGGACGGAGCCTGCAATAGCGACAGAGTGCTTCATAAAGAGCCAGGGGCACGAAGGCCGGTCGCCCCAAACGGACTCTCAAACCCCGGCCCGGGCCGAGCGAGCGGGCCCCGGGCAGCCGCCCACCGGCAGCCGCGCCACGCGGAGACGGGTCCCCGCCCTCCGAGGGGCCGCGCTTACCCGTCGGGCGAGTACTCGAGGTTGAAGACGGCCCCATGGGTGCGGGTGCTGAGGTACACCGAGTCCGCGGGATGGATGGAACCATAGAGGTTAGTCATGGTGCGGAAATTGTCTCGTGCCGGATCCACGAACAGCCCGCGGCCCAGGCTGCGCTCTCTCAGCCACCCGAACAGCTGGGCGCCAGGGCCGCCCAGGCGGGCGCTGAGGCAGTGCCGGCCCCGGCTCCCGGCCCTGCAGTCAGGCCCAGGTTGCCGGCGCGGCGGGGAAGGCGGTGACTGCTCTTCCTGGGCGGAAGCGGCTGAGGGCTTTAGAGCTCCGGGCGGCCGGAGCTCCCCCGCGCGCCCAGCCTGGGGCTGCGAAGGGGCGCAGGGGTGGCGAGGGCTCCCGCAGGGCGACGGGGGAGGGGCTGCGTCAGCCCCCGGCTGTAGCGACGGGGGCGGAGAAGGGAGCGGCCCGGCAGCTGCAGCCTGTCTCGCGTGGGGTGCTGGCTCCTCAGCCCCGGCTCCGGCCGCCCTGTCCCCTCCGGGGCTACCGGGCCCGAAGGGAAACATGACCAACGCACCGACTCCCAGCTCCTGGCTGCTGCCCCGCCCGCCGACACCTCGGCGCTCCCGCCCCAGCCGCCACTTCCGGCGTACGTTGGCCTAACCCCACCGGCTGGGAAACCCGCGCCGCCTCTCGGCCATCATCCGCTGGGGACCAAGAAAGCAGGGACACCGCCCGACTGTGGGTACCGCGTCCCGGAGGGTTGGAGGTCTGGAGCGACTAGGTGCGTGGGCGCGCAACTGAGGATGCCCAGGGTCTGGGCTGCATGGAGTAACTTTAGCATCTGGGCACCGCTTGTGACATTATCGGTATGTGGTTGTCAGTGACCAGACTGTGTCCTTGGGGATGACAGGGCCTGACTAGTCAGTCCAAGAGGCTGGGTATGATTATGTACTGTTTACATAATCATCTCTACACTGAGACCAGCGAAGGTAAGAAATGACCATATTATGGGCTGCTCACGCATAGTAAGTAGCATGGTGTACTGCCTACACAGCCTGGGAATCTAGGGACTCGGGTTAACTTCTGCACTAAAAAGCCCTGGTTTGTACATTGCCTGGAAATGGGGCTTACTGGTGCGCTGGAGCTCTGCCCAACTCCCAGTTACTTGACCTACTAGGTCAAGACTTTATCAAGGCCAAAGCCTTCCTCTCTGCAGGAAGGAACATATATCCAGTCAGGAGTCACTGAGGGGAGCTGAAGACCTGAATCAATTCAGCCTTACAAGCAATAGAGCCCACCGTCAGTCCTGCTTACCTCTGCCAAGCAGGGCATAACAGATGCAAGGCCCTTCACCACTGCTGTTGAAGACAAATACATAGGACTTGTTTGCAGAAAAAGATTAACGAACTGGTGTGTTTCTTGGGGAGGGAAGGAGAGTCTTCAATGAAGGGAAGCCTGAGGTATAAGAAGAGGTAGGTATAAGAACTGACAACCCTTCTAGGCCTTGATCAAGACCTGAGTTATAGAAAGCTCCCATCTGGTGACTGTTTAGGATAGTCTGAAAGATCTCAAAAGTAAAGGAATGAGACTCAGAGAGGGCTGAACATTCAGCAGTTCCTCCCACCAGCAAAGTTAGTAGTTATTCAACTCTTCTGTCCATGAGCTGACTGAAAAATGGCAAGAAGCAAGTGTTCAGAGGAGATCAAGGCAGCCATTACTCTGGAGATATTCCCCATGTTAGGGGTAGAGGTCTGTTTTATAATTAACAAATAATGTCCCTTAGTGACCTACAACTTCTGGCTGCAACCGATACTTAATAAAGGCCCTCTACTTGATTCCCGAGTTATGGCCAATGGCTAAAATTATTTTGGTGTATAAAACCTTGACCATGATATATTCAATGCTATTAACTTTCTCAATAAGTAAAATAAAACTCAATATTTTTCCTTTTTTTTTATGCCCCTGCCTCCTCCCCTCAAAAGTCAGTTTTAAAAGGTTACATATTCTAAGGTATTTAAGATATAGTTCCAACAGAATAACACAAGCTCTGCAACAAGAGTTGTGCTGTCTCAAGATAACCAGGTTTCACAGTTCAGGCAATTCAAAATTAACTGTCGCCCTAAAACTGATTAAGAACTATTCCCTGGCAATTTAGAGAATCTAACGAAGGCAAATGGAAACAAAGACATTTTGTAGGTTTGCATGTACCTCTATCAGTTAGATAATGAAAATGTCTCCTGAAAAGTTAAGACAGCCACACACTTAAGGCAGTGGTGGTTGTAACATGCAGAACGAGTCGCTTAGTAATGTCAGGGTTGGTTTTTTCTTATACTTCTTAAAATATGAGAACCTTCTTGTTCCAAATAATTTTTACTAAACCCTAAAATAAGGATAAACTACATAAGGACTAAAATTCTATTGAGATGACCATGATTTAAATAAAAATCACTGGAGGTTAATGGAGAAGGCACTAAAGATAGAACAACTTGGTGCCTGCTTCTGTTTACCCACTGCCTTTCAGAGCCTTTATATACCATCATGTTAACACAGAATTGATTTCAAACCACAGTCTAGGGCTTCCCTGGTGGTGCAGTGGTTGAGAGTCCGCCTGCCAATGCAGGGGACACGGGTTCATGCCCTGGTCCGGGAAGATCCCACATGCCGCGGAGCGGCTAGGCCCGTGAGCCGTAGCTGCTGAGCCTGCGCGTCCGGAACCTGTGCTCCACAACGGGAGAGGCCACAACAGTGAGAGGCGCGCGAACCCCCCCCCCCAAAAAAAACAAAACACAGTCTATATAGACCAATTTCCATGTAACACTATTTTTAAAAGCTAAAATATGTTCAACTTCAATTGCTGAAATTCACAGATATCAGTTCATCAGAAATGCCTAAAGCATCCTCTGAACTCCTTTGTCCCTGATGCTCCTTTCACATCACAACAAAAGTAAAAAAGTAAAAGGTTTCCCCGAGGCCCAGATATCACATGTCCCTTAGGATCTATCTCATCAAGCTGGCAGGGAACAAATTTATTTACTTTCTTCCCTATCCATTGACTAAACATTTAAAAAAATTACTTCCCAACTGGTGTCTCATAATGCAATGTGCTGGAAATGTAAACACTGGCCTTTCTGTTCAGACTTTTATACTTTGGGAGCAGCAGGTTCACTCCTGATGTCTTTGACATCATTGGTTCTGCCCATCAAATAGAATTCTTTGTTGGGAACAAGACTGACAAAATGAGCAAGGCAGTTGGACATGGCATAAAAAGCTGAAATTGCAGCTATATCCCAGGCATCTTCTTGGTTGAATCCGTGCACCTCGAGCTTTTTGAAATGGTCATCTGTTATGTCATCAGCTCGGGAAATAGCAAGTGCAAATTCCAGCATTGCCTTTTCCCAGGCAGGGAGGTCAGACTTTCTCCAGTTCACACAGACCTGCAAGAAAACACACAGTTAGAAGCAGAATCTCTGTCCATCACAATACAGCCAATAAAACACAAGGCCTAACAAAATAAGCATTAATGAAAAAACCCAAGATTAGAGTAAAGAGGCAAAGTCAGGCCACAATAAACTTTCCAGACAGGTAAGTATCTTGGTCAAGTTCAATATAATGCAAACCTGGAACTCTAGCTCTGCTGGGAAATCTTCTTTGCTCACTCCAACTACTTCTTTCTCCTCTAAACACCCATTTCATCAGAAAGCTCAGAAACAAGACTCAGAGACTCTTAATACATAAGGACCCCCAAATACCAACCTTTTTGTATGAGAAAAGTGAAGCTTAGATAATTATCCCTTTGTCCCCACTTAATCCTAAATGACACAATATTTGCAAAATTAATAGCTGATACTTAAGCAATGAATATGTGCTAAGCATGTACTCAATGCTTCATATTAACTGTCTCATGTAATTCTTATAAAAATCCTAGGAAGCAATGCTTTTTATCACTCCCCATTTTATTGGCAAAGAAACTGAAGCTCAGAGAGGTCACACACTTCCCCAAGGTCACACAGCTAGAGAGTGACAGAGCTGGGATATGAATCCAAGTGTATTTGATTCCAATGACTATACTAATAATCATTACCCTTGCTAAAGCAAAATACTGGAAACCATTAACCACCTAAAAATAGGAAGAATAGTCCAGCAAACAATAGTGTGACACTATATCCTATGGTCATTAGGGAGACAATGCTTGAGAGACTGATCCTGGATGAGCAAAGGTCTGGCGAGTAGGCAGAAGGATCTCAGCAGGGAAAAGGGGATGATGCACCTATCTCGTTTAGCTTCTGGCTGGCAACAAAAGGCCCTCAGGGAACAATTTTCAAGGTCTCCACTCAGGTGGGGTCAGGAGGGAAGGTTGGGGGATAGGAAGACTGAATCTGAAAGTGAAATTAAGAAAACACTCCCATTTACCATTGCAACAAAAAGAATAAAAAATCTAGGAATAGGGGCTTCCCTGGTGGCGCAGTGGTTGAGAGTCCTCCTGCCGATGCAGGGGACACGGGTTTGTGCCCCGGTCCGGGAAGATCCCACATGCCACGGAGCGGCTGGGCCCGTGAGCCATGGCCACTGAGCCTGCGCGTCCGGAGCCTGTGCTCCGCAACGGGAGAGGCCACAACAGTGAGAGGCCTGCGTACCGCCAAAAAAAAAAAAAAAAGTATGAAATTAGAACACTCCCTAACACCATACACAAAAATAAACTCAAAATGGATTAAAGACCTAAATATAAGGCCAGAAACTATCAAACTCTTAGAGGAAAACATAGGCAGAACACTCTATGACATAAATCACAGCAAGATCCTTTTTGACCCACCTCCTAGAGAAATGGAAATAAAAACAAAAATAAACAAATGGGACCTAATGAAACTTAAAAGCTTTTGCACAGCAAAGGAAACCATAAACAAGACCAAAAGACAACCCTCAGAATGGGAGAAAATATTTGCAAATGAAGCAACTGACAAAGGATTAATCTCCAACATTTACAAGCAGCTCATGCAGCTCAATAACAAAAAAACAAACAACCCAATCCAAAAATGGGCAGAAGACCTAAACAGACATTGCTCCAAAGAAGCTATACAGATTGCCAACAAACACATGAAAGAATGCTCAACATCATTAATCATTAGAGAAATGCAAATCAAAACTACAATGAGATATCATCTCGCCAGTCATCAAAAAATCTAGAAACAATAAATGCTGGAGAGGGTGTGGAGAAAAGGGAACCCTCTTGCACTGTTGGTGGGAATGTAAATTGATACAGCCACTATGGAGAACAGTATGGAGGTTCCTTCAAAAACTACAAATAGAACTACCATATGGCCCAGCAATCCCACTACTGGGTATATACTCTGAGAAAACCATAATTCAAAAAGAGTCAGATGTGGCACATATATACAATGGAATATTACTCAGCCATAAAAAGAAACGAAATTGAGTTATTTGTAGTGAGGTGGATGGACCTACAGTCTGTCATACAGAGTGGAGTAAGTCAGAAAGGGAAAAACAAATACTGTATGCTAACACATATATATGGAACCTAAGGAAAAAAAAGGTCATGAAGAACCTAGGGGCAAGACAGGAATAAAGACACAGATCTACTAGAGAATGGACTTGAGGATATAGGGAGGGGGAAGGGTAAGCTGTGACAAAGTGAGAGAGTGGCATGGACTTATATATACTACCAAACGTAAAATAGATAGCTAGTGGGAAGCAGCCGCATAGCACAGGGAGATCAGCTTGGTGCTTTGTGACCACCTAGAGGGGTGGGATAGGGAGCGTGGGAGGGAGGGAGATGGAAGAGGTAAGAGATATGGGAACATATGTATATATATAACTGATTCACTTTGTTATAAAGCAGAAACTAACACACCATTGTAAAGCAATTATACTCCAATAAAGATGTTAACAAAAAAAATAAAAAGAAGTCACCGCAATGAGAAGCCTGCGCACCACAACAAAGAGTAACCCTCGCTCACCGCAACTAGAGAAAGCCTGGGCGCAGCAACGAAGACCCAACACAGCCAAAAATAAATAGATAAATAAATAAATGTACAAAAGGAAAATCAGCATGCAGTACATTTGTAATTTTTAGAATCCAGTGAACTAAAAAAATTTAAAGATTCATTCAAATACTACTTCCTTCAGGACACCTATCTTGACTCCTACCTTCCTCCCACAGAGGCAATCATTTCATCCTTTGTATTCTCAGGGCTGACACCCTAATCAGGTTGTTACAGACACCGTAACCCTTGGTATTTTCACGTGGTGACAGTGAACTCCCCCAGGGCATGGAAGGTGCTTCAGCTGAATTTCTGGCTCAGAGCAAAAGCTCAATTAGTCTTGTTGATAGAAAGTTACAGACTCCACCTGTCAACAAAGAAAAGGAACCAAGAGATACCACTTTTCCAACTTCTCAAGTAGCACAGATTTCTAAAAAGGAAGTGTTGGGAAAGAGTCCAGAAGGCCGTGGTACGGCCCAACCTCTCCGAAGGGCAACTCGGTCATTTCCCCGAGGGAAATACTGAGAAATGGTAAGGTGTATCCCAGAGGCAGTCGAGGGCAGCACCGCCCCTGCTGCACTGGCTCCAGGCCGTCAAGCCCCCCAAACAAGAAGCGGTCCTAATCCACCCAGGCGGATCTGCTGGGAAGACCCCACGCTCTGGCCGAAAGCAAGACGCGGCCTCGACGCTGGAAAGTGCGCCGCCGACTGCACTGGCCCGGGCCTCATCTGCATTTCCCAGTCGCAGCGGCCACTTTCACACCAAGAAAAGGCTGCACACGCCGTTCCGAAACGCGAACTTCGCAACCGCTGCCCAATTGGACCCCAACACCGCACTGGCGTGCTGCCTTAGTCTGGGTCCGCGGCTCGGAGACTGTCTCCGCACACTTGCTTGCGGTCTTGGCTTCCAGCCACTTGCACGTGGACGGACCTCTGCATCCCCAGGCCTGCCCGCCACCCAGGCCTCGGCCATGCGCGGTCACTCACCATCGGCCGCACGACGCCAAGGCGGCAAAGCACTGACACAGCGGCACGCGGCGTGAAGGCCAGGTGCCCTTCCCATGTGCCCAGCCCTCTGGGCCCGACGTGCAGGGCACCGCCTGCGAGATGCTTTCAACCTAACCCCTCCAGGCCTGAGCTTCAGGTCTCAGGTGACTACTCTTCTCCAGGCCTCTGATTTCATCTGTGGACTTGGGAATGAGCCAGACAGATGCCCACGTGCTTCCCACACAGAAGTGCCCTTGATATGCCTCCTCAGCCAGGTTTGGGCCGAGTTTCTGACAG
Source organism: Delphinus delphis (assembly GCF_949987515.2). Taxonomy (NCBI): domain Eukaryota; kingdom Metazoa; phylum Chordata; class Mammalia; order Artiodactyla; family Delphinidae; genus Delphinus; species Delphinus delphis. The sequence goes on from NC_082688.1 coordinate 34,997,791, forward strand.
AGACTCCTCTATTGATGTGGGGGTGCCTGAGGGACAATCCAGGGACCGTTTCCTGATCTCTCACTCTGTCTGGCCCAGACCCGACGTCATTGAGTACTATACAGGCATGGCCTTGGGTCAGCCGCGATCAAGGTAGTCGTGGTCACCGAATACCTGCTGGATCCAGACCCTCTGGAACTGGGTTGGAGTGGGGAGAAGAGAAAAAGAATCTGTGCCATTCCTTCTGCAAAAGGTAACCGACCAAGAACAGCTCCTGTGATAATCTGACTGCAAAACAACAAAAGTTACACTTCAGTTGGCCTCTATTATCTTATTCAGTTGGCTCAGCAGCATCTTACAGAATTTCAAGGGTATGTTAGAGATCATCTGTCTTAAACATCCTAAAACTCTAAAAATTAAGGTTGGAAGCAGATACCTCAGAGATGGGCAGAAGAAATGGAGGACAGCTAAAAGCCATCGGTCAGAGCCAAGCCTTTCCAGTCCCCAGGAGCTCTGACTCCTACTGGATTATCTGACCGAGTGCTAATTGGAGGTGCCAGTTGACAGATGAAACTGTGATTTCAAGTGAGAGCCCTGAAAGTCAGAAGGGCAGACCTGACATGCTATTGATTTGCAATTCAGCTGCTTCTCACATAGGCAACTAAAGCGTGCTCCAGCGACAGCAGCAGCAAGGATTTAAGTGCAGTTACTGATTTTCCCAGGCCATGTAGGGGCAGCTCAATTATGTGGAAATATGCATGTGATATGTATATATTTGCGGGGAAAAAAAAAAGCCTAGGGAGAAACGCACACCAAAATGTTAACATTCATTCATTCACCAGGTATTATCTATTTCGTGCCAGAACCTGCTCTACCAAGAATGAGAACTAGCTGACAGCCTAGCAAGGGAGACAAACGGGGCTGCAAGACTAACACGTTTCATTTTCTTCTGATTCTTCCCTGTGTCTTCCACAATGTGGATAGATACAAGTTTCCCACTGAAAAAGAAAATACTTTTCCTGGCAAAAGGTCAGCAGTCCTTCTGAGGCCGGAGTCAGAAGAGAGAGCCAACTCCTGAAGGCCCTCTGCTAACTTCCCAAGGTTCCCACGGAAAGAAAGGTGGCGGCGTCTTGTATCCCACTCTGCGATCCGAGACACTGGAAGTGGGTGCTCCGCGACTGACTCAAGCTGCGCGTTTCTGCTGCGGACCTGCAGACAGACTGCAGGACAGGCGGGGGCTAGAGACACAATCATAGCCACCTTGAGGGAACCTGCCGGCCCAGGACTAACCGGCTTCACAACAGGTTCAAGTCCCACAGGCCTGTGCTGCCGGAAACGGAAAGCCTGGGGCGGGCTGGCGATTGGACGCTGAGCCGGAAACCGGAAACTGTGTGGTGACGACCGCTATGGCCGAGGCGGCGGCTGTTGTTGCGGAATCCCTGGCGGGCTACAGGGCTCGGGCGGCACGTGCGGTGCTAGAGCAGGTGGTGCTCCCGGGTGAGGAGCTGCTGCTCCCTGGACAGGAGGACGGAGAAGGCCCAGGAAGTGCAGGGGAGCGACCGCTGCGCCTGAACGCCGGGGCGCGCTCCCGGGGGCGCGTGGTGTGCGGCCCGGGCTTGCGGCGCTGCGGCGACCGGCTGCTGGTCACTAAGTGCGGCCGCCTCCGTCACAAGGAGCCCGGCAGTGGCAACGGCGGTGGCGTTTACTGGGTGGACTCGCAGCAGAAGCGGGTGAGCTGCGACTCCAGAGGGGTTGTACGGCCGGGAGAGGGCTGGGAATACTCTTCGGAAGAAGCACGGAAGGGGCCCTGGAGCCCTCTTCTGTTAAGGCTAGCCAAGAGCCACCGTAGTCCTGTGCTTACCTCTGCACCTCCTTTAGAGGGACCGTGAACAACTGGAACGTGGCCCGAGACGGGCGACCAGGAGAGAAAGGAGTCTGAGAATCTTGGCATGTAAGGGGATAAGGGCTGTGAGACATGGTTATTGTCTTCAAAACTCCATAGGTCAGGGAGCAGAAGACTTGTCTTTCGGGGTCCCAAAGAGCCAGGCTTAATGAATAGATGTCACAGGGAGCTCAGTTTCTCTTAGAATAAATAAGAACTCTCACATAGGAAAAAATTGTCTGACAATGGAATGGCCTTCCTTGGTTGTAAGGACCCCTGTGTCACTGTACTCATATGCAAACAGAAGCTAGAGAGTTTCTGATAAGAATACAGAAGAGGTAGGTGATAGTGACGTAAATGAACAGACTGTTAGAAGCTGGAAACCCGAGAGTTTATCATGTGATTGTTTTTCTTTTACTGAAAGTGACATAATAAAGTTTGTTGTAAGATTTTTATCGATTTGTAAACATGGATTTCGAAGTATTTTCTAAATATTTACAATGACAAACATAAAGTAACCACTAAGGACTTGCTGAAGATGTCTTAAAAATGATTGTCATTTGTGGTTGTGCTCTCATTCTGTTTTCTTTTGTAGTATGTCCCAGTGAAAGGAGACCATGTGATTGGCATAGTGACAGCTAAGTCTGGAGATATATTCAAAGTGGATGTTGGAGGGAGTGAGCCAGCTTCTTTGTCTTACTTGTCATTTGAAGGTGCAACTAAAAGAAACAGACCAAATGTGCAGGTAATGACAGGACCTTTGGTTTCAAAAGTAAAAGAAATATCCGTTCCCTAAACACTCAAATATCCAGAAGGCTACCGGAATGATCCTGTTTCCCTAGTTGTATAGGATGATCTTGGAGGATCTGTGTAATCACCCCAGGCTTCAAGAGTTCCTTCAGATGCTCCAGCTCTGGGACCGGAACCACATACTTATTTTACATTTGCTATGTTGTTGGATGTTTTCATCTCTACTGAGTTGGAAGGTTATATGTGTTCTCTCTGTTATTTGTTATGTCCATATACACCAGACAAGGAAGTAAGCCATAGGCTCAGAGAGGAAGGAGAGAAGAGTGGTGGAAATTGCCATATCAGCCATCCATCTATCTTGGATGTGGGTCCCAGGACTGGCATTTCACAGCTTCAGTCACATCACTGTTTCCCAACAATCCCTTTTTGCAGCCGACAGAGGAGCAGTCTTGTTACCTCAAGTTTTCAATTTGGGCTTTTCAGGTAGCATGGCCATACTCTTCCTGTCCATCCAAGCAAGCCAGAAATTTGGTGGTTTCTTTACCCTTTCTCACTCACCTCTCTTGTGTCTTTAGTTGCTTTATCTTATTGATCCTTTTTGAGTCTCTCTGATCTTCCATGAACACGCCTTTATTTCCACTTTGCAAGTTCAGGCCTTAGCTATCCCTTGATTGGATTTAGTCACTGACCTCCTTAGTAAAGCCTGCCTGTACACTTTTGCCCCTCCTTTTAAGAGCTGACAGCCTCACACACCCCTTTCTCAAAAAAAAAAGTTTTTCAAAGCCTACATGTTTCCTTGGTATTATGCTCCAGAGGTCTTCCCTCATCCGTAATTATATCCTCCATGTGGCCCTGCCTGAACCACACCAAACTATTTAAGAGCACTACTGAATTCATAATTTCCTGCCCTTGTACCTTTGCTCATGCTGTTCCCTCTGCTTGGATTACTCTTTCCCCTTCTTAGCCGGTGGAATACATGCTTATCTTTCAAGACCCAGGCTGAGCACCACCACCTCCATAGAAACATCCCTAATTTTCAGTCACTTTTCTTATTTACTAGATTCAGCCTTGAATGAAGTTTGTTGTTTATATGTATATCCCAACTGCCCTCCGAAACCAAATGCTTCTAAAGGCAGAGAATGTTTTGTTCCTCTAGTTCCTTGAGGAACTAACAATACTAGGTACTTAACAGAACAAGTTTACTCTCCCATTTCCTTAGTTTTGTCATTTTGAAGTTCAACTCTTTGAGGTTTTTAAAATAAAATTTTAAAAAAAAATTTGTTTATATTTATTTTTGGCTACGTTGGGTCTTCGTTGACGCTTGCGGGCTTTCTAGTTGTGGCGAGCGGGGGTTACTCTTCGTTGCGGTGTGCAGGCTTCTCATTGCAGTGGCTTCTCTTGTTGCAGAGCACGGGCTCTAGGCGTGCGGGCTTCAGTAGTTGTGGCACGCGGGCTCAGTAGTTGTGGCTTGCAGGCTGTAGAGCACAGGCTCAGTAGTTGTGGCACACGGGCTTAGTTGCTCCGTGGCATGTGGGATCTTCCCGGACCAGGGCTCGAACCCATGTCCCCTGCATTGGCAGGTGGATTCTTAACCACTGCGCCACCAGGGAAGCCCCTAAAGTAAATCTTGCATGGAGAAATGTCACTGAATTACCAGTGTTCCATTTTGCTTGGAATAATTTGCATGCCAGGGGTTTCTGTAATTCTTTAAAGCAGTGCTGTGTAATAGAATTTTTTGTGATGATGCTAATGTTTTACATATGCACTGACTATTATGGTAGCCATTAGCCACACATGGCTGCTGAGCATTTGAAATGTGGCTAATGCAACTGAGAAACTGAATTTTAAATATATAGTTTTAATTAATTTAAATGTAAGTTTACATAACTACATGTGGGTAGTGGCTACTATATTTTACAGTGTAACCCCAGAGGGTATTCTCTGGCTTTTTTTTTAAAATCAATTATTTATTCGTTTATTTATTTTTGGTTGCATTGGGTCTTCGTTGCTGTGCGTGGGCTTTCTCTAGTTGCGGCAAGCGGGGGCTACTCTTCGTTGCGCTTTGTGGCCTTCTCATTGCGGTGGCTTCTCTTGTTAAGGAGGACGGGCTCTAGGCTCGAGGGCTTCAATAGTTGTGGCGCAGGGGCTCTAGAGCGCAGGCTCAGTAGTTGTAGCACCTGGGCTTAGTTGCTCTGCAGCATGTGGGATCTTCCTGGCCCAGGGCTCGAACCCACGTCCCCTGCATTGGCAGGCGGATTCTTAACCACTGTGTCACCAGGGAAGTCCTATTCTCTGGCTTTGAGATGGCTCCCAGTCTGGGGATTTTTCTGGTGGGGGAAAGGTAGGGGTACGTGCGTTAATTTTGCCTTCTTTTAAGGCACAACTCCAGAGTGACTGTGAGAATCCTGGAGTGTAGTCAGTCATTTAGCCACAGAACTGAAGGTGGCTGGCATTGCTACCTATGGAAAAGAACCAACAGCAGCACCTATAGCATGGTTTGTTGAGAGGAAATGAACTGTTTTTTAATTATCATTGTAGGTTGGAGATCTCATCTATGGCCAGTTTGTGGTTGCTAATAAAGATATGGAACCAGAGATGGTCTGTATTGACAGCTGTGGACGAGCCAATGGAATGGGTGTGATTGGACAGGATGGTCTGCTTTTTAAAGTGACTTTGGGCTTAATTAGAAGGTAAGTCCTGTTGCCTTCTGTCTTGCCTGTTGTCTTTTATATTATACCTTCTTAGAAAGCTGACTTATCTGTGGGATTTAGGTTCTTCATAACAATGGCTATAGCTCCTCAAAGTTAAAAATCAGTATCCATTTTAGCACAGTTGTAAACTCATGCATTTAGTCCCATCCTCTCAATGTGAATACATCAAATTCGGATGTATTTGGCGTTATAGTTTGTGTTGATATGGAGTCTGGATTTCTCTGCTGGAAGGTTGGTTGTTCCTTATAGCTGATATACTCAGACCAAATGTGAAAACTGGCCTTCCCCCACTTCTTAGTCACTTGTATACAGGTGCAATTTACTATTGTACAATATCATCAAATTTCTCTTATAATGGAAGCCAAATGAAGCTAGGCTGACATGATCCTCAAGCTTATACAGACATTCACAGAAAGCTCCTTCTTTTCTGTCCTGGTAGATTTAGTAGTTCCCAGAAGCAGATTCTTTGTTTAGACCTTTACCTACCCAAAGCTATGCCCTATTAAAGGGCTTTACTCCTAGAGCCACTGAGGTTCTTGCATATCTTGCATATCTCTTTGCTACTTATTCCGCAGATCTGCAGAATTAGTTCAAGAGATTAAAGAAGTATGTTATTAACCAAGCAGCACCTTTATGTTTTGAAAGAGTCAACACTCCTCTCCAAGTATTGAATTTAATACCAAGGAATAACTTACATGGTCAGGAAAATAAGGTTAAAGTGTTCTCTTAGCACCATAGACAGTAAAAAAGCTACAGTTTGAAAGTCAAGAATTAAGGTGCTCTGACAATGTGGAGGAAGAACTTTATACATTTTTTGTAAAGTTGGTGACATAGGGAGTTTGATTTCTTTGGAGAGGATAGTCCACCATTGACCTGTGGTAAGCTTCTTGGAAGAAAGAGGGCAAATGTTGTCATGTGCCTTGTTCTTGGGATGATGTTGGTGGAGCTCTGAATAACTGTGGAGAACTGCTCAGAAAAGGAGACTTCTAAAGGAAAGTCAGGTCACACCCTGCCACTTTATTTTCATTTTCTTTCTCTTCCTCACCAGGCTGCTAGCTCCAGACTGTGAAATCCTACAAGAAGTGGGAAAACTCTACCCACTGGAGATAGTATTTGGAATGAATGGAAGAATATGGGTTAAGGCAAAAACCATTCAGCAGACTTTGATTTTGGCAAACGTTTTAGAAGCCTGTGAACACATGACAGCAGATCAAAGAAAACAGATCTTCTCCAGATTGGCAGAAAGTTGATCTATGTGGGCTTTTTTATGGGTCAGTTGAGCCAAGAGACTCTGGGTTTCCCTGGGGGGAATGTTTCTCAGGTGAACCTCTCCTCATTAAATCTTCAGAAGACAAGATGTCTTATTAGAGTCCTAAATAAAATATTTTTATTAAAAAGTTACTGGCTGCCACTCATGTTCTTGTGGGTGAGACAAATCATTATAAAGTAATGATGTAGTTTTTTACAATAAAGTTTACGAAAAGTTACTATTATGGTTTATTTGATGTTAACTCCCTTAGTTTTGCTAGAGTGCAGCTTCTATAATAAACTGCAAGTGAGCATTAAAATAAGTTATTTTCTGATGATAGTAAAACATGTTCACCAAAGAAAATGTAGACTATGTAGAAAATATAAAGCAAACAAAAACCACCTGTAATCCTATTGTTTAATGGGTGAGTATGTAACAGCTAACAATTATCGTGTGCTTACCACGTATCAAGTATTGTTCCGAAAGTGTTCTGCATGGATTAAATCATTTAGTCTTAGTAACTGCAAAGACACTTAACCTCCCAGTTGAAGAAACCGAGGCACAGACTTTAACTTGGCCTACATTCTCAACTATTTGTGAATGTATATTTTTCAAATTAGAACTGCAGGATTACTTTATATACTACTTTGTTATATACTTTGATTCAAACAACATTTAATGTATTTCTTTCATGATTGCTATTAAAAATTCAATAGTTGTATAATATTTCATTTTCATGTTATAGGATATTTTGGACATGTCTAGTTTTTTGTTGTTCTGTAGATAATACAATGATTAGGATCTCTGATTCCAGGTCTAGCCAAATCTTAACTTTGTTAGGATCATTTCCAGGAAGCCAAACAAAAAACTACCTGCCTGGGTTTTGAAAAAATAGTAGAGGTTTGTGATGGAAAGGAAATTTGCATTTTAAGCAAAGCCTTTAAAGGTGAAAATGAAGCCTGACATGATCCAGGTCAGTGGTTCTGGGGTCAGAGACCTCCCTGATAATATATATAAGAGTTACAGACCCTGAAGCCTATCTATAGGAGGTCCCTTTTGGATGACAGAGATTATAGAACTCATTCAATATGTTGATAAAGACCAAACAGCATTATATATTCCTAAAGATGTTTCCTGAAGACTGGGCCATTTTTAAGTAGTAAACTGATATAATATATCAAGTGATCATAGCTGTTGAGGGAATAAATTGTGAAGGGGAGGGGACAGAGCACAGAAGTAACCTTTTGGCTCTTTTGAGATATAGAATACATTTTCTGAATTTGCTAGCAGCTTAGTTACCAAGTTTACTAACCCAAACTGGCCAGAGTAACTGAAGCAACTCTACCTGACTAGGACACGAGAAAAGATCACCGAGATTTAGGTTACCTAACATGCTTGTGTCAGATGCAATGTATTTTCTGGCTCTTTTCAAGTTAGACTTATCAATACTGTGTTTTTGCTTTTCATTTTGACCTGTTAATCACAAGTATATATGAAGAATCTAGTTTGTACAAGGCTCAGAAGGATACAAAGGTACTCCCACAAATTGTTAGGAGACTACTTGTTCAGAAGAGAGAAGCCCTCCACGCTCATACTCAGAATAGGGGAGACAGAGTAGGAGCCATAGATGGAAAAAAGTGCTATGGGGGGGGCTTAAAGCAGGGCTAGGTTAGGAAAGGCTGATCCTGCAAAGCCTATGTACAACATATTACTTGAGTTGGGGAAAATCAGCATGATCGAGATGGCTGGAGAAAGTCATACAACTTTATGATGCCCGTGTAGTGAAAATTAGACTCAATAGAATAATACTTACTTGATTATTTAAGCTATCTCTAAAGAGTAGGTATTTCACAAATAGATGTACAGAAGATGAATTAACACATCCAAAGCCATGTAGTTGTAGGGCTAATTCATTATTATGTAAACTTTTTAGTTAGTCAACATATATCTGGGCACTTCCTGTGAGCCAGGCACTATGGGAGATACAAAAGAGCATAAAATATGGTCCCTGTTAGTAACTCCTATCCCAGTGAAGAGCCAAGATGTCAAGTAAAGGCAAATGAGTACCACCACCATCCTCTGATCTGTTCTTTGGTCAAGGCAACTCCAGCAACTTCACCTCCTGCAGCTGCAATCTTAGGCTGTCCATCATTCCACTGAGTTCTGAAGAGTATAGCCTTTTCTGGAAGAAACTCCTTTCTTCAATGCTTCAGGCCAGTTTTGAGTCTCAAAGTAAGTGGACAGGATATCAAACACTGTTAGAAAGGTAAACAGAAAACATAGTGGCCATACAGAAGAAAAAGAGAACTAGTAAATGACTAATGGGGAAAAAAGTGTTCTGGAATATTTTATTCAACAAACTTACTCTACCACACACGGTACTAGATCCTGGGGAGACAGAGGCAAAGACACAGGCCCTGCTTACCTACAAGGACCTCAGCCTACACTGAGAGATACAGGCCTGTGAATGGACAATGCTGCAACAGAGAGGAACACAGTACAATGGGAACAAAACAAGCCCTGACGTGGCCTGGGATGTGGAGGGGAGCAGCCAAGATGCCTGTGAACTGAATCCTGAAGGACAAATAGGAATTCACTGTTCAATGATAGATTGAAGGCATGGCATTCTAGGACAAGGGAACAATTTCAACTACCTTTAACATAGTTGGGAACCAGGAAGAAAATGAAAACTGCCTCTGAGAGGCCAGAATACATGTCACAAAGTACATACAGTAAAGTCCAAGCATATCAAGTCACAGGGGAGACTGCTTCAGGGGCCGTTTATACTGAAACACAATGCAAAGAAGCAGCATCAGAACTAATACACGTTAAGCATGAGCCATGTGAGCAGTACCTTGATTGATGGCCAGTATCTCTGAATGATAGTTCTTCCCATTCTGGCGTCTGATCATGTATTCCTGGATTGGTAAGCGAGCAGTCTTGACAGAGTGTTCTTGGGCCTTTTGAAATGTCACCTTCTGTAAATCACAAATATTCTTCTTATAAAAATAATACACAAAGATAGTCTCATTGTAATATGCAGAGCAAACTGTAAGAATCCTCATGTACCACAACCCCAATTTCCATCTGTAATCATAATTAAATGATAAGTATTAAAATTAAGTAGCCTATGGTAGAATGGAAGAAAATGTAGATAAGGAAAAATGGCTTGTGCAGCAACACCTCACTTATTTGGGATTCATTTATCTGCTGGCTTCCACTCACTACTACTTACAACCAAGAAGGAAATAAGTAAAAAGAGGCACATCTGCAGCCACAATCTGCATCCAAAAATCCAAGCCGTCTAACCAATGAGAGGAGAACACTCCTGGCCCTAACTCAGTAAGACCCAATTCTGGACATCTGGAGTTTTCAGTCATAGCCAATTGGCAGCAGCAAATTAGAAATAAGGGAGACAGGATTCGAGTCAGGTATACCACCAGCAACAAGACAGCGTTAAGGTATGACAGCATATAGCCCAATGAAAAGGAAAGGCTCTGAAAACTACAAAAAGAAGGCAGAACTCAAAAAATCCAACAATCTGAGGCCATTTAGTGTCAGAGTACAGTAACTAATGTCCCTTTAAAGATGTCCCTGAGTCATGGACTGAACTTTAAATTATACTCACTACCTGGTAAGAAGCTCTGGGAAGGTCATCTACCTATTTGTAATTTCAGGATTAAAGGTTTAGATTACTGAGAAAATTAGCATACTTAGGTTTGGAAGGGACCTCGGTAGTTAACTATTCCACTCCAACCACCCATCCAATGTTTGTCTATCCTCTATGAACTTTCCCAGATGGCCTCTGGCTTTAAATGGACAACCCTTGTGACAGGGAGTTCATGCATCCTAGGGTAACCCATTTCAATTTTGATAGCAGCAGTTAATAGGAAATCTTCTTGATATTGAGGCAAATTTTCTATTTTCCCTGAGACTTCCAGTCATCTGTCCTAGTTCTGTTCCCCCAGGGCCACACCAGGCAAGTAAAATGGCCCTTCCACAAGACAGCCATTCAGACACTTGAAGGCAGGGATCATGCCCTATGAATCCTCTCATCTCCAGACTGACAACCTCAGTTCTGTTGACCTTTCCTTGACTATGATTTAGTTTTGAGTCCCTGCATTACTCAGGTCAACCTCTTCTGAACTTGTTCTAGCTTGTCAATGTCTATTCATTTACTGTCCCATATTGACTGGCCACTGTGAGTATGGTCTAACCAACTAGAACAGTGTGAAGCAGGCCTAGCACCTTCTTTGTTCTGACACTGGACTACCTGCCTCTCAGATTCACATGAAACACAATTCCGAAAGAGGACATCCAAAAATGTTTTAAGTGATGCAATTCAGATGGGATAAAGGTACAGCTACTTAAAGGACTTCTTTGAAGGATAATACTCCTTTGCATATATGAGCTATGATTATGTTTTAAGTCTATTCCTTTATAATCACTCTGAACTGAAGTACAGAATTCAAAGTTAGTAGGAAACTTGGATGCTGCCCTGAAGGAGTTTATAGTCTAGTTTCTGTTCTCTGAACATTTAAAGATAAAATGACTCCCCTTGAAGAAATCTTGTTCTTAGCATATTTCTGTGAAGAAGCCAAACTCTTAAGTAACAACTAAACAAATCTTTGTGCCAGTTATTTTTCAGTTTAAATGTTGGTGGAAAATAAAAAGAGGACAGTGTGTTAAATTTGCACATCTATAGATCATACACTGCTCACTGGCCCTCTAGAATTGTCTGCTTCAAAAAAGGGGATGTCACTCTGCTGTGGAAGACTGTATTTGGTTGTTATGTCTCTTTAATCTCTTTTAACCTTAAATAGCCCCTATGACTATTTCAGTTTTCATTACATTGACTTTTTTGAAAGTCTGGTCCAGGTGTCTTGTAGAATGTCTCACATCCTGGATCTGTTTATGATTAAATTCAGTTTAAACATTTTCTAATAAGAATACTTCACAGGTAAGATTCCATCACATCAGGAGGTACATGTCACTATTGGTGATTCTAAGTTTGATCATTTGTTAAGATAGGGACCTCCAGATCACTTTATTGTAATGGTACACTTTTGTGGGCTGGTACTTCGAGACCACTTGGAATAGTCAGTTCCCTCACAACCTTTCGTTTAGTCAATTCCCTGAATCAATGATTACACTGAGAGTGACAAAATGATGATTTCTCAATTCTATTATGCATTTCTCATTTATTAACTGGCATTCTTTAGAGCTCTCTCCTCCCCCACCTCCTGCCCATTTTTTAGATTATCACTATGGAGTCATGGAACTCTTTTTTAGAATAAATGCAGTTCAGTTAAGTATCATCTGTGTCAAATATGTGTATGTATCTCATATATACATGAAAAAATATACTCACATATATGAAAAATATATGTATATAAAATATACCCATAAACACATACTTGTGTGATCACAGACTATATCAAGAGGGATACACAAGAAAACCATGGTTGCCTCATGCAGCAGATACTGGGTGACAAGGATGAGAGGCAGACTTACTTTTCACTGTGCTCCTTTTTATACATTTTAACTATTATATCATTATTTATTAACTATGCAATATGCTAATTAAATATTAAAAAATTATCTCAACAAATATTTGTATAATAGAAATATATTTCAAAACTCCAATTATTCCAATAAAATTCCAATTCAACAAAAGAAATCTGAATGTCCTACTAAGGTAGAGATTATGGGATAAGACTTCTGTCAACAGGGAAGATGGCCTAAGAAGGAACAAACTGCTCTTTCACAAAGAACAAACAGCTGGTAAGAATGCTGAATCAAAGCTTCCTTGGTCAAGATCAGAGTCATCCTTGCAGGACTGAAGAGAGGAGAGAAGAAAGGAGTTCAATAATGGTTATTTATGTAATTACTAAATACTTCCCATTCCAGTCCCTGACTGGATTCTGTCAGGTCAGTGTTGCTGACATTGCTGATGAGAAGAGAGGGAAGTTGGCAAGTAGGAGGGCCAACCTAGGCAGAATAGGCTCTTACTTCCTATTGCCTCTGAGTTTTTAGGTCTTTTGGCCTAAGATTATGACAGGGCAAGGATTTCTTTCTCTAAAAGAAAGTGCCACTTTTCAAAATGCAGTTGTCAGGCCTAAAATGTACACCTACCTTCTGAATGCTTTCGTCCACAAGTCCACCAAGGATGTAAACTTTGTTTAGATCAACATCTTCAAGAGCTAATGAAAAAATGAAGGCCACTGAGGTCAATCTGTTTTATAATTTCTAAATCCAAAGACTGTAAAAGGAAAGAATTATTAATGATAAAAGTAGAAATTTAATGAAATAGAAAACAAAAAGAGAGTAGATTTGCTAATTAGATTTGCTAATTCCCTGGAAAGATCAATTAAATGTCAATTAATTAGACATATCTAATCAAATATGCAGACTCAAATCACCATTAGGATTCAGAAAGGAGGCAAAATGTCAAAGGAAGGTAAAATTGAAGAGAATACTGAGATCAACTTAATACAATAAAATTGAAAATTATGCGAAATAGATGATTTTCTGGGAAAAAAATATCTATCTAACATCAATCTGAGAAGGGTCAATGTGAGGAGGTGACAAGGAAAACTCATGAGGATTACCAGGTAACTCACAAGCTCCAGCTGAGGATGGAGACCCTAAATCTGTGCAGCTCTGTGCACATGGCAGGACAAATATGAAGCATTCAGTGAGGTCTCTGTCCATAAGAGGTGTGCAATTAACGTCCATTCCTTTTTTTTCTTGGATACACCTTGGGTGGCTTTAACAAACTCTGACCCCGGGAATAATGAAATAAAGGGCTGGATGCAATGTGCTACATGAATGCATGCAGTAAAGTACATACCATGTTCTGAGTCAGGAGTCAGGTACACAAGGGTTTCCAGAGGAAATAAACTAAAGCAGTCTTCTTCTGTTATGTCTAGCTGAAAAATGTAAACAATCCAATGTAGTGTGAACTACGTTAAGACACAGCCCACGCTGCAGTAACTAGTTACAGAGCATGTAGTTTCTATCAGGCATGGCTCCAGGTACATCAAGAGGATACATGTCTGACAACCTGTTCTCAGAAAGTGCCCAGTTGGGTAGCGGAAGTAGAAAGGTACAGACATTCGACCCTACAAAATGAGACAGAAAGTGGTAATGAGGCCCTAAGAGACATACCGGGAGCATGCCCCAGGACTACAGAGAGGGAATGACAACACCAGGGACAATGTTCTAGCAAAGAGAATGCTGGAACTGGGTTTCTGAAGAGGTGAGATTGACACACATACAAAAGGAAGAAGTATTCAAAGTGGAGGAAATCACCTAAGAAAAGCATGAAGACAGGAAAGCAAGGGGACTGAACTACGTGGCTCTTAGAGTGGATCTGTTTGGCTCACATACAGGAATCATAAAACACATACAGAAAAGTAAAGCTGGGAATGGCTGTGTTACAGGAGGGATCATTAAGGTAACAGCAACCACGACTAACTGTGCAGCACCACATAGGGTGCTTTTCACACTCGTTGCCTCAGAGGACCTCTCTGGAGAAGGCCACACTACCCAGTCTCAGCTACATAATGCAAACACACAAGGGCACTTTTAGTGGCACTTCTTAGGCACTGATCTGGATTCTTGCCTGTATGTCAATCACTACATTTAAGAGATCCTAGAGAAAGTATTGAAAGTAACTTAGTACTCCATAAAGCTCATCTTAAATCCATATTACTTCCATAAGGATTCTCTCTTTCCCCCAAAATTCATGTTCCCTAATTCTGCACTAAGAACAAGAAAGGAATCATGGCATGTCCCTAAAACATTCCTGGTACATAGTCTAGCATACAATACACTGGATACAAAATACAGCCCTAGATACTGGTAATATTAGTTTGCCAATGCAGTGGAAGGATGAAAATTTTAAAACATAAGAACTGATGAGAGGTTCTAAATTTTTAAAGATTGTAATAGTGAAAACATATAACATATACACATAAACATTTTTTTTTACACTGAAATGTGAAAAAGTAAAAAAAAATTACTATTACCCCCTCCAACCTACTTTTCAGATGACAATCCAAATAATATGCAAAATGAGGCTTACCAGATAACTAGAAAATCCATCATTCATCCTCAAACACTCTTCATACAGGGGACTGTCTGTGGTGAATCCAGTGAGGCAGATCCAAAATGGCCTGTCAGCTTTTTTATTTGAGCCATACAACCTTCGGATCTGTCCAGCCAGTCTACTTAATTCCTTCGAAGAAGTAAGGACAATTTATGGTAGGAACATGCCCACTCTTTCTAAATTCATTATCAACAAATGGTTACTCAGTAAGTTCACTGAATACTACTCTGGGAAAGCTCATGAATTCAATGGCCCTTTTACTCCAGGAGTGAGTACATGCATGTATGCATGTGTGTTACATCCCATGGTATCACACCTTATAGATGAAACTTAAGGTAATGATACTAGCCCAGAAAACCAAGACCTCTCCCTCCTTCTGGATCTGCTGATATATATGTATATATAAATATATACATATATATATATAAAATTTTTCTTTTAGCTTTTACCTAAAATCTTACCATGTGGGCTTCCCTGGTGGCAGAGTGGTTACGAATCCGCCTGCCAATGCAGGGGACACGGGTTCAAGCCCTGGTCAGGGAAGATCCCACATGCCGTGGAGCAACTAAGCCCGTGCGCCACAACTACTGAGCCTGCATTCTAGATCCTCTGAGCCACAACTACTGAGCCTGTGAGCCACAACTACTGAATCCCACGCCTAGAGCCCGTGCTCCACAACAATAGAAGCCACTGCAATGAGAAGCCGCGCACTGCAATGAAGAGTAGCCCCCGCTCACTGCAACTGGAGAAAGCCTGTGCCCAGCAACGAGGACCCAATGCAGCCAAAAATAAATAAATAAAATAAATAAATTTATATATATAAAAAAATCTTACCATGTGATGGTTACTGTTTATCAAAAAGAGATTAGATTACTGCACAGATGTTTTTATACTCCATCAGTTAAACTTGGCACCTTCTCCCTAACTTCAGGAGCTGTCATAGGTTTGGAAGTTTTAACTTTCCATTCTGATTTATTAGAGATATCACCCGTATAGAAAGGTAGTTTCACAATCTGGCCTGATTTGGTTCAGTACAGGAAAAAAAAAAAAAGCTTTGGATTTGATTTAATCTGATATCTCAATTAATATAAACATTAGAAAATTCTTAGTTGACCTTTTCAGAGGACTATAGTTAGAGGTTCCATGGAAGAATCCTAGATCCTAATTTCTCTGAAAAACATGCAAACACTAGCATGTATAACAGGGACGTTGGAAAACACAGATTTCTTTTGTGGTGTAAGGCCTAAAATCAAGGCCCAATATTGTGTGCCGCTTTGATAGCTGGTGAAAATAAGAGGCCTTGAATGGCCTAACTGCAAGTTCCCCTCCCAATTCTGCTCCCATGGATAAGGTTCACTAGCTAAACAATTTTTTTTTTTAATCAAAGGGATTCCTTTGATAAAGGGTTCCTGCTATCCCTGAGTAGTGGGTTTCAATTCTCTGCCAGCCCATGGAATTATTACAGCAAACCAATCACATCTTCCTGTAGGAATCTAATTTCTTGATACTACAAAACCTACCCCCCACGGCCCCTGGTTGTTCATTCTGTTCCCGAGTGCAATCCCATGTGGCCCTGCATGATGTCCAGTGTCATCCTCCCCTCGGGCTGAGTATATGTGACCAATAAACTGCTATAGATCTTATCTGTCCAGTGTCGAGTGTTGTGTGTTCAGCCATCCCCAGAATCATAGGGTGAAAAATCCCTCCTTCACCGACAGGGCAGCTTTTTAAAACACACACATTGTAGAAAGACCTCCCACCAGGTAATCTCCCCACAACATGCAACCAGGCGAATATTCCTCTCCCCGGCAGAAGGCCAAAGATTTCATCTCTGGAGAATTCAACCTGAAAGTCTCCATCTAGACTGGGGATACCATAAGCACAGAGGCAAAGGCAGTGGGCTCAAAACAGAAGATAAAGGAAAAATTTTTAAACTAAACCATATATCTATTCTCTTCCTGATTCTTTACAACAGCCATCTCAGAACTTAGTAGCCATGTGTAGAAAACTAAACACATCTGCTGGTTTACCAGAGAATCATAGAAGCTGGAGCTGGTCATGTTCTTTGTGAAAGCTGTTCCCACCTGGACCTCCCTCAGGTGAGCAGGAATTCAGAGTTCAGTGGATGTTTTACCTTCTTAGACATGTGGTGGGTCATACTCAAATCGATACAGAGTCTTGGTCCTGAGTGTTTGGCTTGCAAAAGTCTTTCCTTGGTTAAGGATCTCAGAAAACGTTTGCTGTGCTGGGGGTAGATGCCTAGAGTAGAAATATCAGAAAGGAATAAACGTGGAAAAACTGAAAAATGTTATTCAGTAAGAAATAAATCTCCCCAGCCAGGTGAGTAATTTTTGCATATGAAGAGAAACTGGAAGCTCATGCAAGGTATTCATTCATTAGGCAGTTTAGGTATAGCAGAATGGTAAAATGAGTGCTCTGGAGCACACTGCTGGATCGCAGAGTTCAGTTTGTTCATTTATTACCTATATGATCTTGGGCATGTTATTTATTTCTTTGAGCCTCAATCCCTTCACCTAGAAAATGAGGATAATAAAAGTACTTACCCTTATGGTAATCCATGTAAAATTCTTAGCACTGAACCTAGCACATAGTACTGAATAAACATTGGCTGTTGTTGTTATCATTCTTTCTACTTCTGAGCTTATAAACACATACATGCACTAGACAGCTATATTTGAAAGGCAGCCTCAAATGTTGCTCTCTTTGATACTTTGATTCCCAACAAAATAGGCTAATAGGTCCTATCTCCCAGATGTTTGTTTTACTTAAAAACACTATCCCTAACTCTCCTAGGAACAGGCAGATACCAGTTTGCTAAGAAATAAATATAATTACACCAGCAATCTGATTTATTGTTACCTGAATTTTCTACACGATTGGCTTTTCTTCTTTCTTTCTCTTGTCTTCTTTTACTCTTCTTTGCTGCAACTATCTTTTCCCAGTGTCTCTGTTTTCTTTGGACATTTTTCTTATGTTATCCAGAAAACAAAATTGTTTGAGAACTTCATAAGCACCAAAAAGGAAAATGAATATTAGAAACAGTTACTTAATTATTTTTTAAATTTAGATTAAAGTTAGGAGAGAAAAAGGGTATTAGTCTTAAAAACAAAAATGGGAGGGAAGAGATATGGGAACATATGTATATGTATAACTGATTCACTTTGTTATAAAGCAGAAAGTAACACACCATTGTAAAGCAATTATACTCCAATAAAGATGTTAAAAAAAAAAAAAAAAAAAAAGGACTAGATTGCGTTTAGAGAAAGCAGAACCCCAGAAAAGAGATGTGACATGCCCAAGGTCACAGTAAATTTATTAGGGACAGGGTTGAGATTTCCTGACCCTTCTGAGGTGTACAAAAATTCCTCTTAAGTTTACTTACTTTTTCTATGACTCAAATGGAACTGAAACCTTAAGCCAGGAAACTCATCCCTCGGAATACACCTAACTCATTCCCAGTCTTTTTTTTACCAATATCTATCCTTAGAACAGGGGTCTCTGGAACATTCCGTCGTCTCAAAGCCCGTGACCATAAACAATCCATTCCACTCACCGAGCGCCACACTGCATTGCTTGTAGGCAGGGTCATCTCCTCTCGATGCTCACATTCCACGTCAATCTGTAGAAGCTGGAAGCTTTCAGAGATGCCATCTTCACCTGTGTCCTCTAGGGTGACTTCTTGCTCCTGCAGCACGTGTGACTCTGTTTTCTGAGAGCTCCCTTCTAACTTCCAGTCCATGTGCTTAGTCCTCTGTCCTTTTCACCCAGATTAGGAAAAGGCACAATTATGTGAGACATTACATTATTTAATTTGCAGAGGTATTTCCCTATATCCAAATGACAAACAGGGTTACTGCATTACTGAAGGAGTAGAAGTGTGTAAAATACTAACACAGATTAACTGAACTGAGAAAAGCATGTGTGTCTTCTAGAGAAATAAGTCAGCACAGAAACCTTTCAGTAGTAAGGAAGCCAAATTCACTTCTTAGAAGACAAGCACAACTCCTGACAACCCCAAGAAATCAAAGATTATTCACTGCTGCAGTGACACAGATAATGAGTTCATTTACTGTATTCTTTGAAATGCACGTATGAGTTGAGGGCGAGACAGAGATGGCAAAATCCACCTATCCCATTATGTTTCTGTTTATTTTCAAAACCATTCCTTTAGCAAATATTTACTGAGCACCTACTCTATGCAAAGTCCTGTACTAGAAACATCCTGGGAGGTTCACAGCTAGCCAAAAATTATGGTGAAGAGTGGCCCCAAACCAACCAAGAATTCTAGGTTGCACACATTCCCTCCCCCAACTCAGTATCACTGCAGCAGAAAGCCACAGTCATAGTGGAAACGGCTAATATCCATCAGAAGTGCTGAGGTAGAAAAAAATGAAGAACCATTGTTACAACACACTTAACTAATGTAATAATTTCAAAGTGGTGTTCAAAATCCTTGAGGAAGATATGACTAAGAAGTGTTCTAGTCTACAGCTAAGTGTCACAAAGAATGGTATAACCATTGCTCATGGCTGCTCCTCTGAGCCTAGTGTGCTACCTACGTATTAGGAAAAGTGTATCGTTGAAAAAATAAATTATGTAATATGATCCATGCACATGGTAAAAAGACTTAGTTGTAAGAAAAGTAATGATCAATTCTCTGACCCCTTCCACCTTGGGGGGGTGGGGGAGCAACACTTGTTAACCAGCTGTTTTTAGTTCTGGTAATTTACTCCTTAACCTGAAATCATATGCTTACACCATTACTTCCTGATTCATCAACTTTCCCTATGAAACACTAAAACTCAAATCACTTTAATTAGCCCCTTTTATTTTTAGCTCTTCTCTTAGTTACCTTGACCTTTAAATTCTTTTGAGGTATAATTTATACACAATAAAATGCCAAGATTTTAAAGGGTGTAGCTCAACAAGTTTGTGTGTTGGGAGGGATGGTGGGGAGAGGTTTGAAGGGGTGGGAAGTGAGGGATGGGAATATACAAGCTCAATGAGTTTTTGACAAGTGCGTAGGGCCTGTATTACCCACACCCCATCAAGATATAGAACATTTCCATCACTCCAGAAAGTTCCCTTCCTTCTGCACTTTCCAAGTCAATCTCCATCCCACTCTCACTGCTTTCCAAATGCAATCATTGCTCTTTTTTCTATAACCATAGATTAGCTGTGCCTTATGTTATTTAAATGGACTCAAACAGTGTGTACTCTTTTGAACTTGGCATTTTGCCCCACAACTTGTTTTTGAGATTCATATATATTGCTTCATGTATCAGTAGTTTGTTCCTTTTTATTGCTGAGCAGTATTCCACACATGAATATACCACAATTTGTTTATTCTCCTGTTGATAGACATTTGAGATTTTTCCAGTTTGTGGCTTTTACGAATAAAGCGGCCAAGAAATTCTCATACAAGCGTTTTTGTGGACATATGTTTTCCTGTCTGTTGGCTAAGTACTAACAGAATTGCTGGGTCATAGGATGGGTGCTATTTAACTCCTAAGAAACTGCACTCAATTTCCCAGAATGATTGTAACATTACACACTGCTGTCAGCAGTCTGTGAGAGTTCCAGATGGTCTGCATCATCCCCAACATTTGCTGTTGTCAGGGTTCTTAATTTTAACCATTTTTGTGTAGTGGAACCTCACTGTTTTAATTTGCATTTGTTTGATTATTAATGATATTGAGCTTTTTTTTTCATGCAACTTATTGGTAATTCATAATATATCT
The DNA here is from genome assembly GCF_949987515.2 of Delphinus delphis. Classification (NCBI taxonomy): domain Eukaryota; kingdom Metazoa; phylum Chordata; class Mammalia; order Artiodactyla; family Delphinidae; genus Delphinus; species Delphinus delphis. The sequence continues at coordinate 35,018,237 of NC_082688.1, forward strand.
CTGTGAGGTTCAAGTTGATGACATTGAAATTAAAATGGAGTAATAGTTCAGGAATACAAAAATGGGGTTGGGTGGCCATTGAAGATCTGGTCTCAGGCACGGCTGCATCACTGAGAACTTGAACTTTCTCTGAACTGTACCACACCCAAGGACACCATCAGTCATACTCTAACACCGGCCAGCTGCAATATTACGGTCTCAAGGTCTCCCCTTGTAACTATGCAACCATTTCAGACCCCAACCAATTCTTACTTAATAAACACCCTTACTTCTTGCCACCTCCAATTATAATTCTTGATAAATAACTCATGTAACTAACTGTAACCTTGCAGTTTTTGCCTTTATAAGCTTGCCCCATTTTGTAGCCTGGAGGAACACAATTCAAGTGCTTCTTGAATCTGTGTCTCCCATGCTATAGTCCTCAATGTGGCTAGAATAAAACTCTCTTCTATTCCTATTATAGATTGTTTACTGATTATTTGTCTGGACACTTACAATGGCCTATATTGATAATTAATGATCATCCATTGTTCTCTGCACTATCTGGTCTACTTGCTGTTGCTGTTCCTTAAACATACCAAGGATGTTCCCACCTTAGCGCCTTTGCACTTGCTGGTCTTTCTATCTCAATCCTCTTCTCCTAGATAATTATATGACTACCTTCCTCACTTCGTTCAGATTTTCATTAACCAACATGGCACACTTTTTACTTATTTTTTTTGTCTGAATTTTCCCCTTCCTATAATGTAAGCAAGTGTTCTGTTTGCTTCATTCACTACATCCTCAGTGCCTGGCAACGAGCTTCGTACATAACAGACGCTCAATAAAGACTTGCTGAATTAATAAATCCTCCACTCCACCATCTCTCCGTTGACAGAGGCCTCAGAACTTTTTTCTAACCCAAGTCCCACCTGATGAGCATATCCCTGGGCGCTAAGTGATGGAGACTTCTCTCATCTCCTCGTTCTAAGTTTCAGCCACCAAAGCCGGCTCCACTCCTCGGTCACCTTCAGCACTAGAACACCCTGACCCCAATCTCGAGTGTACACCGCGTGCAAGCCCAGTCTGGTCCATAAGCTGCGAGTACGACGGGAAGCAGGAAGGAACAGCGCCAAGAAGGTGGGGGACATGAGGCCACACGACTGCTGGGCGGGCGCCTGCTCCCCAGGCGCCTGTCTGCCCTGCCCGCGAACGAGGCGGCATTCCCAGGCCGGACCCCCAGCCCCCACCCCTGCCGGCAACGAGGCCCCGGCGTACCTGATCCCGTCACCTCACGCAGCAGCAGAGAAACCCACCAAGCCCCACCTCCGACTTCACTTCCGGTTCCTGCCCCTCTCCGAGTAGCATTCTGGGAGTTGTCGTTTTCAGCCTAGCGGCTGTGTGTTCCGCGAAGACTTGGGCTTCGGCTGCCGTGCCCACGGTAGTACTAAGGAGCTGCGTCCCGCTAGAAGGTTGCCGCGCCTCACTGAGCCTCCGTTTCCTCGCACGTTAGCTGGGCATACAATCCCAGCCGCTCGCCGACCTCACAGGGCTGCTGCAGGTGACCAGGCGCTTTGATGGCTGTCAAGGGCTGGACACGGCGAAGGTGGGCTGAAACCAGACTCGAACCACCCCTCATCTCGCAACCTGGGGGCCTTGCCTTCCCCTGGTCTCCCTGGGCTTCCCCACAACCAGAAGAGCCCACGAGCTGACATAGTTCCCCTCACCACTAGCTGGCCATCCAGGATCATAACAGATATCCCGGCTTGGGCAGATCACGAATTAGTCTAGCCTCTGGCCACTCTCCCTCCTCTTTCTCGCCTCACAAATCCACGGGGAAACTTGAGTCTCAGAGACCTGAAGCGACTTGTCCAAGCCTTGGCCTGATAAAAGCTATCAACCACTCTTCCCTTTATTCCTGCAGTCCTAGGGGTCTCATGCTTTCGAGAGACCCTACCATGAATGAGCCTGAAACACCTCCTGCCCAAGAAACCACAGCCTTGTTGGATCCGTCCTTGGCCTCACGGTTTCCCCTCAGGACTTTTCTTTCCACAGCTTCTCCAGCACCTCCCACCCCATCCCCAGTCCATGCTTTAACCCATCCTTTATAATCTGCTACTGGAGCAACTTGTAAAATACTAAAACTAAACATGCTTTCTTCCTCAAAGGGCTTTTTCGGAAACCCAGCTGTCTTCTCTGCTCAGAAGCTGGCCTTGGCTTTCCACTCAGCAGGACTTGCAAAGTGGCTCAGATGGTCTTCAGTTGCTCCCACCACACCTTCCAGTCCCTGCACCTTGCACTCAGCTGTACCGAATACCTTTCCTCCCTCCCTGCCACTGCTCTGGTGTCTCTTCACTTTTCAATGAGCTCATGAAGCTCATTCAAAAGTGGGGCTTTTCCCCATATCAAGGCCACCTAGCTGGTATCACTGCCCAGCCCCCTCCGGCGTCCATCCATTTGCCGAATGATTATGTGTCTCCCTTACTCCAAACCCTCAGTGGTTTCCCATTGTAATTGGATGTAAAATCTAACCTCCCCAAGGCCTTGCATGGCCTGGTTCCTGGCTGACCCTCCGACCTCATCTATCACTCTTTCTCCAGCTTGCTGTGTTCCAGTCACACCCATCTTCTTGAAATGCTTTAAACACAACAAAAGCCTTTGCAGTTACTGTTCCCTTTTCTCTCACTTTTTACATGGCTGGCTCCTTCTTTCTTACCCTTTAAGCTTCTGCTTAAACCTTCCCTGTTCAGAGAGGGCTTTACTGACCACCCCGCGCCCCCAGGGAAGATTGGCTTATCCCAGCCCCATCTTGGCACTCTTCGTTTTCTTTATTTCAATCTTCACCTATCAGTAATCTTTTTTTTTTCTATGTCTTCCCTGCTGATTATAAGTTCCTCGAGGGGACTTACATCTATCATGTTAGTGATTGTATTCCTGGTGCCAACGCACAGTAAATATTTGTCAACAGGATAAACAAACAAGTGATTTTTCTCCCTTCTTGAGAAAAACTTACCTTCCTATCTACCAAAATCAGAACCTGACACACAATAGCTACTCAATCAATACTTTTTTTAAAAAAAAACACTACTTTATTTTTATAAATTTATTTATTTATTTATTTTTGGCTGTGTTGGGTCTTCCTTGCTGCGTGTGGGTTTTCTCTAGTTGCAGAGAGCAGGGGCTACTCTTCCTTGCGGTGCGCGGGCTTCTCATCGTGGTGGCTTCCCTTGTTGCGGAGCACGGGCTCTAGGTGCGCGGGCTTCAGTAGTTGTGGCACACAGGCTCAGTAGTTGTGGATCATGGGCTCTAGAGCACAGGCTCAGTAGTTGTGGTGCACGGGCTTAGTTGCTCCATGGCATGTGGGATCTTCCCAGATCAGGGCTTGAACCCGTGTCCCCTGCATTGGCAGGCGGATTCTTAACCACTGCGCCACCAGGGAAGTCCCCAATCAACACTTCTTGACATACTAGTTCTAATTAATGCTGCCTCCTACAGGAAGCCTTCCCTGATCACCACTCCCCCCAACACCCCCAAATTACTTCTCTCCTCTGAGCTCTTACAGCACCTTATCTGTTCTCTTTGGTAGTCCTGAGCACACCATGCCTTAGGTAGGTCTCTATCTCTACATGTCATCTTACCTCTCGGACCAGGAGCCCTTGCAGATAAGATTCTCACCCAACTATTTACATCCATAATCCTACATCAGGCACCCTGGCATGGGTGTACCATAAATGTTTGTTTAAAGAAATAAATCCGCCAATATGTTGGTGGGTGGAAAAATGAAGGAGTGTAAATATCCAGTCGTTTCTCAGTCATTAAACAATTGATTCTTGTGTTGGGGAGTAGGCAGTCCTGTCCTGCTCTCATGTAGGGAGCTGTGTGTCTCAGAGAAAGTGATAAACATGGCAAACCCCCTGTACTTTAGCTTCTCAACAAGCAATGAGGGGTTGCTTCAGAACTTCTGGGACTTAGTACACCTCATGGAGGCTCAGAGCAAAAATGCCAGCTCCATACAGTAGCAACCCAAGGAAGCTAACGGATTTGAGGGGAGAGGAAGCAAAGGAAGAAGGAAACAAAACATCCGAGTGCCTGTGCCTGAGGCTTCACAGTCTCCATCCTGCCTTCCATGCGAATTTATTTCTCACAATAATGCTGAATGTGTATTATATAACAATCTCTAGTTTGGGGTGTTGTGTTGATAAGAAAATGTATTCAAGTTATCCAAATAAGGCATCTGGCACATTGTAGGCCATCACAAAATGAGACTAGTGTTATTTCCTTTTGTCATTTGGGGAAAATGAGGCTCAGAGAAGCACCTATAACAACACTGCCAGGATTCAAGCTCTGATTGCGTTGAAGTCCTGAGCTCCTTCCCTAAGCTTGTGAACACAGTAAAAGTATTCAAGTCCTGTTTAGCATCATACAATTTTTAGTATTTCAGTGTCCTATTGTTCCTATTTTCCATTGTCATGAAATCACTTTAAATCTGTTTTCAAGAGCCTTATTTAAATTTTATTCAAAGGATTCTGTGGAAAGAAACAGGCCTTTAAGAAAATAAATCTTTTCCTGGCACTAGTACTGGTTAACTGGCTACTAAGTAACTGGTAACAGGGGATGGGTAGATTCTCTTCTCTTCTCCCCAAATATTGCTTTCCTTCTGATTGGCAAGAGCTTGGGTATGTCACTTAACACCCTCACCTTTGCCCTGCTTTTGCTGGGTGAAGGAGAGAAATTAGGGAACTTTAGAGGAAACAAATTGCAGAGGAAGCACTGAGCCCACAACTGATCAGGAGCCCCAGAAGGACCCCTTGAGTAAACTCTGATAGCCCAAAGTGAGTGTCTAAACCACCTTTTGCCTGGACAGAAAAGCCAGGGGAAAAAGACCTCCCAAGGCTGTCTTCAGGTCAGTTTTCCTGGAGTCTGAAAACAAAATGCAAGGAAGGGTTTCATACTAGGAGAAGAATCCATAAACTTTGGGGATTATTACTAACTTTTTTTGAGTATTTACTAGATTTCTACCCTACAAAGCAGGCACTAGTATCCCCAATATTCAGAAGAGAAAACCAAAGCACTGAGAGGTTAAGTAGCATGTCCGACCAAGGTCCCACCAAGATTAACAGGGATTAAATGGCTCTACTGGAATTAGTGAGAAAGGTACTGAATATATTTCTTTTGCTCTAATATTATTCTTAAAAAGGCAAATCTAGTTCAGGGTTTTAATGTTTGCCTTTTTAGATATTTAAAATGGATAGAGGGTGGAGTCAATTTCAGGTAACGCACAGAGCACACACCTGGATATGGGGGGCCAGGCAACTAAGGTGCTTACTGCCACCTAGTGGCAACCTATGCTTATCGCAGCGAGGCCGCCAAGAATACCAGGCCTCCAGGCGCAGGTGCTGCAAAACAAAACGTGTGAAGGTGGAATCTATCAAATATCCCAAGTATTCACTCCTATTTGCAGAGGTTATTGCCAAATCAGTGTGATGTGAGAAGTCAAGACAATTTTTCAGTGGCTCCACCTTCCTCCCTCATCCCTGCCTTCTTGGGACAGTTTGTGGCTTCTTGCTTCCACACTCGCAGGGTATGCTCCTCCTAGGGTACACACATTACTGATGGCAATCTGCTTATCTGTACCCACCCAGAGGGGCTGTGAGCATCCTGGCCAGGGGCAGAGGCTTGTCTTACTCATCTTTATGAATAAGCCAGTGAATGTTTGTTGAACAAATATGAGCGGATGCTTTTGGCCCAAACTTGTCATCACTCTGTATGATTCAGGCAAAGATTAAGCAGCAGTTTATTTGAACACCCTAAATAATAAACATTTGAGAGGGGTGGGCAGAGGAATGGTAGGAGCTGCTCAGGGAAGTGTCCAGGGCAGGGCAGGGGGTCTGGCCAACTGGCCTGCTCACAGGGCAGTGGAGAACCAGAACTTCTGGGTCAAACAGAATACAGCAGCTGTGAGGGCCGTACACTGACGGGCCAAGAGTTTCACACTCAGGTCATGGTAGCCTCTCTCACAGGTGAGCTTAGCGGCCTCCACAAACTGGTGGTAGGTGTACACCACATCCCTCAGGTTCCCCGCTGCCTCTCTGTGTCGGGTGGAGCAGTGGCTGCAGGCTGTGAACTGGAAGCACAGGCCGGCCAGCTGGACCAGGTGCTGGAAGGTGTCGCGCACAGCACCCTGCATCTCCTTGGGGGACTGGTCCATTCTGATCACGTGCTGACAGCTCAACAGGAGCTTTTGGGAGCCCATGCAGAGGCGGCTCCGGCTTTCAGAAAAGTGCCAGGTGCACTTCTCAGGAGGGTGCGTGTTCCCATTTCCCCAGGAAGCTTCTAAAATGTTCTGTAATTCCAGCAAGCTCTCCGTGAGTTGGATGAAGCCCTCCGGGGTGCTGGCAGGGGCAGCTTTCAGCTGTCTCAGAGCCCTGGCGCAGTACTCTGGCCAGATGTGGCTGTTCCTCGACAGGGGCTCAGTGCTGCAGCTGTGGACCCGGGCAGGCCTCCAGGGCAGGGCCAGCTGGCCTCCTGCAGAGGGTGGTGAGGTGAGGGGGGCTGTGGGGTGTGCTTCCAGGCCCCTGTCTTCCTCCTCCGTCTCTGGCTGCAGGCCACGGAAGCACGTGGCATAGGAGAACTGGCAGCTGCACTGCTCCATCCCAGTTCTAGGGGCCACAGTCTCATTCACGCCTGCAAACCCCGAAGATGTGGCCGTCCTGAGACTGGCAGAAACTTTAGGATAGCTTTCTGGGGCAAAGCACAGGAAAGACTTCTCATTAGGAAGGCACATGCTAGGGCTTTTGTCTTTGCTTCCTGGCAGTGAACAATGATTTGAACCTTCTAAGTGGGGCTCCTCTTGGGAACACGGTAGTGGCTCTGGCAGAGAAGGCCCTGGATTCAAACAGACCTGCTGAGGAGTGTCCCTAGGGGTGGTATCTTCCCCTATCACATGGTTAGGTGGCTCTGCCTTGACCTCCTCCAGAGGGAAAGCTGATGAAATGGTCTGGTCCCTAAGCAAGAAACCCAGGTCTAAATCCAGCTCTGCCAATAGTTTTTGTTCTTGGGCCTGGCAGGCTTGGCCTGGGGTTTCTCTGCTTTGTCCTTGGGGGTCTCTGGGGGAATGTGGTGGGGTCTGTTCAGTCCTTGTTACAGGAGCCTCCAAGGAGAGGGAGGCTACCATGCCACCAGCTGGAGCACTGACACCAACAGTCTGTTGAACAGCATTCAACACGTCACCCTTGGGGTCACCTGGATCCTTCTCAGATTCATCATGAAATAAGTTGGCGCCACTTTTGTTTGTAACTTCTCTGTCATGTTCCAAAGATAGTTGTCCTTGCTGCTCCTCCTTCGTAGGGAAAGAAGCCATCTTCTCTTCTGAATTTATTCCACATTCACCACTTCTAGGCCTGTCTCGAGGAGACAACAGAGACCCTGTGTCCTGGGGGGCAGTTTCTTGCATATGATTTGTAAACAGAGATCCCAGTCCTCTTTCTATCTGGACTCCTCCCAGCTCTAGTGTGTCTCCTTGAGAGATATTATGTGGCCCTGGGCTGATGGTCAGGCAGACTCTGTCTGGGTTCAAGTCAGCACTGGAGAGGGAGGAGGTGCTGTCCCCAAGCTCCATGGCAAGTTCTCGGGGGGCACTGCCATCCGAGTCTTGAAATGGAGATGAGGTCTGGGGAAGCTCTACCTGAGCCGTATCTGGGCCAGATAAGCCTGCGTTGGGACTGTGAGGAGTGTTTGCTGGGGAACTGGCAACACTGGCGGTCAGAGGGGCAATCCCAGAATTCTCTTTATGGCTGGGGTCAATCCGGAGGCGAATGGCAGAAATAGAAAACACTCGAGAGTCGATGACCGACTTGGTTTCCATGGTCTCAGGCTCCATCTCCATGGCCCGGGAGGCTGGGTTTTTGCTCTTGGTCTCCCTCAGGGGAGCCAGCAGCCCCAGGGCCTTGGTCTCCAGGAGGCCAGGCTCACCCTGCACGTCTTGCAGACAGGACACAGTTGGGGAGGGTGCACTGAGGGCCAGGTAGGGCTCCCGGTCATAGTAGCACACGTCGTCCACGCTCTCCAGGGAGGCTGATGGCATCAGGGGAAATGAGACCTGACAGGTGTAGTCGGTCTTTAGGAAAGACCTTCTTTTCCTCAGGGTCTTGGCATACTTTTTCACCCCTCCCCTTCTGCTTGGCTCTCTTCCCCCTGGCTCAGGATTCAGGCTGTCCTCAGGGCTGCAAGTGCTGGCCTTATTCTGTGAGCTTGTGGCACTGGTTTCTGCAGCAGAAGCAGCTCTGAGCCCTGAGAACCAAGAGAGAAAAAAGAACATGAAAAGCACAAAAACAAAGAGACTTGTAGATCTTGGGCTCAGGACTCAGGATTGCCTGGGTTCAAATCCTGGCTGGGCTGTGTAACCGTGGGCATGTTAAATCTTGAGCTCCTCAATTTCCTCTTCTGAAAGATGGGGATGATCACCGTGGTAGACCTTTTTTGGTTCTTGGTTGCCCAAGATCCATTGCCTTATCTTTTGGTCACAGTACCCCAACTTCCTTTTGGGGAATGACATCTCCCCAGTAGTTACAGTCTGCTGGAACTATTAATGAAGGGGCCCTATCCACATCAGCCAAGTGGTCAGATTTATGACCTAGAAAGTCAGTCACAAAATTTCCTAAAATTTCAAACTCAAACACATTGATTAAAAAAAAAAAAAAAACACAAAAAACAGTAGAGCCTGTTCTTCGCAGCCACAGTATCCTGACAGTACAATGAAGAATCCTGCTACCCCACCCCCGATCTGGTTGCTGCCTGTGTCTGAACCAGCTCTTCACCTCTGCTGGCAATTCTCTAAGCTATCTTACATCCTTTCAACACTTTCTCTCTGTGCTTACATTAACCCAAGTCAGTCAGTACCAGTGGTGTCGATCAGCACTGCCATGCTGGTTAGATGACTTAGTACGTATCAAGCTCCTGGCACAAGGCCTGTGCCTAATGGGTGTGCACTAAAGGGAGCCAGTGCTGTCATTGTTATGATTGTCACTACATGGGTGAGGGTCCCAAGCGAGCTTTCTTTTGACAAAAAGTGGCTGTGACTCTCAGTCATGGGCATGAGGGGTCTTGCACATACCAGGATGGATCTTTCTGCAAGGAGATGCACTTTTGTGAAGAAGTCCTGGGAATCAGCCAGAAGGAATTAAGATCACAGGCTAGCACCTGAGAATCAGAGGGCTCTTAGACTCAGACCAGTGTTTTGCACCCTGGCTGAACTTTATTAAAAACTTCATCAAATCCTAGGCTGCTCCTCAGACCTCCTAAATCAGAATCTCTGAGGCTGGGATCTAGGAATATACAGTATTTTAAACAGGTCCCTTGGGTGATTTCGATGTTTTGGAATTCCAGCCACGTTTTGGAATTGCCGCTCTAGGCCACCTACAGCCACTGACCAAGGGTGTTTCTGAAGCCTGAAAAGGGAGAGGCTTCCACACTGAGTCAGGGGCCAGACCAGACCTCAGGCTCAGGAGTCCCAGGTCTGGGCTGTCTCCCCAGCACCTCACTAGCTCTCTGTAAAAGAAGGAGTGTCCAGTGTGGACCTTATATCCCTGACTGGACTCCGATAAAGGAAGGCCTTGACTGATGGTCTGTCTCACGCCCATCTTGCCTCTAGCATAATGGCTGAGCCAGAAGGGCAAGGCTGGGGGCATGGATGGCAGTTGGCTGGGTTCTGTGGGAAGCAGGGCACAATCTGGCCATAGGTTTCTAGGTCAATTAACGAAGTCAGGGTAGATGGTGGAGAGTGCATTCATTTATCCATTTAGCAGCAACCGCCAGGCACTATGTGCCAGGACACAGAGATGAGTGTGAAACGCACAGTTCCCACTCGAAGGAGTTTTCGGTTTAGTGAAGGAGAGAAACATCAATACAAAAATCACACAAATAAATATGCAACTACAGGCAGTGCTAAGTGCCAGGCAGGAAGCACCCAGGGTGTGTGACAGGGATGGGGAGACCTGCCCTAGTCCTGGCAGTCTGGTTAATATTCCCAGAGGAAGTGAATTTGAGGCCTGATAGATGGATGGGCATCAGCAAACAAAGATCAGGGTGAGGAATGTTTCAGGTGGAAAGAGCAGCATGTGCAAAGGCTGGAAGTAGAAAAGAACTGGGCACTTTCAAAGAATGGCAAGGAGGTCTGTGTGGCAGGAATGCATGGAGAGGGCTCAGGGGGAAGGAGAGAAACAGGCAGAGGCCATGTCACAGAGGGCCTCAAGAAGCCTTGCAGGGGCTGCTAAGAAGCTGGCCTTTCTCCCACGAGCAACGGGAAACCACTAGAGGGCAGGGCGCAACAGGAAAGGGCTGGAACAAAGAAGAGGGCTGCAGCTTCCCCAGCTCTTAGTAGGTCACCCCTAATGTCTGTGTGCTATTTTCTAATTTTTTTCTTCAGAGTTCAGAGTGAGAGAGAGAGTGTGTGTGTGTGTGTGTGTGTGTGTGTGTGTGTGTGTGTGTGTGTGTGTGTGTGTGTGTGTGTGTGTGTGTAAATGTCCCGCAAGGATCTCTGGTCAGCTTAGGAAGTCATTCTGTGCGGAAAGACACCCCACACCCTTTGTGGAGGAAGGGATGAGGATCCGGAAAGAAACATGATCCCCCTGCCTTATGTCCGGGTCCCTTCAGGGCCACCAACAGCCTGTCAGTTAGGTTCTTTTTGTTTCAAGGCCTCATTTAAAGCTTTGGGGTCAAGAATGGCACAGCTGCTTCCCTCTGCTGGGCTGTCAAACCCTTTTCTTTCTGTGTAAATTCTGTCCATCTTACAACGCCTGGCCCATTTGCTGCCTCTTCTGGGAAGCCTTCCCTGATTCCCACTGCTGAATTAATGCCACCCATCCCTGCCTGCCCACAGTTCTCTGAACCTCCCTTGTAGCCCTTACTTGAAGTCGGGATGCCTGTAATGTGATCCACTGAGCCCAGCTGGCCCACCTCAAAAGAGAACAAGGACCGTGCTCTACCTACCTGTTTTCCCATCAAGCTTGGCCCCTGACCCCGGTGGGTACTGAGGAGCTGCCTGCACAGTCCACAGACCTGCGAGGGAGGGCTCACCTGAGAAGGCATCTGGGGGTGTGAGCTTGTCAGCTGCATCATAGTATTCCTCATCCGAACTGCCATCCTCCAAGGCCAGCGGCAGGCACAGGGCCAGCGCTTGCAGCGTGGAGCTGGGCTGGGCCTCAGGCCCTCCCTGCTGGGCCCAGGCTGCCAGGCCCCGACCCTGCCGGGAAGCTGTGCTGTCCGAGCTGTCACTCAGGTGGCTGGCGGGGGAGACATTGGTGCACAGGTTGTAGTAGTCAATCTGGCTGCCCTCGTACATCCTGGGGTCCAGCCTGACCGCGCTCAGTTCCGGTCCCCAGCTGAAGGTCTCAGGAGCGGGATTCTCAGAAAACTCTGTCTTCTGGCACTCAGGGTTGGCTCTCCGAGCCAGGTCCAGGAGACAGAGAAAGCCACTGGTTTCGATCCTGCTTCTCTCCTCTTGGCTGTCAGAATCAAGATTCTCTGGGAAGCCTACTGAGCCCAGGTGGAAGAAGCCGGAGCTGCTGGAGGAGCAGGCGTCCAGGTCATCCTCTTCCAGGGCATCCACGGACTCGCTTGAGCCACTGGTCCTGCAGCCTTGGCTCTCAGCGTTGGCTGAGTCCGAGGCCTCAGACTCAGCACTGTCTGTTTTGCTGCTGGCCCCGCAGGTGCTTGGGCCTTTCTCGGCCACCTCAGGCGTGGAGCTGTCCCCAGGAGGCTGCTCCTCTTCTACAAGTGGTCTGCAGGGGCCCAGCTTCAGCAGGTGTCTGTCAGAGAGGGGCTCCAACACGCAGTCCACTTCAGAGGACTCCTCGGAGTCACTGCATGCCCTGGATTCGTAGCCTGAAACACAGGAGACACCAAGGGTTACAAAACAGCATTTGGGGACAGGCAGAGGCTTATGTATCCTTTCGCCCCCTCTCTGCCTGCCCTCCCAGTTTCCAGATGAGAGGACTGAGGTTCAGAAGGGTGACAGGCCCAGGTCATGCTACACTGACTGACACAGGGTCCATGGGACTCCAAATTCCATGTTCTCCCCACAGTGTCAAGTCTCCTTTCCCACATCTAAAGGAGACAGGATTACCTCCATCTCCAAGGAGATCTGTCTGTCCATGGAAACATCTGGGTATTTAGTTGGTTTCCTAAGGCCCTCCTAAAACTCTCAGCTCTGTTGTCCTGACTGGGCATCAAAATCAGATAGGGAATCATATTTAAAAAAACAAAACAGAATAGATCCCTGGACCTAGCCCTGATGAACTGAGTCTGATATCTAGGGAGTGAGGCCCAGGAATCTGTATTTTAGCAACTTTATTGGAGGTTCTGAGGCTGCTAGGCTGGCACCATGCTGAAGCCTGGCCTAGGGACCTACTGGTGCCACAGGGCTTTTAGGAAAGTTAAAAGTCATCCACTGCTGGTACTTGGGAGGGATTCATGGTGAGAGTGTCGGGGGGGCATTGAGTCAGGTCTCCAATTTCTCATGCACCATAGCCTCCAGGTGTGATCCTTCTAAACTTCTCTCTGATCACATTACACTCTATTTAAACCCTCTTTTGGCTTCTCTTGTCTACAGGGAAGCACCTAAGCTCTCCTACTAAGGTTGGGGCCTCTCACAGGATGGCCCTGATCCCCTCAGCAGCCTGGTCACCCTCTAACAGGATGGCCCATACCCCTCCTCAGCAACTTTGTCACCCTGTCACAGTGCAGCCCCCACCCCTTCTCAGCAGCCTGGTCACCCACTGCAGCCTTCCCATGCTCCAGCCACTACAGGGAGCTTCTCACACATCACGACCTTACCCTTCGTGTCATGCCTCCATTGTGTCCCCTCTGCTTCAAGGGATCTCTCCTCCCTTCTTTGCCTGGTTAACTCCACCATGTTCTTCATGACCTCTTTCAAATACCTCCTGCTCTGGAGGCCTCCTGTGACCACTGCCGCCTGCCCTGCGCCCCCAGCCGGCCTCCACAACAGCACCACTCCATGGGGCGCTGTCTCCCTGACCATATTCAGAAGTATCATCCCTTGTTCATAAATTGTGTGAAAGACAAAGGTAACAAGCACACAAAATCTTCACTTCCTAATTATTTTACTTTAGTCTCATCCAGTATCTATGATTACTTATGCCTATTTTATCCACATGGAGGAAATGCCATGTAATGGTGCGCTACTGAGCACCTCTCCCCACCTTCATGTTCAGTGACAGCACATCGGGGGCTTGAAATTAGTCAGTGGGGAGTGTTTATGCTATGGAAATAGGCAATTGCTTCAAATTAGAATTCTGTTTTGTTTTGTTTTATCCCTGCAGAGACAGTTGTTAAACATTTACCAGCAAACCACTGGGAAAATGCTGCATCAATAGTGCTGAAGCACCAAGGGAGGAAAGGAGGGGGGTGAACTGGGAGGTTGGGATTGACATATACACACTAACTAATATGTATAAAATAGATAACTAATGAGAACCTGCCGTAGAGCACAGGGAACTCCACTTTGCTGCGCGGTAGAAGCTAACACAACATTGTAAAACAGCTATACCCCAATTAAAAAAAAAGTAGTGCTGAAGCAAAGCCTGGTAGAAACTGGGAGTTGGCCTGGGAAAATGTTCATCTCATCTGGCCTCCCCTACTTCATTCCTTACATCGTATGATTTTCCCTTCTATCTCCAGGTACCCCCTTCTTCTAAACATGTGAGGTTGAGAATTTTTATTATAATTCAAGAAAATGCAAAAGAGTGCCCAGGAATGGGATGAGAAGCTAGGTCAGCTGTATTTTCTGAACAAATAACTGACATCTTGTTTTACTGGCAAAGAAAGATAAAATGCAGTGGATCTTAGAGATGATTTTAGAAAATACTGCAGGGAATCAGAGACCTTCCAAAGCCTTCTTTGGCTCTAGGGGACTCTCAGGTACAAAGAAAGCTTCTCTATTTAGGATTTTGGAAAGATCAACTGCTTACTTCCACTTGGAGTCTCAGCTCCATTCAATGTACCCCCTCCTTTTAGGCTGCCCTGACCTACAAGGCAGTGAAGTGGGCCTGTCCTTACTGGGGCAAGCCTCAGCGCCTCACCTTCTTCAGCGGATACCCGGTGCACCTGTTGTTTGTTTCCTGGCCAGAGGAAAACGGAGGTAACTGGGTCGACATATAGCCTGTAGTACCCAGCAATCAGGCAGGCTAGGTCTTTTGCACTGTTGGATTCCAGCAGCAAAGTCAGAACCTTTGAAAGTAAAGAGAGCTCTTATGTTTATAAAGGGCTAAGGGATAGTCTGAAGACTGGCAACAAGGCCATGTGGCGCCAGTGAGAGATTCCAACTAAATCCAGCCACGGTCCACAGGCAGGCCCCCTGGTGTCCCATTTTCTCATCTACAAGACTTGAAATGAGTGTGCACACGTGTGCACACCCACAACCACACATGCATGCACACACACTCACACATGCACAGTGGGATCCTCCCATCCAATCTCCACAATGTCCCCTGTCCCCCTATCCCAACCACCCTACCCTGTTCATTCATACCATGGGGCCCCTTCAAGACCTGACCTGGAAAAGGAAAAGAAGCAGGAGCGAGCAGAGAAGGAGGAGAGGGGGGTAAGAAGAATGAAGCACCAGCCCTGAGCATGCTGGGATTAAATCAAAGGAAGGCAGGATAACTGTAGGACCTTCCAGAGAGGCTCAGGAAGCACCCCACACCACTTACCCATTTTAACTGCTGCCACCCAAAATCCTGGGCAGCCATTCTGGTCCCATGCATGTAATAAAACCCTCTGGTGCTCCCATCTAAGTTTCTGAACCCATCAGGAAAGTACATGGTCCAGCTCAGTTTATATAAAAAACCTTTTAGGACCTGTCCAGGAAAATGCACCCTGTTCATCACTTTCCCTTTGGTGGGACAGGATGGACAATTCCACCTCTTAAGCAAATGTTGGACATTAGACTTTCTTAATATCCAAACTCATATAAACTACCCTTGAATATTTAGCCCCAGATTCCAGAAGCTGGACTCAAAAATCTCTTCCCCATGTATTACCTTGATGTTCTGAAGATGCACTTTGACCATGCTCACTTTCTCAGACTCTTCTGTCAGCTCTACACGACTGATGTTTGCAAACTCTGCCAACGTGGACATGATGTTGAGTTTGCTGTTGATAATGTGGCTAATGCCATACTTGGCTCCAACTAGAAGGGCAATGTAGGATTCTCTATCCTGTAACTGCAGAAGGCGGGAAAGGGAATTAGTTTCCATTCACAAGCTAGTGAAAAAATACATTATACATGTAGGACATGATACCTCTCTCTGCAAACCCCTTGATTCTTATTTCAGGTCCTCACCACCACTCCCCTAGACTACCAAGTTAGGTAGCCTGGGCCCCATCTACAGATAAATTAAGTATAACTTTATCTCCCATAATACACTTCACAATAGAGAATCAAACCACAGGACTTTGACCTGTTCCATAAACACAACCATACAGTTTCACACCTATGTACCTATATTCATGCTGTGCCCTCCTCTTGGAATCCCTTGCCTGTCATCACTATCTACTGAAATCCTGACCCTTCTTTAAAAGCTTCCATCAAAACCTACTGCCTACAGAAAACATCGGCCTGACCTGCTCCTCAAACCACAACAGTCCTTTTCCTCTGTGTTGTTTTCACACCATATCCTCTGCACTTCTCTGATAGCACTGAGGTAAGACTTCTTACTGTAATTTTTTGTATTTAAGTCATATTCCATGCTAAGGTCCCTGACAACAGAGTCTGCATGTATCTACATTTGTAACCCCCAGTGCCCAGCAAGCACCCTGAGCCAGTTCAACGTGGTTGGTTTCTCCTCCCACTACCAGCTCTTTCCTTAGACAGGAAAGGTAAAGAGGAGCTGGGGATGGGACCTAGACAGTTGGCAGAGGGCAGGTTTAGCCCTTGGGAAAAGTGGGCAGTTTTTCTTGTACTTTCAAGTTTCCTTGCTGTGATCTAGTCTCTTTTCTACCATTTAGTCCTCTACTTGTACAAAGACTCAATCTATTTTTCCCTTCCTCTGACTATCTGATGCTCTTCCTTTCTCTCAAAACACTGATTCTCTTTTTCCATTTACATTGTTAGCTCAGCAGTCTGATTAAATTGACCCGTCACTGCTGTAAATGACTGAGAGGCACACCAAATGCACTGAAAGGAGTTTTGCTATTATAAAATATATATATAAAACTGGTAAATTGTCTGGCTTTGTGCTGGAGAGTTCTGGGGCTGACTGAGTGGTGAGGGAGAGTTCCCTTAGGCCACACCCCCCATCACTGACTGCCGCAAAGCACATAGCTCTAGGCCTAGGCTCCAAAAAGCAGGCCAGGGGAGGAATGGGTAACACAGCAGGGGGCTCTTTTGCTTCTCTTTTCCCTTCTCACCCTTCCACCCCTTACTTCTTCCCTTCTTCTGAACAATCGGGGCCCCAGCATGGCAGTCAGTCTAACATTCTTATCTTTCCTTCGTGATTTCCATTTTTTCCTCTTTACCTTCATATACCCAAAGCTCCAGGGTACCCTGGAGTATCTGGAGCTGGAGTACCTGGAGTACTTACGTACCCTGCCCTCAAAACGCCTTTCCTCTGTACTGAAATCTGGCCAAATCCAACCTTCTTGCCTTTCCTTAACCCCTTCTTCCCCACTCAACCTGAAGCTAGCAGTGGTGGCCTCTGTCATCAAACCCCACAGCAATGGTCCTGTGCCTCTTGTGGCTTTGCTTTGTCTTGTTGGGTGCCTTGCTCCATCATTTTAGGGTGGGAATCACATCTCATTCAGCTCTGCCTCCCCCAGCATCTGTCAGAGGGCTGGCTCTAAGCAATGTCTTGATAGACACTCCCTAATGGCATAATATTTAGTTTCCCAAACAAATTCTAGTCCATGACCCAGTCCTCAGGAATTTTAGGCTAACAGATACATTGATCTTCAGAGAACCTCTTGCAACCTTTATAAGGGTAGGACCCTACAGTTCTTTAATACATACCATTAAAGTAGCATTAAAGATTTTCCCACCATATGTCTTGAGTTCCCCAAGGATCTGTAGATAATTTAAACGTAGCTGGGCAGCAGAAATAAGTTGCTTAAGTAGGAAAAAAGAAAATGAAAAAGACTGTTGAAGTCAGAGTTTTTCATTTGTCTAAATAAAATGCAGTCAATGTTGAAAATTCTTTCCCTGAGGTTTCACAACAGACAGCTGTGTGATTGACAGGGGCTGTGGCTACATTACCTTCTGTCTGGGTTCCAGCAAATTCTGGTTCCTCTTCATGTGGAAGCTGATGGCTTTCTTGATGTCTTTTCCTTTCATGTTTCGTAGCAAAGTTGGAGATATAAAGTTCTCTATTCCCCAATCCTTCCTGCCACAAGACATTGGAGACAAGGAGGCCCATTTTTACAGTGTACTTGACTCTAATGAAGAGCATAATTATATTTGATTCAGTACTTAGTGATCTAAGAATACTGTAATTATAAGCTTCTTTTTCAGCAGAAGATATATATGGCTGGTTTTGTGGAGTGTATGTAAATATATACATGAAGAGTGTGTGTGTGTTTGTGTAATTACCTATCTATCTATCTATCTATCCATCCATCCCTCGATTCAAACACACACACACTCCACAAAAACCAGCCATTCAGGAA
This sequence comes from Delphinus delphis, assembly GCF_949987515.2. Lineage (NCBI taxonomy): Eukaryota > Metazoa > Chordata > Mammalia > Artiodactyla > Delphinidae > Delphinus > Delphinus delphis. Next base: position 35,035,892 of record NC_082688.1, read on the forward strand.
TTAAACCCCATGGTCATTGTAGGAGCTCATTACTCATCACACCTGTATAGCACACTCTCATGGGGCAACACGTAGCACCTGTGAATCCCTGAGGCCATGCTTCAGAATGATGCCAGCCTAAAGGCCTCAAAACCTCCCAACAAACTCATTAAAAATACAGATTCTCAGGTACCACTCCCTAGAGATTTGACCTAGTATATCAGGGGTAAGGCCAAGGATTTGTTTTATTTTTTTAAATATAATTCCCCATCCGATTTTGATGCTCAGGCAAGAGGTTAGCAAATCGGGGTGACACCACACAGAGCAAGGTGAAATTTTAAGCTGAGAATCAGGAGGTATCAGAACCTCAGGACTTGAAACTACCCTAATAGGAATCTAAGGCAACACGACTGGTTCACACCAAATGAATCTTCGAGGCATTCCTGCCCTCAGAACAGCTTTATGCTGAAGTCGTCAACTGATTTCCCGAGACATCCTCCCAGGAACTGGGAAATTACAAAGGGATCCTGTGTCGTTCCATCTGGAGTTGGTTTCTGCCCCAGAGGGAGCAGCCAGGTTCTGATATCTGGGGAAGCCAGGCTGGGTTGGACAGGGTGGAGAGGGAAATGAATGGGAAGACAACAGACAGATGGGTAGGTGGGTGACTATCAGCTTTCTGTGAATTCGGCCATCCTGGCCCAGGGCCAGCCAAGTTACAAATGCAACACAGCTGCTGCTGGCGGGACACAGAAGTCCCCTGCCACTCACTCTATGTATTTCAAAGAGATCTTCTGTGGCTGGGCACATGCGTAGATCCGCTCCTGGATGTGCAGGGCCGCGAGCCGGAGCGCAGAGCTGCATTTCATTTCCACGGCAAAGCGCTCCTGGAGCACATCGCTGCAGCTCTAGAAGAGATTAGATCAGAGGAACTGGGAAACAAGAACAGATTGTGTTCCTTGTTCTCTCAGGTGAAAGGCAGCTTTGAGACCTGGCTCTGCCAATTCTGGGCTGTGTGACCTTGGTTACTTGACTAAGACTATCTGCGCACTGGTACTTCCCCTTGATAAATGAGGATAGTCACATCTACCTTACATAGCTTCTCTGAGGTTTAAATTAGATAATGCATTTGAAAGCAGGTATAGGGACACTGTGTTATTCAAATATAAAGTACTGCTGCTGTTGTTGTTATCATTTGCTGCCACCATTTTTATAAGACTTTGGGCAATCAATACACCTAGTTATCTCATCTGTAAAATGGTGATGTCTCCCAAATGATTTTTCCATCAGAATAAAAATGACATAATAAACCTCACCTAAGGAAGTAGAGCAGGTGGAACACGGGGCTAGGAGGTCAAGGAACCCATTTTTGGCTCCACCATCAAATGGGGAACCCAGGCAAATTATGTGACCTTTCCAAGACTCAGTTTCATCATTTCTGAAGTAAGGCTCTGAAGTACTAATGCCCCTTTTAGCAGTAAAAACTGTAACTCTAAAGATCCTAAATGGTATTAGAAAATGTATCATCTACATTGAGGACTAAGCCTTAATTTCATTAATATATTGCAAATCTCCTAACATAGCAACTCAGTAACATTAAAAGGAACGCTGAGGGATAATCAGGCCCACTCTCCCTCAGATAAAGATAATCCCTACCAGGGAGCTGCTTAATTGCCTTGAGCTCATGTTCAAAATAACCCAATGTGCCCCCTTCGAGAACAACCACTGTTATTTTAGGAAGGGCAGACCGGGTCACCTGCAGATAGAGGTATTCAAAGGCTACTGGGTCTTCTTTCAGGAGGTCCAGGGGGTCCTTGGGAACAAAACACACCCTGAAGAGGCAGCGGTAGTCATGTGACTCTTCCCTTTGTACCACCTGGGATGCGTAAGAGAGACACGATTCACCTTCTGCTTTTGTTCTCACAGTTATTCCACAAAACAACTTTTTTAAAAAGACAATGAAAGTCCCCAGAGATTTCAGTTTTAGTGCTTCCCCAGTCAGTGCAGACCTTTGCCGCCAATTTAACTTTCCCATGGGTATAAAATGTAAAAGGCTCAAAAGAGCAAAGTTTCCCATTGATCCCATCAACCCCTTTCCAGAAGAAATCTCTGGGTCTGGTTTCTTATATACTGTTCCAGAGACAGTCTATGTGTATATATGCTCCTATAAATGTACATTCTTTTCTTTTCCACAAATAATAGTATATTATACATTATGTATATACATATCTATGTGTGTGTGTGTGTGTGTGTGTGTGTGTGTGTGTGTGTATATCTCTCTCTCTCTCTCTCTCCTGCACCTTACTTCTTTTTCACTTCAATGATCTTAGTGATTTAACTTGATTTCTTTTTCCAATGCTAATGGAACAGAAGTGATTTAAAAACAGGTTTGTAAGCAGCAGTATTAGAAGATGAGTGACCACGGTAGGAATTCATCTGCAGTGAAGAACGCTCAGAGCGGCTTTCATGAGCTCGTGCCTTGCTCATGCTGTTTCTCTTCTTAAAAATTATGGAACTGACCTGTGTTTGGCTTTAAAAAGCTAGTATGACAAATCACTGAGTGGCTGAAAGATTGAGTGGTACAGGTGGACTGACTGTGTTAGCCCTGTCCTGCCGTCGAGGACGAGCTCAGAGGGCAAGTCTCACAAAAAGGGCTTAGACACAGCAACAGATGCTTCCCTGACATCTCAAAGGCAGCAGGTTCAGAGGAAGGTCATCAGAATTGGAAGCAAAAGATAGAGCTCTATTGGCTGTGTTACCTTGAGTAAGTCAACTTACTTCTCTAAGCCTCTGTCTCCTTGTCTGCAAAATAGGGGCCTGCCTACCTCATACAAAAACCAGGCTGAGTGAGCTCTGTGCCTTCTGGGCACAAGGAAGCGCATCAAACCTGCAGATGCACTCAGCCCTATACCCAAAGGTTCTGGCTGAGGCGTGCAGCTTGCCCAGCCCAGATCTCCTCACCAGGAGCAGAAGCAGGTGGTACCTGCTGGATGAGCTCCTCCTCGTGCAGCAGGTGCAGCCGTGAGATGTTGTACTGCTCCTCCAGGGCCAGCGCAAAGTACTCCATACTTCGGATCGACAGCTTCTCCTTCACCGTGAGGATGATGTCCTGCAGGCACAGAGGCATAAGGGTCACCGAGGAACAGGCCAGCCCTCACGTTCAGGCACAGAGCAGGGAGGACTCCCTTCACTTTCCCTCTGCTCCTTGGTGCAGCTGGGGAGAGAAAGGCCTACACTGACCGGGTCCACTGCCAACGCAGGCAGCCAAATCTTGACGGGCCGCATGTGGGACTTCTCATTGCCCCTCAAGGTCCTACACCCACCGCTCCCCTTCCCTCAAGGCTCCAGCACCACCCAAACGGCCACCCTCTCTTGCTTTACTCGAAAGGCTGAAGCTATCCTTTGGGGCCTTATGCCTCTCTTCAAGGTCTCCAGATTCATCCTCTCTCTGGAGTCTGCATCATCAACTGCTTACCAGACAGAATCACACCACCTACTCTCTATGTAACTATGGGAAATCAACCTGATGCTCCTGAACCTGTTTCCTCCTATGAAATGGAGGATAAGGATGCCTATTTAGAGGGGCTGATGGGATGACATGATAATTAATACTGTGCCACCAGAGTTGCCATGCCACATTTTCCTCGTTCACTACAGTGGCCGCTTGTCATCACAAGGTCTTTGCTGCCTCAGGGCATTCACAACGCTGTTCCCTCTGCCAGGCACACTCCTCCCACACTCTTCACAAGGCCTGTTTCTTTCTCTTCAGAGAAAACTTCTCTGGTCGCTGTATCTAAATGAGATTGCCCCTGTTATTCTCTGTCCCAGGTCCTGTTGATTTCCTTCCTCACTACTGGATATGATTTTCTTCAACGACAGCTCTGTTCTCTAGTAATAGATAAGACAGTACAGTAAAGTTAAGTGAATGGGCTCTAGACCTAGACTTCCACTCACTAGCTGTGTGTCCCTGGATGAAGTGCTTACTCCCTCTATGCCTCAGTGTTTTCATCTCTAAGATGGTCATAATATTCACACCTCTCTCAGGGGTTGTGTGCGGTAAATTAATTTCCCCGTATATGGCATTTAGAATCGCACCTGGCAGATGGCAAGTGTTCAATACATGCTAGCTGCTGCTATTTGTTTTCTTGCTTATTGTCATTTACACCGCTAGATGCTAACCTTCCCCAGAATGTGAACCTTGCTTGTCTCGTGCTCCATTATATCCCCAAAGCTTGGCACTCAGTGATGCTCAATAAACTTTCACTCAGTGAATAAATAATCATCACAGACTCATCATAGACGCCCTGCCAGAATCTCAGATTTAGTAAGTGCCACACCATCAGGTGCTACCTGTTCCTCACAGCTCCCGATTCTGAATCCTCTTCCCACTTGCTCCATCGCCCTCCATAACTGACCAGTGACGAAGTCCTGAAAGGTCTATCTGCTTCTGTAACTCAACATTAATTCAATGCCTACTGTGAGCTGGCCATGATGGACAGCCCCTCACTGGATTCTGTCCCCTCTCTCCATTCTCCATTTGGCTTGAGTTCACACGTTTCTCCTGGCTTTGTTGAGTGGTGCCCTAAGGACCCCACCCCGCCACCCATCTGACCGCCACCTCGCATCTAGAGCAGGGGTTGACAAACCATCACCAGTGGGCCAAATCTGGTCCACGGCTTGTTTTTGTAATTAAAGTTATATGGGAACACAGCCATGCCCATTCTCTACAATGGCAGAGTTGAGTAACCATGACAGAAGCCCCATGGCCTGCAAAACCTAGAATATTATCTGCCTCTTTACAGAACAAGTTTGCTGACCCCTGATCTAGAGAAACTTGTCTAAGCCTTGTACTCCTCATGCTCTCCCTGGCTCAAGAATATTCAGTGGTCCCCATGGCCCACTAGCCCAAATCCAGACTCCTTAGCTTAATATTCAAGGCTCTCAAGTATCAGGTGCCAGCCCACTTCTCCCACTTTATCTTCCGCTGCTTCTTCCAATGTACCCTGCTCGCAAGCCCCATATACTTGCCAAACTTTCCCATCATTGGATCTTTTGTTTGTTTGTTTGTTTGGGTTTTTTTTGCGGTACGTGGGCTTCTCACTGTTGTGGCCTCTCCCGTTGCAGAGCACAGGCTCCGGACACGCAGGCTCAGCGGCCATGGCTCACGGGCCCAGCCGCTCCGCGGCATGTGGGAACTTCCCGGACCGGGGCACGAACCCGCGTCCCCTGCATCGGCAGGCAGACTCTCAACCACTGAGCCACCAGGGAAGCCCATCACTGGATCTTTGTTGGTGTCATTCCACATGCCCGGGAAGCTGTCTTCACCTACCACTCCTGACCCATTCCTGTCCATCTTTCCAAGTCGGCCTCATAGGCCATCACATCCTGGGGGCCTTTCCTTGCCACCCAGCTGGAAGCTCTCTCTTCCTAGAGCCCACACCACACCATTTTCATATCCCGATTTCCTGGTTCTGAGCACACTGTACCCACAACAGTCTCCTTGTGAAATAACCCCAGGTCTCATCTCCTCACCCCAGCCCCACCCCAAGACTCTAGGCTCCCTAAGGGAGTGACCTGGCATAAATTATTTCTGTATCATCAACAGCTTTGCCGGCACACACACAAGAGTCACTAAATGTTCACTGGGTCAAATGACATGTTATTTTCCTTGATTTAGAGAAAGAGGTTTTCTAATGTAAGAAATTTGCTTCTCTTGAGAAGGCAGTGGGGAAGAGAAGTCACTGATGAACTGACAATGGTTTTTCCCTTTTTTACCCATTTGGGGATTTGTTTACATACCCCCCTCTTTCTCTGTCATAAAGAGCTAAAAGACTTGCTTTTCAAAAATTTGGCTACTACAGGGAAGTAAAATTAACCAGTATTATACCAGCTAACTCCTTGCCCATTTCGCCAACTCCATCTGTCATCTTGGCTTTAATTCCCCTGTGGTGTGTGTAAGTCATCTCAAAGTCTTTTTGGCCACCAAAGGGGGACTCACTTTAAATAAAGCATCCCCTCCATTCCAATGCACTTTGCTCAAAGATGACAGAAGTAGACACCTTGTCTAACGCATTTGCACAACTTTCATGCAGAATGGCAGCGTGGCCACCTCCAGTGCAGGGTTCAGAGACAACAGACCAAGTTGGAAGCCAGCTAGGAGCTAGCTGACCTTGACAAGTTTGGGATCTCTTGGGCCAGTGTTCTCATCTGAAAAGTAGGTTAATAATTGTCACTTTACAAGGTTACTGGGGGCATTGAGTGAGACAGTGCACGAGGAAGTACCCAGGGAAGTGCCAGACATGTAGTGAACACTGAACAAATCCATTCCCCCCTCCCTTCCTCCATTGGGTTTGAGCTTCCCAGGGTCAGACAGGCTTTCTCCAGCTTCTCCTCAGTCACACCAAGATAAGAACGGGATAGAGCATTTGGGGCAGCCCTAGGAACTGCCAAAGGGAGGTGCCAGGGAACACTGGTGTGTGAGCGTGCATTGAGTATGCATGTGTGCACTCAAGTGCGTGTGCGTGTGCGTGTGTGTGTATCTTGGCTACTGTCCAGTACCTATAGCTGCACTTGCCCACCTGAACCTGCTCTTCCCCCGGTATCAGAAGAGCTGGGCTCAGTGTTGACTCTTACACGATTTTTAATGTTTGAACAACTCCTTTTTTGCTTCTTCCCTGGTGCCTCCCTCTAACACTATTTGCTTCCTTGTTCAGAAACTATAGTGCCATCCCTTATTGTCTATGGATAAAATCCAAACTCCGTTGCCTGACATTCGAGGCCGTCCCCAGCCAGCCTGTGCCGTCTCCCACTCCTCCCATGAGAAAATGGCCTGTGTTCCAGTCCTGTGGGATGGTTTACTGCTTCCTGGGCAATGCTTGTCTTACTGGCTCTCTGCCTTAGTTCATGGGACTTCTTCAGATTGATGTGCATCCTCTAACCCCTCAAAAACCCTGTCCCCACCTGTGCTTGTTGAAGTCTTAGAAACCCTTCAAAGCTCGGCTCAGGTCCAGCTTCCTTGCAAAGCCTTCTCTGACGTCCTGACAGGACAGAACATGGTCAGATAGAAAGATGGTGCTCTTTCCCTTGCATGCTGGGCACTTCCTTGTCCCTCTCCCTACAGCCCTTACTTCGTCCTGCCCTGGACTACTGCGAGTTCCAAGAATGTCCATCTTCCCTCAACTAGACTGCAGGCTCCTGGGAGACAGAGACCACTTTCTACCTCATTCTGTACCACCTGCCTCAGAGTATCTCCTCTGGGGGAACTTGTTAAATGAAAGTCAAACTGACTTCCATCCAGAATAGAATTCACAGGGGCCTGGACCTGCCCGCACACCTTGCCTGGGATTTTAGCGACTCTAGTCTTTTGGGTAGCAGGTGGAGTCCCATACAAGAGGCAGGGAATCCCAGTGGCTAAGGGTGAAAGCTTATGAGTTGTATTGGGTACTTCATCTCTCTGAGCCCTGATTTCCTCCCCTGCAAGACGGTGATTAAAATACCAGCTTGCTGGGTGTTTGTGCAACTAAATGAGATAACACAGTGCTTGGCTTACTGCAGGTGGTCAGACCATGGTGGTTGTGAGATCACCAAGGTAGCTGCCTGGCAAGATGCCCCCGGGGTCCTGGGAGCCAGCAAATTCTCACTGGGAAAGAGATTCAAGTTTATTCTGAATACCTTCACAGTCGTGTGTGCCTCAAACTTGAAAGCTTTGGTCTGTCCATTCTCCAAGTACACCTTGAGCACGTTGGGCATACACAGCAGAGAATTACCCTGGAAAACACAAGAGTAGTGTTGAAACTGTCCCTTCCTGTCCCTGGGTGTGACAGATCCTCAGCTTCCCTGGCCCTGCCTGGTGAAGAGAGCAGGATTTTCCCCAACCTCCTCACCACGTTGTAGATTGATTCTTGACATTTGGAGATTTGTCCAATGGATGAGGTCTATGCCACACAGATACCGGCATGCTTTGTTCCAGGGATAGCCACTAGAACTGGAAGACGGTGAAGAGTGAGCCCTGCCACGAGCATACTGACAGCACTGTGTGAGCCTGTACGATGTCACGCGGCCATCAGCTGACACTTCACTGCTGGTTGCCGCCCTTATGGGATGCAATTTGGCAAGTCAGGTGACAAGCATGCACATCGTCTCAGATGGGCCTTTCTGAGATTCTTGCACTGTGCCTTGTGGGGTTGGGTGAAATGGGGGGTAGGTTGCTCCCTCAGAGCCCCCTCAACATTTTACTATTTCATTCCCTACAGTAAAGCAACACCAAAGGGCAGAGGGCTGCTCTCCGTCTCTACTCATCCCAACCATCACTCCGGATTTATGAGAACAACTGCCCCCAATTCTAATCTCTGCAAAGAGTTTGGGTAAAAAGCCCACCTGGATTAGAAGCTTACCATCTTTTTTCAAAAACCTGACAGCCTTTTTCAGATGAGAAGTTTGTATCTTCTAAATATAAGGCCATTTGTATCGTTTAAGCAAGACTCACATTCATCACTCTACATAACTTTTTTTTTAAACCACAGTACTTTTATGGAAGAAAAAGGAATATGGTCATATCCCAGTGCCATTTCACACTCAGTCAGGGATGAGGGATTTCACATCGCGCATGTTGTCATCTCACTACTCTGGTTTAGGGTATTTAGAAATCTTAATCTTTGGAATTCCCAAGTATGACATGCTTTCCTTGATACTTTATTATTTGTGATTTACCAAAAAATACATCCATAACATCATCACATAACTAAGGCTTTTCTCTAAGGCTTCTTCCAATTTTTATCTATACCTGTAAATAGCTTTTAGAGAGCCACACTAATAGAACATGCACGATTCTATGTGCATTTTTACTCAACACATATACACTTCTTCATGTGGGTTTAATGTTTATAATTTTAATGGACTTATAAAGAGTCTGTTGAGTTGAAATATCAGAATTTCTTTAACCATTCCTCTGCCCTAGACATTTAACATTTTTTCAAATTTTTTGCAATTTACCTATCAGTAAAACAGATATCTTTAACTACATGGATTTTTGCATTTAAATTATGTTATAGACTTAAATTAATGAGAATGTGGTCCTTGGCCCACTTTTATGGCATTCATTAAGTTTTGTTTTCTTCTACTCCCAGAGATTAAATCAATTTACAAAGCCACCGATTAGTACATGAGTGTAGCTACTTTCTTGGCATCAGGGCTTACATTTTTCTTTATTTGTGCTCATTTACTAAGTACGAAGTAGCAGTTCTTAATATTTTCCTTTGCATTTCTTTAACGGTTAGCAAAGTTAAGCATATTTGAAGTGTTGGTTTCCTTAAGTCAGACAGAGAAAGATAATACTGTATGATATCACTTATATGTGGAATCTAAAAAATAAAACAAACTAGTGAATATAACAAAAAAGAAACAGACTCACAGATCTAGAGAATAAACTAGAGGCTACCACTAGGGAGGGGGTGGAGGGGCAAGGTAGGGGTAGGGAATTAAGAGGTACCAACAACTATGTATAAAATGAATAAGCTACAAAGATATATTGATCAGCACAGGGAATATAGCCAAAATTTTATAATAACTATAAATGGAGTATATAACCTTTAAAGATTGTGAATCACAATGTTGAAACTTGAAACTTATATTGTATATCAACTATACCTCAATAATAAAAAACCCCCAAACCCCCAAATGTTGGTTTCCTATTTCAGATTCTTCTAGGGTCTTAGTATGTTTCAAGGGAGAAAGTTTAGCAACTGATTTTATCATCTTTTAAATACTTGAGAGGATGAAAATGCAGGTCACAATGATGAACTCTCGCTGGTTTGGCTGTCTCTGCCTCACGTGGCTGATACAGAGACTCGGTACCCTGAGCTGCAAGTCTCCCCAGGGGATCTGGTTCACATCTGCAGAACCCTTATTCTCTACCTGTTCTGTTAGTTGGTTCTAGCTTCTACTTCTCTTTACTATGTACTACTCTTTTTTTTTTTTTTTTGTGGTACGCGGGCCTCTCACTGTTGTGACCTCTCCCGCTGCGGAGCACAGGCTCCGGACGCGCAGGCTAAGCGGCCATGGCTCACGGGCCCAGCCGCTCCGCAGCATGTGGGATCCTCCCGGACCGGGGCACGAACCCGTGTCCCCTGCATCAGCAGCCGGACTCTCAACCACTGCGCCACCAGGGAAGCCCTACTATGTACTACTCTTTTTTTTTTTTTTTTTTTTTTTTTTTTTTTTTTTTTTTTTTTTTTTTGCGCTACGCGGGCCTCTCACTGTTGTGGTCTCTCCCGTTGCGGAGCACAGGCTCCGGACACACAGGCTCAGCGGCCATGGCTCACGGGCCCAGCCGCTCCGCGGCATGTGGGATCCTCCCGGACCGGGGCACGAACCCGTGTGCCCTGCATCGGCAGGCGGACTCTCAACCACTGCACCACCAGGGAAGCCCTGTACTACTCTTAAAAACACACGTTGAATCAAAATTCAATTTGCTGAGGTTTGATCCATTTTCACAAACATGGACACACAGAGACTCAAATATTTCAGACTGACAGGATCTCAGGTCTTTTCTGATTAATACATTAGGCCTCCCACTAGACCTTCCTGAACAAATCCACCTTTTACTCTGAGGTCTAACTGAAGGTGGAGTCTGTTAAGCAGCAGGACAAGAAGAAAATAAGGGCTCTCCAGATGTGAACCAGATCGCCTGAATCTGGTGTTACAATGGCCGTGACTCCCCATTCACTGGTCTCTATGCTAAGAAAACCAGATAAGGACAAGTTTCTTGAAACTCCCCATTCACTGGTCTCTATGCTAAGAAAACCAGATAAGGACAAGTTTTTTGAAAGTTTCAAAATCTATTATTGATCACTGAATTCAGAATGGTAATAGTTACAGACCATCGGGTGGGAAATATTTAAATTATGAATATATGAGTCTTTAACAGTCCACATTGAAAACATCAAACTCTAGCCAACATTTTCCCTTTACAAACTTGCCTTCTGAACCCTCATCTCCAACCACACCAATCCTGGGTATTCCCATATCAAAAAGGACTAGACAGCATATCACAGTGGAAAACAGAAGAACTGAAGTCACACAGACCTGTGCTCCTGTATTTCTAGCTATGTGATCTCAGAGGTTAATTCTCTTAACCTCTCTAAGCCTCTGCTTCCTCTTTTGTTAAAATACCTCCCATGCAGGGTATGGTGATGACTAAGGATTATGTACCCAAAATTCATGCAGTAGAGGTTCAATAGATGATGGGCTGTTTAAAAAAACCAAAGCCACCCCCCTCCCCCAGCCCCCATCACTACTATCAATATATCACCTTCAGAGGGAATACTAAGTTTGAAGATTTAGAATGAGAAATGAACAATTGGAATCTGTTGAAATTTCAAGGGCAGAAAAATGGAGTCACAGAATGACAGAGCCACACCCAGTGCGTCTCTCCCTGTCCACCATTTGCAGGTGCCTCACTAAGGGGGCACAGAGCCTCAAGCAAGCCCTCTGCACTCCCTCTGCATCCCCTCCATGCTGCAGATTCCAGAGTCCTCAGGAGATACATGCCAGGAGGCAGCTCACCCACTTCATGAAGAGTCATTTCAACCTCCTGACCAGTGACGCACCTGGCTGTGTCCGCTGACGAGCACTTCCTCTGCAAAGTGCACCTTCACGGGGTTGGTCTTCAGCCTGGCTCGCTTCTCCTCCGTTAGGAAGGAGGACTTGGGGACTCCCTGCAAAACATTAACACGACACACTTTAGAAAAATGTGGGACTTTCATAAAAGCCATGTACATCTTCTCGTTTCTTAAAAACAAAAGCAAAAGCTTGACAGCTGTTGAGAATTCAATTAAAACCCACAGAGAAGGACGACATCCCATTAGAGATCTCTTTTCATAAAATTTAGGGATCTCAACCCAATGTTCTTATGTGTCTGAGGACAGCTCAAGATTCAATACAGTGGCCAAAGGCTGTGGTATGATGAAGACAAAGAGAACTGGCCTGTGAGCAAAGAAACCTGAATTCCAACCCAACTTCAGCTACTCAACAGTTCTGAGAACTACCTCAAACACAAATTGTTATGGAAGAAAACCAGTTGTGTGTATGTGTGTGTGTGTGTGTGTGTGTGCACACGTGTGTGTGTGTGTGTGTGTACACACTCCTTTCTTTGGCCTTCAGTCTTCTCTTCTGCACAGTATGGGAACTGGACCAGGAGGCAGAAACAGCATAATTCTAATGAGCATGGGTTCTGGGGTCTAACTACCTGAAAAAAGCCCAGCTCTACTGATTTCTGCATGTGAGACCATGTGCCTGTGAGGCTATGGTGTCCTCATCTGAAAAAGGGGGATAACCAATACATCTACCTTGCAGGATTCTCTTTTGGCACAAATTAAATTAGTATTAATATTATAATAAATAATGTATTATAATTAATAGAAATACAGATCTATACAATTAAACCAAAACATATTTTAATCATAAAATTCTGTGTCCTAGAGAAGCAGTAATTAGTATTCCAACTTAGGATTTTATAATTCCTAATCAATTTCAAATCATTTGAGGACTCTAAGAATCCACTTGGAGAAAGATGAGCATTCTTGCTGAAGTAAAATATGTATGATCATTTGTCTTATGATCATATAACTTCTGGTGAGAGGCCCGAGCGGGCTAGACAATATTCAGGGCGTTTCTCAGGGGCACAGGGGCCATCACCTGAGCTAATATCAGCTTTCCCTGCAGGATTTCCAAAGTACAGTATTCATACTCCTCTTTTCTTGGCAACCTCATAGGAATCTTAGGAATGGTACTGGAACATGTTAATTTTCCTCTCCCTATACTTTTTATTTTTTAAAAGGAGGCAGCTATATGCTGCTTCCCTCTCTCCTTACTTAACAAGTGCTATCTTTTGCTATCACTCTTGGAAATAGAGTAGGAAAAGAACTACCTAATTAAGATTAAGATGTTCTCCACTGAGATGATAATCAGCTAAATGCAAAGAATCTCTCAACACCTGCATGATCATTTATAGCGATTAGCTTTCAGTATACTGTTTTTTTATGCATTGGTTTCACACTATTTCACAGGTAAATTCTTCTATTTAGAATAGAAGAATCTCCATTTATCTGTGCATAAAACACTTGGTCTTTCATATTTATGGCAAACATCCTAGTCCTATTTAGGTGGGGTTTTTTTCCTGTTCTACTTCTAAGAAACAAACAAACAAAAAATAACACTTCAAATAAGGAGAGGAGGCAACAATTTCTTTGCTTTTTAGTGTTACGGAGTTTTTGGACCACAGAAATTTAATTTTTTCCACATAATGAAATAGCTGTTTGTTCCACTGTACCTTCTCCCACTCCCTAAATGCTTAGGAATTCTTTCTGCAACTTACGACCGAATAGACACCCATCCATATTGTTGACATTTTTACGGTTTGTTTTTTATATTTAAGTCTTTAACATCAAATGGTGCGAGATATGTCCCAGTACAATTTCTTGAATAATCATCTTTTCTCCCACTGATTTGGGATGCCATATTTATCATATACTTAATTCTTATACTGGTATCTATTCTTGGACTTTCTATTTGATTAGATTGATATATCCAACATTTCATCAAAATCACACTGTTTTAATTACTGCAGCTTTATTAGTTTTAAAATCTAGTATTTCAAGGCCATCATTATTCCTTTTAAAAAAGATTTTCTTGATAAGTCTCACCTTGATATACTTTGTCAAAATCCAAATAAAAGTCCCACAGGGAGTCTGAATTTTCCTTAAGCATATACATTAACATGAGAAAATCCGACATATTAGTAGTCTTCCCATCAAGGAACATAATATGTAACTCCTTTTATATTAAAGAAAAATTTTACTTCCTTCAGTATTATTCTAGTTTCCTTCATGTAAGGCCCACATATTTCTTTTCCCTAAAGTTCTCCTATTTTTTTTTATTTTTCCCTGTAAAGAACTAGCCCTTGGATTTATCAACTTTCCAATTTTTTCTGTTTTCCAAAGCATCATTTAGATTTAAATTTTTATCATTTTCTTTAATCTGCTTTATGCTTGTTTTATTAGTCTTTTCTTCCTACTTCTTGCACTGAATATTTACTTAACCTGTTTTCTTGTTAAATAATAAAATCACTTTTAAGGTTATGAATGTTACTCTGAGTATAGCTTCAACTGTATATAAGTTCTAAGAAGTAGAGTTCTAAATTTTAATTATTTTCTATTTAGTCTATAATGGTAATTTTTGCTTTTCCATTTGATTCTGTCTTTACTTAGGAGATTGCATTTTTATTCCAAATGACTGGGTGGTTTTAATTAAGTTTTTTTTTTTTTTTTTTTTTGTGGTACACGGGCCTCTCACTGTTGTGGCCTCTGCCGTTGCGGAGCACAGGCTCCGGACGCGCAGGCTCAGCGGCCATGGCTCACGGGCCCAGCCGCTCCGCGGCATGTTGGGATCTTTCCGGACCAGGGCACAAACCCATGTCTCCTGCATCGGCAGGCGGACTCTCAACCACTGCGCCACCAGGGAAGCCCCTTAATTAAGTTTTTGATAGCTATCAATTTGTGTTTTATTATATTCTGGAAAAGAGACTTATACAGTTGTTTCTTTGGGGAATTTAGTTTTTTTGGTGGTCTGGTATGTGGTCACTTGGATTAGATTATTAAATGCATTATTAAAATTCTCTATGCCCCTATTTATTTTCTTGTCTATTTGTGGCCAAGGCTAAGAGGTATGTACTAAAGTTTCAAAATGAGAATTTTCTGTCAACTTTTCCTCCTTGGTAGTTTTCTCTTACAATCTGATTATATACTTTCCCCTGTATCACATATAAAGGACTACTAGGCTTACAGTGGTTTAGGATGGCTGGTGCCTTTCTGTGCATCATCTGTGCCACACCTTGCCTTGAGGCCGATAAAACACGTTCACATTCAACACCTTGTTGGGTCCTCAGAACAACCCATTAGATAGACAAGGCAGTTACTGTCCTCATCTCTGTTTTACAAAAATCAAAACTGAAACTAAATGACTGCTCCACAGTGATATCACTCAGACCTGTCTTGAAACTCCTAGTTTGGTACCCTTGTCATCCCACTCTGCATAATCACAGGTCTGTCTCCTTAGCTGGACCATGAGTTCTTGAAGCCTGGACCCACATCTGTGTCCTCCACAATACTGGCACACAGGCTGTTTATTCTACGGGGGATATTCTGCTGGGGGTACAGGGTCTTGGGGCCAAGAAGGGTGAAACTAACACACAAGACATAAAAAGAGATATACCGATGTGCAGCGAACAACTGTGATTGAAAGAGAATCTTCAGCTTCCCTGAAAAAAAAGAATAAAGGTAAAAAAAGTCATCATTCTGGGTGATACACGTGTGTGTGTGCGTGTGTGTATGTGTGTTAGGGTCAAAAAGACTGGTAGGATTACAAAGCAGCCTCTCTTGCCTCAGCTTCTTTGGCTCAGCAAAATTGAGGACACTGAGAAAGCAGTGATCTGTGAAGGAACTTCAGCTGTCCCAGATACCACTGCTACCTTAAGAAAATCTTCAGATACTTCCCTCTACCATCTAGTCCATACCTACAGCCACTAAATTAAGTCACTTATCTTTCTTTCTTTTTTTAAATTTTATTTTATTTTTGGCTGCATTGGGTCTTTGTTGCTGTGTGTGGGCTTTCTCTAGTTGCAGTGAGCGGGGGCTACTCTTCGTTGCGGTGTGTGGGCTTCTCATTGCAGTGGCTTTTCTTGTTGCAGAGCACAGGCTCTAGGCGCGCAGGCTTCAGTAGTTGTGGCACATGGGCTCAGTGGTTGTGGCATGCGGGCTCAGTGGCTTTGGCACAGGGGCTTAGTTGCTCCGCGGCATGTGGGATCTTCCTTCACCGGGGATCAAACCCGCGTCCCCTGCATTGGCAGGCAGATTCTTAACCACTGCACCACCAGGGAAGTCCCCACTTATCCTTCATTTAGTCTATATGATGGAAAACTCATCCGGTTGCTATGACCACTAGCTAGGTTTACATCCAGAAAAAATTTTTAAGAGAAAACAGAGCACTAACACAGATAACTTAGGTTGCTATTTCAGAAAACTGGCTAAACATTCATGAAATAGAATAAATGAATGTGGATAACACTGATCAGATAAAAGCCAACAAGTTTATGGTGTTTGGGCACACAAGTTTGGCGGGTCCAATCATTTAATCAAATACTAGACATTTTTGTTTTGTTATAATCTCTTAGGTTCCAAAAGTGATCAAATCAACCAGATAAGTGCCAAACTTCCACTTTGCATTAGAGGACAGAGCTGAAAAATCAATTCATATTTTCCTTTATCTCTGCCATTGCTAGAGAAGCAGTTTGCAAAATAATTTCATTTGATTTCTTGCAATATGAACATTTAGGCCAGCTGCTGCCAGTGTGTTACTTCCTCTAACAGATAAACTCAACCTGAGGTTTCTAAGTGCCTGGGGATTGCCTCTTTTCCATTTTATATAAGAACAGGTCTTTTTCAAGAGAATTCACAACAAACCAACGTCCAAGTACTCTCAAAAGGACAGTTTGGCCTCACAGATAATCGGAGGAATCAGAGAGATTTTGTTGGGTTTTTGTTTGCTTGGGTTTTTACTTTTATAAATGGCAATGACACTGGGAATTAAGCTAAAAAAGTAAGCAGTTCCGGGATTCCCACACAAGGCATGTAGCTGAGAGTGCAGATGCAAGCATACATCAGGTCACATCCCTGCTCACAAGTCTTCAGTGGCTCAGTCTTCCAGAAGGAGAATAACCCCTGAACTCGCTGTATCAGCACCAAGACCCTCCATCATCCGGGCCTCACTTACCAGAACTTTTCTCTAGGTATCCAGTGCCTTAGACAAACTGAACCGCTCAGTATCCCTACTCCCCAGCCAGTCACTCCTCCTTGTCACTCTGCATGGATCATCCTTCACCTCCACCTTTGTAGCCCAAATTCTACCCAGCATTAAAGGTAGAACTTGGCCAGCCGAAATACTTCTGTACTCTTCTCTGTTTTGTCAAACCACAACTTCCCCACAAGTCGGAGGAATCTCCAGTGTTTACAGCCCCTTTCCCCTGCTTCTCTTGAGACACTGTCTGCCCTCAATCTTAGCGGGGTATATACGAGCTGTCTCTGTACTACCATCCTGTAAGTGTCTGGGGAGTGGAGCCCCTTTGCCCCCAGGGTTCCTTGCCCATTGAACAGATCAGGGTTCAATGTTACCTAAACATTGAAATTTTGGTCTACTGTTTTAAATTGTGAACACTTTTGTTTATTAGTCAGAGTTTGATCTAGCCTGGCAGAGATATTAGTAGCAGTGAAAATCTAAAATTCATTTGCTGGAATGGAGAAATTCTTTGAGAAAACCACCCAGTAACTGGGAAAGCAAACTTCATGATTTCCATAACCATATTTCATTTTTTAAAATGAAATAATCAGGGCTTCCCTGGTGACGCAGTGGTTGAGAATCCGCCTGCCGATGCAGGGGACACGGGTTCGTGCCCTGGTCCGGGAAGATCCCACATGCCGCGGAGCGGCTGGACCCGTGAGCCATGGCCGCTGAGCCTGCGTGTCCTGAGGCTGTGCTCCGCAACGGGAGAGGCCACAACAGTAAGAGGCCCGCGTACTGCAAAAACACACACACACACACACACACACACACACACACACACACAAAGAAATAATCAAATCCTTTCCTGGCTGCCCCATCCACTCACCTTATTCCCTAGCAATCTTGAAGCAATATTGGGCGTGGCTGAGAGGATTCTATTTTCTACACTATGATGGATTCTCTGTAAATCTTATGTTTCTCCACAGCGAGACTGTGGACTTCCTGAGGGTGGAGACTGCATCCTGCATTTTCATTTTCTCTTTCTCTGACTTTGTTATTGTTGCCGGTTATTCAGTGTGTGCTGCACATGATAGGCCCTCAGAAATGAAAACCACCACTCACAAAAAGGCACAGACTAAAGTACAAACTTGAAGTATCTTCAAGCTGGCTTTCCTCTAACTCTATTTCTCGTTTCCCTTTATTTATATTAAAGTCATTAAAACAGTGTTGGGTGAAAGTTTGAAAAGACAAAGGACTGCACGTGCCTATAGAACATCTGTCAGGCCTCCTCACTCCTGTCACTCACTTCCTCTGTCTTAAAACCAGGGTCGCCAACTGTCAGTGCCAACCACATTCACTCATTCCACTGAGCACCCACTGTGTGCCTGGTCTTAAGGAGATCATGGTCAAAGCAGAAATTGAGACATTTACAAAAATCACCAGGACACCAGGTAGAAGCTGGTAGGTGCCATACCGATGGAACTACGTATGCCTACAGGCTGCACCAAGAACATTTAGGAAGAGATGTTAAAAGGGTTAAAGAACAATAAGCAGACTTAGTGTCAATTTAGTCTAATTTTGGGCATATGTTACAACAACCCTATACATCCTAAAGGGGTAGGGCCTATGTATTATTCATAATTACATTCCCCGCAGCGCCTAGCACAGTGTTTTGGGCATTGCAGGGGGTTGATAAATAGAGCACCCTGTGCCTCCCCATCACTTCTGTAGGCAGGTGAAAGAGGGCAGATAGTAACCGAGATGGAATTCTAAAACAAGGCTGTTATTGCTGCTTTAAAGGAGCCTGCACTTTACTTAAATCCCAGGGATATCAGTTATGCCCTTTCTGTCTCCCACCCTTGCTCTATAATAATCTGTGCAATATATATAATAATATATATAATAATTCTGTGGATGATGGAAGACAATTTAGTACCTCAGAATATCGACCGCTCGTTCACAGGAAAGGTCTTCAGCAGGCTCGTTGTTCATCTGGAGGATCTGATCACCAGGGAAAAGCTTGCCATAAGCAGAGCTTCCTGTTGAAGAGAAAAGAAGTAACTGATGTTCATGCCAGGAGAGCCCAGACCCCACGTGTCACAGCAGCTCACCTGAATGGCAGCCTGATCCAGTCCCCAGGGCACTGGCTCACCCACACCCCTGGCCAGACTTGGGCTCACATGGATTTCAGTTTTCCTGTTTACAAAGCATGGATAACGTACCTACCATTCATCACCTTCAAGGGATGTTAGGAGACTGTCCAGGGAAAGAAGACTAGCAGAAACTCCCTGAATCAACAGAGCTGGCCAGCCAATCTACTACATTCATTGCTAAAGAACTCTGGGGTGTGTGTGTGTGTGTGTGTGTGTGTGTAAATTCAAATTATTAGATTTTAACTAGTCCCAGATCTCACATCAACACATAGCTGAAGTATGACAAAAAACACTACACATTCCCAGCCTGCTCATCTTCACCCTGATACAGCCTATATTTTACAGACTCAAGTGAAAACAAATCAATAATTTCTATTACTGTCTGCCCAGAAACTCTCCCCAGCTCAGAGCATGTAGGGTTCAGAGAGGACGGCTGGTCCCAATACTGTCACTGCCCCTGAGACTGGCCAGGGGGCCACGGGTGGGCAAATCCCTGCCTGAGGCCAGTGGACCTGGGGTGCAGATCAGCAAGTACACTTGGAGCTCCTCCCTCCCAGCACCACAGGAAGGTGCAAAGCCCTAGACAGAATTAGGTCGAAATTAGATGTGCCCTGTCTAGCTTTCTGGGGTAGCGTTTTCTACATTATGTTATAGCACAGAGAGATGGGAAGAGAACGAGGGATATTTCTCCCCAAGAAGCCAAAATCCTTTCTTGTTTCCCAGTCATCCCCTACCTGCTGTGACGGCCACCACTGTGAGGGGAAGGGTCTCAGAAATGTGAAATCCATAGTCCTGGAGGAGATCATCTTTGTCTATTTTTACTGTGTGTTTCACAGGGATGATGGTCTGGGTTGGGATCTCAGGGGGTCCATCAGCTGCAGCATCTTTAGCCCTGGAAGAGAAGGAGTGTGTAAAAAAGACAGAGAGGGGAGTCTAGTTGGTCGCCACAAACCAGGTCAGCCCTAGGCATTCTGGAGGAGGAAGATGCAGAGCTAAGTGGATACCAACTTTCCTCTTGAGAGAGAGACGACACAAATGCCAGTAGATAAGACAGCGGGACATAGCACCGTGCTCTAAAAGAGAGGTCATGAAGTGCTGTGGGTACTCAGAGAAGAGGTAGAGCAGTTTTAACTTTGTGGGCTAGAGGAGAAGGAATCAGGGAAGCATTTGCTACCTAGAAGAGGTGGCATCTGAGAGATATCTACACAGCCCAAATCCTGGCACACACAAGATATTCAGTAACTGCTGCTGAGTGGATGGATGCATAGATGCATGGATGGGTAGGTGGATGGATTCATGGATGGACGCATGGATGGATGATGGGTGGGTGGATGGATGGATGGGTGGGTGGATGGATGGACGGACAGGCATTCCAGGCAGGGGGCACTGCTTCAGCAGAGGTACAGAAGAGGAAAAACATGGACTGTGAATAGGAACAAGGAATTGCTCAGTTTAGATGTCTAATGATGACTAATTTTTATAGGTGAGTTGTTTCTTTGGTGATTTTTTTTCTTTTTTGCTTTATAATGAACGTTGCTTCCCCTTCAACTTTGTAACTGTGAGGATTCCAGTATAAAATCCCAGATATTGCAGACTCCCTCTGTATTAATTGTTAAAAACATGTATGTTCTCTATATATCTAAAAGCAGGTAAGTTGAAAGTTATATTTTCTATCTTTCAATACCACAAAGCGAATTTATGAGCTATTTTTCATTTGTCTGTGGCAAGTGATTTTTTTCCTTCTAAGAGTCAGTGGTTCTTTCTGAGGAAAGTCAAATAGTGATGGGATAAGGTATTTATTGTCATTATAAAAAAACAACAGAAATGTGGAGGAGTAACAGCTCCCTCGAGGCTCTGCAGCTAAGGTTCATCATTTATTCTCATCTATTTACCAAACACTGTCAGGAACTCTGCCCAATGCAATAGGACCTCGGTTATCTGAAAATCACCTCTCTGTCATTTATAATAATCTCAAGTTTCAACAAGGACCAGGAAATATTAAAAAACTGCTTCGTGGAACCAAAATGCAGGTGACAAGTCCAAGCCTTATTACGCACATTATCCATCAAGGAACTCTCTTAGGAGCGAGGAGAGGATTTCTCCTAGGTGAGCATATGGGTAATACTGAGAAGTGTTAGAAGACAGACTTAACAAGAGGAAAGAAACAGAAAACTCTGATAATTTATACTGAATAAAACCCATAGGTATTCCCGATTTTTTTTTAAAAAAGAAAACTTTAAAGCTCTGAAAGGACCTTTCTAAGTAAAATAAATAATATAGTGCACTGAAAGGCAAAAATCAACATCTGCAGTCCTTTGAAAAAGCAACAGGAAGGACACCCTAGACACTACTCCTATTTAATGTGGCAGGAGAAATGCCTGGAATACTTATCAGAGAAGGAAAAATGATAAGAGGAATAATAGCGTACCTTTTTTTCCCTAAACAGTTGATGATCTACACCTAGAAAATGAATTCACAAAGAGAATTGCTAGTGCTTAAAAAATAGGTTTAGTGGAGTTGCAGGATAAACACATAAAACACAGCCACAAAAAGCATCCAACAATTCATTAAAAACAGAGTAGCTGAATGTGTATTAGGCGCTAGGCATTCTTAATAAGTTGATGCAATAAAGGAAGACACAAGTAAAACTGAGGCTGGATTCCTGGTTGGGAAGATTACATATTGAAAAATGAAAAGTAAGTACTGAACGAAAATATAAATTTGATGGAATACTGGTTAAAAATCCTTCCAAATTAAAAAAAAAAAACTTGATAAATTGATGACAGTAATAGTAGCAGTAACAACAACAACGATAATCATTTGTAACATTTATTGAACACTAACTATGTACCAAGGAGTGATCTAACTTGTTTTCATGGCTCATTTGACCCTTACAACACACTTGTGACGTAGGTATGATTATTATCCCTATTTTATAGATAAGAAGACTGAATCTTGCTTTGAGAAACTTTAACCTGCTTAAAGTCACATAGCTGGGGAGGGAGTTTCAAACTGGGGCTACTTTCTTCAAAGGCACTGCAGCACAGCTGTATAATGCAAACCACATTTGTAAATGGAACTTTTCTAATAGCCACCTGAAAATGGGGAAGAAATGAAAAAGAAACAAGTGATTTTTAATATATTTTTATTTAACCCAATATATCCAAAATACTATCATTTCAACATGTAATCAATAAAAAAATTATTGATGAGCTATTCTGCACCCTTTTTTTCATATTATGTCTTCAAAATTCAGCACGTATTTTATACTTACAAAGCATGTCAACTTGGATGCTATATTTTCAGCAGAAATTCTCAGATTTCATAAAATTTACAGTTAAAAAGTAAATTTTCAGGCCCAAGTTCTTCCGAACATACTTAAGAGTTTTCCGATAACTGAATGATCAGTCTTTACATTTAAATTAATTAAAATCAAATAAAATTAAGTATTTAATCTCTCACTCATACTAGCCACGTTTTAAGGGCTTAATAGCCATCTCTGGATAATGGCAACCATATTGGACAGCACAGATCTAGAGCCTATGACAATGTATGAAAAATATACGAGACTCTCATATACAAAAAGAAAATTTCTAACTTCAAAATTGTATTAACAGATGTTAGAGCAAATACCTTAAAAGGTACTTTATGTCAATTTGTCAAATCTTATATAGTTATATAAAATATTTATTGTGAGATGTGGGTACCTTTTAATGTAGAGTGGGTCTCCAAAATATGAGAAAACTTGAAGCCTAGAAGCCTTAAAAGAGTTGTGCTTCGGGGCTTCCCTGGTGGCGCAGTGGTTGAGAGTCCGCCTGCCGATGCAGGGGACACGGGTTCGTGCCCCGGTCCGCGAAGATCCCACATGCCACGGAGAGGCTGGGACTGTGAGACATGGCCGCTGAGCCTGCGCGTCCGGAGCCTGTGCTCCGCAACGCGAGAGGCCACAACAGTGAGAGGCCCGCGTACCGCAAAAAAAAAAAAAAAAAAAGAGTTGTGCTTCAACCTAGATTATTTGACCTGGGAGCCGGGGCTCTTGAACACTAAATACTGCTGCAAGAATGAGGGTAAACAAGATGTGCAAGCACACACTCACATGTGGGTACACTTGGGTGTGCATACACCCACCTTCCTCTCTTCTATAGATCACAATCTTAATCTGCTCCTATCAGACAGAGGCGATGATCAAAACTGCATGGCGTGGTCTTCACCAATGAAACGGAATAGAAACTTTAGAAAATCTTTTAAAATATTAGGTGGCTAGCCAGAAATAACTCAACATGGTGACATAATCACCACACTGCAGTACTAAACACCATACGAAGTATTACATTTCAAAAAGGTCAAAAGAGAGAATTATAAAGACTAGAAATAAATATGGACAGTTTATGCCAGCTTCTGGAGAGGAGACACATTTTTAAGGATTAGAAAATTAGAGACAGGCATAAGATATAAGATGGATGGTTTGAATGTGAACTTCAATAGCTAATACATAAATACAAATAAATAAAAGATTAGATAACAGAATAGGACACAAGGAGAAATATTAAATGATAAAAGTTTATAACTTCATCTTGTACACAAAAACTAACTCAAAATGAATCACAGACCTAAATACAAGAGCTAAAACTATACAACTCTTAGGAGAAAATATAGGAATAAATCTTTGTGACCTTGGTGTCATATTAGACATGCACAAGTAACAAATGAAAACATAGATAAACTGAACTTCTTCAAAATTAAAAACTCTTCTGCTTCAAAGGACACCACTCTGGACTTCCCTGGTGGTGCAGTGGTTTAGAATCCACCTGCCAATGCAGGGGGCTCAGGTTCGAGCCTTGGTCTGGGAAGATCCCACATGCCGTGGAGCAACTAAGCCCATGCGCCACAACTACTGACCCTGTGCTCTAGAGCCCATGAGCCACAACTACTGAGCCCGCATACCACAACTACTGACCCTGTGCTCTAGAGCCCATGAGCCACAACTACTGAGTCCGCATACCACAACTACTGAAGCCCGCACGCCTAGAGCCCATGCTCCACAAAAGAAGCCACCGCAATGAAGAGTAGCCCTCCCTCGCCACAACTAGAGAAAGCCCACATGCAGCAACAAAGACCCAACGCAACCAAAAATAAATAAATAAATAATTTTATTTTTTAAAAAAAGGACACCACTGAGAAAGTGAAAAGACAACCCACAAAATGGGAGAAAATATTTGCAAATCATATATCTAATAAGGACCTTGCATCTAGAATACATAAAGAATTCTTATAATACACTTAAACAAAAAAGACAAATAACCCAAATAAAAATTGGGCAAATAATTTGAATAGACATTTCTCCAAAGAAAACATACAAACAGCCAATGAGCACAAGAAGAGATCATTAGCCATTATGGTAACATAAATCAAAACCACAGTGACATAACACTTTATATCCACTAGGATGGCTATAATCAAAAAGATAGGTCAAGTGTTGGCTAAGGTGGAGAAAATGAAACCCTCATACAGTCTTGTAGTTCCTCAAAAGACTAAACATTGAGTACCATATGACCCAGCAATTCCACTCCTAGGTATATACCCAAGAAAACTGAAAGCATTATGTCCACACAAAACTTGCACGCAAATGGTCACAGCAACATTATTCATAATAGCTCCAAAGTGGAAACAACCCAAGTGTACATCAACTAATGAAATGACAAAGACAATATTCCGTACTAGACTATTATTCAGCAATAAAAAGGAATGAAATACTGATATATACTATAACATGGATAAACCTTGAACACATTATGCTAAGTGAAGGAAGTCAGCCACAAAAGACTACAAATTGTATGATTCCATTCATGTGATATGTCCAGAATAGGTAAATCTATAGAGACAGAAAGTAGATTAGTGATTGCCTAGGGCTGGGGAAGGAGGGTTTTGAAAGGAAATGGAGAGTGACTACTAATACGTATGGAGTTTCTTTTTGGGGTGATGAAAATCTTCAAAATTCATTGTGGTGATGGCTGTACATCCTTGTGAATACACTAAAAACCAGTGACTTGTACATTTTAAGTGGGTGAACTGCATGGCATGTAAATTATATCTAAATAGAACTGTTGAAAATAAGTAAGTCAATTAAAAAAATAAAATCCTAGAGGGAAAAAGCTTACAATAAAAATATATGCAGAATGGGCATAAATACATGCAGTAAATACCCAGATTTCACGTGCTCAAAGCAAGTGAATTGACAACTTGCACATGAAGAAATAAAAGCTGGTAAATAACAGAAAATGTACAACCTTAGTCATTGAAGAAGCACAACTGAAAGGACTACAGAGAACTATTACATGTCTACTAAAGCACCAAATATGAATAAAAATAATAAAGCCCAACATGTGTGGACCCTGGTATTTAAGGTTGACTGTATAAATTGGCTATTCAATCTCTCTGGAAAATAATCAGGGAAATTATAATATGAATTTAAAATTTGATCATTTTCTTTGATCTTCTGTTACCATTTTGACTGACATTCCTCAAAGTAATAACTGCCCTCCCCCCAAATAAAATATTATTTGCACTAGACTATGAATTCCTAGAAGATAAGGGTGACTTTTATTCATCTCTGTGTTCCCTGTGCCATAAAGTCCTAGAACAGAGTATGAACTCAAAAGACCCTAGCTCTTGAATATTCAAAAATATTTACCATAGCTTTATTTAGAATAGTGGAAAAACTTCAAACCACCCAACAGAGAACAGATAAATCAAGCACAGCAAGGAATTGCCCCAAGACTCTACATCAATGAAGTACCACAAGCCTGTGAATCTTAGACATACGTGGAAACACAGCTTAGAAAACACCCTTCCAGAGCATCTTCTAAACTGTGGTTCAAACCCCCTTCCTAAGGGAGAGATCAAATTATTCTGTCCCCACAGCTCCCCATCACCCACAGGATAAAAGTTAAACTCCTCAACCTTACTCTCATGTTCCTTTGTCTTTAAGTCTCAGGCCCTGGCCAACATTCCCTACCCACTCTCCTTCCCAGGCCATCACTCCAGCCTAATCTTACCTGCTGCACCAGTTTTGCATCTGGGCCTCAGTTCATGCAGCTACCTCACAGGAAAATGTGAGGCCAATTAAAGCCCAGCTCAAACGCTGCCTCTTCCAAAATGCCTTCTCTGATTTCCCAGCTAGACACAAGTTCTCTCAGCTCTGAGCTCTTCTGGCCTAGAGCACCTCAACTTCAGTGATAACTGATCCCATATATCATCACCCCGAATAGACTGTAAATTCTCAGGATGCAGGAACCACTTTTTACCCACCTCTGTATTTCTCACCGTACTGAGTGAAGAACTTTGCCCACAGAAAGCATCTGTGCTTATTAGGTGAATACATGAGCAAAATACTATATAGAGAGAGCATGATGCAAAATAGTACCTCTAATATGATTAGCAAAGGTGGAAATGTATATTTAACCACTAATAAATAGCAGACAATTTGAATGTGACAGAGTTCAGTGTTTGTCCTTTGTTTGTTTAATTTGAAATATAGCTCAGCCCTATGACAATCGTCCTAATCAAGACCCATCTTTTCCATGTCCCAGAGCTCAGTAAATGGTATCAGGACGAGGCTCAGTTGCTCAAGCCAGACTCCTGGGAGTCATCTTTGACTTTACCCTCCTCTCACCCCTAATACCCCATAATATCCGTCAGTACTACAAAAGATCTCCAAGATGTCCACTTATCTCTATATCTCCATGACCACCATTCTATTTCAGGACCCTGTTACCTGTCCTGAAGAAGATTGCTGTAACAGTCTCCTAGCTGGTCTCCCCACTTTTCATTCTTATCTCACCTGAATGATTCTCCATCCAGCAACCAGACTGATATTATAAATGCAAACCGGCTCGTATATCTGCCCTGACTAAATGGCCTAATCCAAAATCCTTAATATGGCTTAATACAGCGCCTGCCCACCACTGAAGCCTCTACAATGAAGCCATTTGTTCTCTCGATATTTTTGTTCCAGCCAGACTAGTATCCTTGGAGTTCCTCAAATACACAAGGTCTTCCCTCTGCCTAGAATACCCCCAACCCCTAACATAACACTCTTTAGAGATTTCCCAAAACACCCAACCATACACTATCTGCCCAGCTCCTACTCGATCTTCTGGTTTTGGCAGAAATATTCCTCTCCCTCTGCTGAACCTCTACACCGAACCTGTACATCCCTTTTTGAAACACACATCACCTTTGAAATGACCAGTGTGAAGTCTCTTGTCCTTTCTAGACAACAGCTCATATGGCAAAACCGTGTCTCTCTTGCCCCATGTGCTGAACTCAATGCTAGGCATAGAACACGGCTTAATAAATGTATGGAGACCAAAAGAAAACCACCGACCTTACCATATTTAGAACAGAATCCATTTTGATGCTTTTCAAGTGGGTAGGCTTCATTTATCTGACTTTTCCATTTGGAATGGTGTGCTCCTCAACAATGGTAGACAAATGAAGCCCCGCTGTGCTGGCTGATCCCTGGATGGCATCAGGAACTTTGGCCCAAAGTCTGTTTTTTGACATTTTCCCCAAAGGCCACATTTCAGCTTTTGTTTGGAAAGGGATTGCTTAAGAACAGGACCAAACCGTGGCCTCTCCTCACAAAGAATGTTCAATATTTGACAGAGAACTGAAGGAAATGATCTCTGTAGCAAAATTTCCTCCTCTGAAGAACCTTATAAATATCAAACTAAGCACCGACAATCCAAAAACCTATGTCTGATGCCTCTGTAATGGTTTCAAATCATAAATCTGAGGTCATTGCTGCGATTTCACTTTGGAACAGCATAAGACCTGGCGACACTAATAGAATTCCTGTCAGATAACTGGATCAAGCCTAAGGTAGAACTAGAAAAAACATGTAAAATTTATCATGAAAATAGCCTCGTGTAGACTAATTCTGTATTTTATGGGTCATAAGTTCATACTGAGCTGATCAATAATGCTGAGAAGAAAAAATAACAGAG
This sequence comes from Delphinus delphis, assembly GCF_949987515.2. Taxonomy (NCBI): domain Eukaryota; kingdom Metazoa; phylum Chordata; class Mammalia; order Artiodactyla; family Delphinidae; genus Delphinus; species Delphinus delphis. Next base: position 35,063,859 of record NC_082688.1, read on the forward strand.
ATAGATTAGGTTTCAAATATTCTCTGGCTTTTTATCTGCTCTCTAATAGGTTGGAAAATATATTCTGCCCCTATCTTGTAACAACAAAGAATTCACCTTTGAGTTCCAGCAGGATGTGAAGAAACTACTTTGAATCTATGGTTAAACACTGTATTATGTTCAGCTTGAGTGATTTTCAAAGCTAACATCTGGTATAAGCTGGCTTTTTAATCCAAAGTTTATTCAAAGAAAGAAGAAATAGAAGTAGCAGCTTGTACCAGAAAGAAATTTATCATGTAGTCATAATCATAGGACTATGCTTGTGGCTGTGAAAGTTTCTAGGGGACCACTGAATGTACATATTGTGAGTATAGTGCAAAGGCCTACAGTTGAGAGGAGGAGAAATTATTCCACTGTTACTTTAAAAAGGAGGTTCAGGAGACAATGGCAACCCTGCAGATGCAGCACAGGAGCCTTCTAACCTGTTCTGTTCGAGCCTTTCTGCTTTTGCCCATGGGTCAAAGAGCAATAAAAAATTGGTACCTGAAATGGTCTTTCTACATCATTAGGAGTATTATAAAGGTCAAAGATACCACCCCTATAATTAGTAAACAGACTATGGTTATAATGAACAAGTAAATTTGTAAAGAGTGCAAAACCAATAGCCAGGGCTCTGATACCATGATGCCATGATGCATGTGTGTGTGCGTGTGTGCATATGTATGAATATGTATGCCTGTGTGTACATGTGGGTGTGTGCACATGTGCGCAAACATGTGCATGTGTGTTCACTAGTATTAAGATTCAAGATGAATTGAAGGAAAGAAATCTTTTTAAACCCTGAGGGTAAAACCAAGCACCAAGAAGAAGGCATCAAATCCATCAAGCTCTTTATTATTTTTAAGTCTTGCTCTATAAAACTATTTCTGATTAAGCATAAGAGAATTCAGTAAATCTTATGCAAAATTATGTTAATAATACAATAAAATTATTCTAAAGTTCACATGGAAGAATAGGTAGGTAAGAGTAAAAAAAATGGAAAATGAAGAATAATAAAAGTCTTGTTTAATAGATAATAAATGTAAATATTTTTCATACAGGTGTGTGAAAACAGGCCATTAGATCAATGGAACAGAATAGCTAGTCCAGGAAGAGATACAATTTCCCACTCACAGACACAAGAATTTCATATATAATAAAAGTGAAGAAAGGAAAGATCACTCACAGTTAATGGTGATGCAAACATTACTTATTTTGGAAAAAACCAAGTTAAATCTACATCTCACAACCTATACAAAAATAAACTCCAAATTTAAAAATTAAATATAAAATACCTTAAACTATCAAATTGAAAATTACTTAAATTACTTATTGGGTGAGGATTTTCTAAGCTTAGATGCAATCAAAGAAATCACCAAGAGAATATCATTTAACTATATAAAAACTGAAAATTGTAGGAGACAAAAAAATGGCATAATTAAGTGGAAAAGTATTCTATAACATGTCATTCTCAGTTTATCACCTCCGTAGTTATACAAAGCTGTTAAGAAGATGACAATTTAGTTCAAAGCAAAATGGTTAAAAATTAGTTTATAGTGTAATGTCACTATGTTGCAGCTTTTATTAAGTAGTTTGTATTACACTATTTTTACAGAAATTCGAAACATGTCACAGAGACCACTTGGGGGGGTTAGTTATTTCTAAAAAAGCACTGATATTGTAAATGTTATTTTTATATTGGAATGTGAAATTAAGTGGTAAGAGAGTAGTCATCTTAATAATATCTGAGTAATTCTGTATTTCTACAATTATAGGTATCACTAGGCTTGCAATCTGCACAAGCATACACACACATTCAAACTGAGTGCCACTATCCGAATTTGACTAGTGATTGTAACAATAACCACCCACTGAAAATTAATCTAAAATTGAAGAAATCAAAGCAACTTTAAAAGTTGACACTCTTCCCCAGAAAAATGTCCATTTTAAGACACATTATATAGCTCTAACATTACCAAGGTTCATAAAAGTTAACAGTTTGTTTAATAATGTTTGGAAATGGTAATTGTTATTTTTGACTAATTTCCTCCTAGACAATTCAATTAGTGTCAGAGATAAAGTTTAACTTTTATGGAAAAAATGGCAATTACAAGTAAGCAAGTACAACTGGCTGAAATGAGTGGAAGTTTTTAAAAGTCTGAAAAAAACACAGGATTGCTAAAAGATGCATGTAAAACTATATGACTACAGATTAACTTCTATGTTTCCTTTTTTTAAAAATTTATTTTCTTTATTACTTTTCTTTATTTTTGTCTGTGTTGGGTCTTCGTTGCTGCGCATGGGCTTCCTCTAGTTGCTGTGAGCCAGGGCTACTCTTCGTTGCAGTACACGGGCTTTTTATTGCAGTGGCTTCTCTTTTTTTTTTTTTTTTTTGAAGTACGCGGGCCTCTCACTGTGTTGTGGCCTCTCCCGTTGCAGAGCACAGGCTCTGGACGCGCAGGCTCAGCGGCCATGGCTCACGGGCCCAGCCGCTCTGCTGCATGTGGGATCTTCCCAGACAGGGGCACGAACCAGCGTCCCCTGCATCGGCAGGCGGACTCTCAACCACTGTGCCACCAGGGAAGCCCCTGCAGTGGCTTCTCTTGTTGTGGAACACAGGCTCTAAGCGAGCGGGCTTCAGTAGCTGTGGTACATGGGCTCAGTAGTTGTGGCTCGTGGGCTCAGTAGTTGTGGCTCACAGGCTGTAGAGCGCAGGCTCAGTAGCTGTGGCACAGAGGCTTAGTTGCTCCACGGCATATGGGATCTTCCCAGACCAGGGCTCAAACCCGTGTCCCCTGCACTGGCAGGTGGATTCTTTTTTTTTTTTTTTTTTTTTTTTTTTTATTAACATCTTTATTGGGGTATAATTACTTTACAATGGTGTGTTAGTTTCTGCTTTATAACAAAGTGAATCAGTTATACATATACATATGTTCCCATATCTCTTCCCTCTTGCGTCTCCCTCCCTCCCACCCTCCCTATCCCACCCCTCCAGGCTGTCACAGAGCACCGAGCCAATATCCCCGTGCCATGCGGCTGCTTCCCTCTAGCTATCTACCTTACTACGTTTGTTAGTGTGTCTATGTCCATGACTCTCTCTCGCCCCGTCACAGCTCACCCTTCCCCCTCCCCATAACCTCAAGTCCGTTCTCTAGGAGGTTGGCAGGTGGATTCTTAACCACTGCGCCACCAGGGAAGTCCCTATGTTGCCTTTTATCTGGACTATAAAAAACACTTCAGTGTACTTCTTTCATTTCTTGACCTGGCTATCAGGAAACTCAGAGCCAATGTTAGTACTCAAATGCTAAATCCTATATCTAATTGGTTTGCAATCTATTTACAAAATTTCCAGTCTTTATTTAAAAGTTTTTATGTGTTTTAAAACTGTAAGCCATCAAAAATTCCTCTTGGAAGGGGCTTCCCTGGTGGCGCAGTGATTGAGAGTCCGCCTGCTGATGCAGGCGACACGGGTTCGTGCCCCGGTCTGGGAAGATCCCACATGCCGCGGAGCGGCTGGGCCCGTGAGCCTGTGGGCCATGGCCGCTGAGCCTGCGCGTCCGGAGCCTGTGCTCCGCAACGCGAGAGGCCACAATAGCGGCAGGCCACAACAGTGAGAGGCCCGCGTATGGCAAAAAAAAAAAAAAAAAAAAAAAAAAAAATTCCTCTTGGAAGAAGAAAGGATGTAAAATTTAAATATATTTTAAATAAATAATATAGTCCCTTACTATGAAAGCCCTTAATCAATAAAAATTCATTGAACATCTACTACATACTATGTATACACTCTTCTAGGGCTGAAGATACTTTGTAAAACAAGACAGTCATGGTCTTTGGTCTCATATGTGGCAGGAGGGTTGGAGTAGAAGAGTCATATAATAAACAGGTGGGGGAGGGTAGACAAAGAACAAGTAAATAAATGGATATGTTATTATAAAGTGTGGTGAGAGGGGTAAGCACTCTGCCAAGGAAGCAGGAGGAACAAGATGAAGTTGGAGAGTTAGATCAGGAACAGATCATAAAGGGACTTGCAGGCCGTGGCGCAATGGCAGGTGGGCCACTGAATGGTTTGGGGTCGGGTAGAGCCTGGGGCGAGCATGTGGGACACGAGCAGTTTGTATTCCAAAGAGTCCACTATGGCTTCAGGGTGGAGCAGAGAAAGAGTGAGTGACCACGGCAGTGCCCCCCAGGGACAGAGAGGTGGACAGATCGGAGATATGTTTGAAGGTGAACTGACAAGAGTTGCTGATGGGGTGGAAACAGAGTGTGAGGAAGAGAGGAAAATTCAGTTTGACTCAAGGGTCTCCTGATTAAGCAACCGGGTGGCAGGCGGTACCATTTACTCTACTCCAGGGAAACTGCAATTATTTATGCTTTTCAGTTCTTGATCATTTTTGAGTAACCTGAGGACACCAAGAACCCAGTCTGAATCAAGGTTGCAGGATTAGAGATGAGAAACAATTTAAAGAAGGCTACATGTGATTTATCCTAGAAACACAGAAATGATGTCTTCCATGGACACTGCCAGGAAGCTTTCCCTCTTTTTCTGCTCTTTCTCAAGCACTTGGAAAGCAAACTTCCTACTAGACTCATGGAAAGATGCTCAACATCATTAGCCATTAGGAAAATACAGATCAAAACCACAATGAGATACAGTACCACTTCACACCCACTAGTATGTCTATAATAAAAAAAACGGATAATAACAAGTGCTGACAAAGATGTGCAGACATTGGAACCCTTACACCCTGCTGATGGAAATGTAAAATGGTACAGCCACTTTGGAAAACAGTCTGATAGTTTCTCAAAAGGTTAAACATCAAGTTGCTAAGTGACCCAGCTATTCCACTCCTAAGTACAAACCCAAGAGAAATGAAAACATATGTTCAAAGAAAACCTTTTACACAAATGTTCATAGCAGCATTATTCATAATAGTCCCAAGTGGAAACAACCCAAGTGTACATTAACTGATGGACATAGAAAATATTCCATAATGGAATATTATTTGGCAATAATGCTACATGCCAAACATGCTATAACATGAGTGAACCCTGAACATTATGCTAAGTGAAGAAGCCAGTCACAAAGACCACATATTGTATGATTCTATTTATGTGAAATGTCCAGAATAGGCAAATCTATAGAGACAGAAAGTAGATGAGTGGTTGCCTAGGGCTGGGGGAGGGGCAAACGGGGAATGACTGTTAACAGTTATGGGGTTTCTTTTTGGGGTATTGAAAGTGTTCTAAAATTAGATTGTGGTGATTGTTGCATAATTTTGTATATACACTAAATAAATCTGTACATTTTAAGTGGGTGAATTTTATGGTATGTGAAACATATCTCAAAATAGATGTGAAAAAAAAAAAGCTTCCTAGAGGCCAATGTTGCCTTTTATTTACATTCTGTGAGAGAAGGTAGATATTAGAGAGTTCCAAGGTCAAATATTCAGGCAACATAAAGTTACACAGGTCTTTTTCTGCAGGACTTCTCAGAGCCTTTAATGTGCTAAAATGCACTATGAATCACCAAGAGTGGGTGGATAGGAGTGGGATATAGGCTGCATCACTTCCTAAATATATCTCTGGCCATGGAACATTTTTTTAGTAGAGCATCACATAGGACTAGGTTTTGCAGAATCCACTTTAGAAAACAATGTACCTAGGAGTTTTCCCATTCATTCACCAAGCACTACCTGACTACTTGCAATCTCCTGGAACTCAATCATCTCTGGGCTATGAGATGTGGCCGGTACTTTCCCTGCCCTCCATAGAGCTTGTGGTCTAGAAGAAAGAAAAGGGATGTGCTCAAATTTAAGTTGAACACACCGGAAGAAGCACAATGCTGATGCTACAAACCAAATACTATGGGGCCCCTTGGGAGAGATTAATTCTGACTGTGGGCTGGGGAACACTTCATGGGAGACCCAGCATTTCAGCTAGACCTTGAACTATGAGTGGGTTCTGGACACATGGAGATGGGAGGAAGAGATGTGGCACAGAAACCCAGGTCTAAGGGGTGGAAGGGGAAGTCGGGTGCTTGTAGTAGGGGAATAGCAAGTAGATCATTTCAGCTGGAGTATGATGTTGATGAAGCAGAACAGTAAGACAAATAGCTGTAATGGATTGTGGGTCAACCATGGAGCGCCTTGAATGTCTAACCAAAAAATGTTTAAATTCATACTGTAGGAGATGAGGACCCATCAAAGGTTTCAGAGCAGGGGGTAGGGATGGTCGTAAACTAGTCACTCTCTGAGCCTCAGGGTTTCACCTGTAAAATAGGGCTAATTCTCCCAGCCTTATCCCATCGTAGTGTGTGAGGACCTGAGCACTTGGCCGAGGGCAGTGCAGCCCCGAGCAAGGTTTATTGCTCAGCAGCACAACAGCTGTTTCCAGTTCCTCTGGAAGAATATGTGTCTCAGAAACACCTGACATGTGATATTTCATCTCCGTGTCAGCTCCAGATGGGAAATCTGAGACTGAAAATGAGCGCTTTGAAACAGAACATATTTTAAGTTCTCTTGTAGCAGTCAAATCAAATCTGTATTTGATTTCATTTCATTTTGTTTAGAATGAAATAGGGACTGGAAGGAAGGAACAGCTGCTGTAAACAAAGACAGGGAAAGAGTATAAACAGCAGATTGCCTGACATCAAGTACTAAGACAAGGGGCGTGTGTGAGACAGCCAGAGACAGGGACAGTGATCATGTGTGAGTGTGGATTCAAAACAGTGTGTGTTCCAGAGTGTATAGGCACATGTGTGAGAGTATGTGGGTATGAGTGTGTCAGTGTGTTTAAGTCCATCTGTGTGTGAATGTGTGTGTCTCTGTAAATGCATGTATGAGTTTGGTGTGAGTATCTCTGTGTGTCTGCGGGTGCCCCTTGAAGGATGCAGGGGGAGGATTTGGAAAGGGACAGAGAGAAAGGCACTCCAGCGAAATTGCTGACCCATTTACACTTCTTCCATCACAGGGTGTTAAGAACAAAGCAAGCCGGAGACAGTGATCCCCAGACGCTGCCAAGACTGCAAAACTTCCTCCCACGGGGACACCGAACCCTTACAGACAGAAATCTCTGCCAACCCAGGAGCCTTACCGGGCCGAGCTGTCCCGGGAGCGCCGGAGCCATCTTGCCACCATTTGTTCTATTCTGTGTGCTTTCCGGGTCTGGAATAAACTGGTCTCCAGCATTTCCATTTACCTAAAAGGAAGAAGAGTTTTCTTAAGAAGCTAACCAAAATATTTGGAAGAGGATTCTGACAAATCACTATGATGCTTCCTCTATTTGCCAATTTTAAGACATGCTGATCAAATAACTAGGGCTCTCTATCTGAAATTAACATACACAGGTGCTCAGTGTCTACAGAGTGAACAACTTCAGCAGCCCTCCGCCCTAAGGAGTCCGTAGTCTTGTGGTACACAGATAGGTTTTACATCTTAAACGGTTCAACGTAAGGATTAGGGAATAAAATAGATAAGCCTTCTCAAACTCTGACTATGACCCACTGTCAGAGACACACCTTCTGTGTGACACCGCCCCCCGCCACCTCAACTATGTGTGCATCCCTAGACGGCACAGCTCCATTTTGCCTGCATCAGGAACTGCATGGACATGGAAGCATTCTAATCCCATTGTGCCCACTCTTCGGAGTGCTGCTTCTTTTGCTCAATATTTTATATATAATTTTTGAATAGGAAATTCTAATTTTTGAATAGGTAATTTTGAATTTGTATAATTCAAACCCCAGATTGTAAAAAAAAAAAAAAAAAAAAGGATACACAGTTACTGTATCGTGCACTTAAAAATTTGTTAAGAGGGTAGATTTCACGTTAAGTGCATTCTTACCATAATAATAAAAATAAGATTTTTGTACAGTGAACGGTCTCCTCTCTATCCTTCCCTTCCCCCAGCCACTCAGTTTCCACACCCATACATAATCACTGCTCTCCTACTTGAGATATCTGTCTTTCCAGAGTTTCTGTATGCCTATACAAGCAAACACAAATATAGATTTTATGTGTCCTCTTCTTAACACAAAGGATAGTACACCATACACATTGTTCTGCACCAGGCTTTCTTCCTCGATATCTTTCCACATTAGTACAAAGAATGCCTCTTCATTCTTTTTGACAGCTACTGAGTATTACATTGTATGAATATACTGTAATTTAAAAAGTAGTCTTCCCTTGATAGACATTTGGGTTATTGCCAATCTTTTGCTATTGTAAATAATACCACAGTGAGTTATGCTGTACAAATATCATTTCTGCATATATGCAATTATATATTTGGATAAGTTTCCAGATACTGAATTGTGAGGTCAAAATTTATAAGCATTTGTGCTTTGATAGATATTATCAGGTTACCAAGAAAAATAGTATATATGCTTGAGATTAAATTTTCCTAAAACAATTTATATTTTTCTATTTACTTTTTAAAATACTGGTCTCAACTCACCCAATTAATTTCACAACCCAATAAATATTCACATGAAATAAGATATGACATAGTGAAATAACCATGGATACAGAGAAAATAAAAAAGAATTATAAGAGATTATGTTGCTTAACACTACACAAACACATTTGGAAACCTTAATAATACGGATGGTTTTCAAGGAAAATATAAATGATATAAGATGACCCTAGAAGAGATAGAAAATCTAAAAAGACAATTACCATAAAAGAGAAAATTGTTAAAGCGTACACTCCAAAAAATTCCAGGCAGACAGGTTCAAAGGTGAATTCTTACAAATCTATAAGACGTAGCTCACCCTGACAATTTTTTTGTTTTATTTTAAATAGAAACTTTTAATTTTGGAATAATTTTAGATGTGTAAAAACGTTGCAAAGATAATACAGTGAGTTCCAATATACCCTTCATTCAGCTTTCCCTAATTTAGCATCTTACATAATCATTGTAACTTTGTCAAAACTAAGAAATTAACATGGGTACACTAATATTAGCTAAGCTATAAATTTTATTCAGATTTCATCAGTTTTTCCATTTATGCTCCTTTTCTGTTCCAGGATCCAATCCTGGATATCATGCTGCTTCTAGCCAGCTTAGTTTATCTTCCCCAATGCTATGTTAGCTCTTCTAGAGCATAAAGAAGGAAATCTTCCAAATTCTTTTTAATCAGTCAGTCTAACATTGATACCAATTCTGATAAAAACACTACAATAAGGCAAAAATACAATCTCCCTTATAAATATCAAAGTAAATATCCCAAATAAAATATTAGCAACTGGAATCTATCAGTAATCAGCAGAATAATAGTGGGATCTATACTAGGAGTGCACTAACCATTTTCATATAAAAATGAAAGCAGGACACCCAAACTCATCACTTTAGAAACCCAGAGACATACACTTTTCATCAAATGCAGCCAAATACAAATTAATGGGTGTAAAACATAGGCTGCAACCAAAAATAAATTCCATTTAGATCAAGGGATGTATCAGTCTAGCTTTTTTCTACAATGGAGACAGCAGACCTGAATACTGTCTTCAGTTCTGTACAGCTCACTTTTTTTTTTTTTTGCAGTACGCAGGCCTCTCACTGTTGTGGCCTCTCCCGTTGCGGAGCACAGGCTCAGCGGTCATGGCTCACGGGCCCAGCTGCTCTGCGGCATGTGGGATCTTCCCGGACCAGGGCACGAACCTGTGTCCCCTGCATTGGCAGGCGGACTCTCAACCACTGCACCACCAGGGAAGCCCACATTTATATCATTTTAAATTGCTACATAGTATTATTTTCTTTGTCCATATCATAATTTATTCAATAGTCTATCATTGGATGTTTGTGCTGTTTCCAATTTTTCACTGTTATGAAAGCTTTACAATGAATATGCTTATTCATAGTAAATGGCTACTTCCCAGGTATTTTCTTGGGATAATTCCTAGAAATGTAACTACTGGATTTAAGCATATGTTCATTTTTAAGAATTTGGAGTGTGTACTGTCAAGTTGCTTCCAAGAAGGTACCAATTTGCACTCCTGCCAGGACAGACCTTTGCAAATATTGAATACTATCATTTTAAAAATATTTGCTAACAGGATGGAAAACAGTGCCTACGTATGATTTAAATGTTTATATTTTGAAAAATACAGAAGACAAAAGTAAATACAATCTACATTCTCATATATATTGGATATTATTTTTAAAATATTTGTTAATGGGATGGAAAGTACCATCTAATTATTAGTTTAAATATATATCTCTTGAGAAATATAGAAAACAAAAGTAAATGTCACATGTAATTCCATCACATTAAAAATTATATAAATTGAGTATCTTTCTTCAAACATCCAATCCAGTTCCCAGAGATTATCACTGTTAACAATTTGGTGGGTATTCACTCTCACTTTGCCCTAAATCTATAGAGACCTATATTACGTATGCTAAAATATATAGGCCACAAAAATACAATCATGGTATACTCAGTGGTCTGCATCTTGCATTTTTTAACTGGTGAATATATCACGGACATATTTCCAGATCAGAGCTCATTATATCAATAGTTTTGATTTGAAGTTATTTGATTACTCGTATATCTGGACATTTTTTATGCACTATGGCCATTTATGGTTCTTTTTTGTTACTTTTTTATTTCTGTTTTTTCCTTATCTTTCTACTAGAATGTCTGCCTTTTTGTTATTGCAAAAGCTCTTTTATAATAAGGATTACTTAATGTCCTTTTGCCAAGGACACAAAACCACATCATATTTCTGTGAGACTTACTAGGGAGGGTCAAGAATGTAGATTCTAGTGTCCTGACAACACAGAGACTAATCACAAAGGATACAAAAATAAATGTCCAGTAAAGCCTACAGCATATTGTTTTCAAGTATCAATTGCCTCAGTCAGGCCCTTAACAGGAGTGAGTCAGCTAGCAATTATAGGATGTGGAGGTTAACTTTGTTTGCCTTATGTCTGAGCATCACACTTTCAGCACCTTCCTGGAGGGGTCTGGGATGCTAAGGAGCCTTAAAACCAAGTCATATAAAGACTCACTGAAAAATCAGAGAATGTTTATTCAGCAAAGATTTGGAGGTGGCCTATATGATCATGGTTCACAAGTGGCCAAAAGGCCACCAGGTAGAAGAGACATACGCCATATGTTTCTGGGGTGCAGAGCCAAGATTAATGGGGGAATGCCACAGAGAGGGAGACCCCAGCTCAGGCTGAGGCTAGACCTCTCTAGTGTTCCTAGTGATCCAAGAACAGGATGAGTTTTCTCAAGAATTAGCAAGATCCTGGTCACTGAAGGCAGTCAGGCAGAGGCTGGATAACTAACTCTGCAGGGATGTAGAAGGGACCTTACAGTGGAGTTCAGGGACCAGATGACTTCTGCAGTTTTTCCATCCATGTGACTTGAGGTGTCTACTAGATCTAAAAAGCAGACAAGATGATATTTGTTGTGCTCTGTCTCAAAACTCAAAGACCCACATCCCCTGGCGTAGCTGGAACTCCTGAAGTCACCACATCTCTGGAAGATACAAAATCTCTGACCACTATGTTGTTTCAATCTCCAAATGACCGCAGTGTTGCCAAGGATCTCAGACTCATCCATAATGATTTTCCATTCCTTTCAAAGGTCATCAAACTGCAGTGGTTACTTACAGGGGATTATTACAAACACAAATACAGCTTAGCTAATTGATTTCTGTAAACATATATGGCTCTAGTTAAAAGAATTAATTTGCATTATATATCTGGACTGTGGATAGGGACATGCCTTCATCTAGGAATCCCCAAAGACCAAACAAATGACATCAGTCAAGCCATTATAAGTGCTCCCTGACTCAGCAAAGCCTGAGCAGGACAGTTTAAAGTCAAGAAAATGACCTGCTAATGGTTTTAATATTTGCCTCTGGATTGCTGAGCCAATGGAAGAAAATAAGAGCCCAAATAATTCCCAAACATTTGAATCTTCTCTACAATCCCATTGCCAAGAAGTCATCCGGCCTCTAATTGTTCTGTCATTCATTGTTAGACCAGCTGCTTTACACAAAGCTAAATTCCACACCTCCATCTCCGCAGCTTCAGTCCTCCACAGTAATGTTGCCCTCCGAGCACTCCTTCTCGCCCCATCCCCAGCGCACCCTCCAGAATAAATCATCTCCCTCTTCTATACATCAGTCTTTCTGGACCTGAACATAGCAATCTTGCGTCCTCTGCCCTGGACTAAACATCCTCAGTTCCTTCACCAGGTCTTCATGAGACAGGATCACTTTAGATCACCCTCCTGTGGGCACACACCAATTTGGCAAAATCCCTTAAAGAGTGTGAATGCTCAAACGGAACACACTTCTGGTTGTCTGGAACAAAATACTAAGAAGAAACAAACTCAAAATATTTTGCAAAAGGAGAAGAAGACCAAATACATTCGGGTGATAGCTATCTTACAAAGTAAATAGACAATTAAGGATATGAACCCTTCAAAAGGGATACAAGAGGTGATAACAAAGAACTTCAGGAAACCATTAACTGCTAATGAGAAATGAAAAACATCCAAGGAGGCAGCAATAGATAGAAGAGAAAGTGAAGAGTTAAAAATCATTTACACTAAATTGAAATTAAAAAACAGATAGCAATTTAAGTGAAACTGTCAGAGCTACAATCAGATTGAGGATATTCAACGTACAAATAATAGGAGCTAGCAGAGAAAAGAGAAAAGGAATGCACAAAATTGTAATCAAAGAAAGCGTTAAAGGTAAATTTCTTGAGCTGGAAAATATGTTTCAAATATAAAGAGCACAAAAAGCAGCTCTCAGATATATGCCTCAAGGAAGGTTCCTTACACATCAGATCAAGTTCTTAAATGTCAAAGACTAAAGAATCAGCCTTAAAATCAGTTTTACAAGGGGGAAAAGGGCTTCCCTGGTGGTGCAGGGGATTCGCCTGCCAATGCAGGGGACACGGGTTCAAGCCCTGGTCCGGGAAGATCCGCAGAGCAACTAAGCCCATGCGCCACAACTACTGAGCCTGCGCTCTAGAGCCCACAAGCCACAACTACTGAGCCCACGCGCCACAACTACTGAAGCCCGTGCACCTCTTAGAGCCCGTGCCCCGCAACAAGACAAGCCACCGCAATGAGAAGTCTGCGTGCAGCAGGAAGAGTAGCCCCTGCTCACCGCAACTAGAGAAAGCCCGCATGCAGCAACGAAAACCCAATGCAGCCAAAAATAAATAAAATAAATTTTTTTAAAAAAGTAAAAGAGACGGGCTTCCCTGGTGGCGCAGTGGTTGAGAGTCCGCCTGCCAATGCAGGGGACACGGGTTCGTGCCCCAGTCCGGGAAGATCCCACATGCCGCAGAGCGGCTGGGCCCGTGAGCCATGGCCGCTGAGCCTGCGCGTCCGGAGCCTGTGCTCCGCAACGGGAGAGGACACCACAGTGAGAGGCCTGCATACCGCAAAAAAAAAAAAAAAAAAAAAAAAAAAAGTAAAAAAGGAAAAGAATATGATAATTTGAAAAAGATTAGGTTCATATGCTTTGTAGCATATTATTTAGGTACAGATGCAGGCTCCGTTCATTATTTCTCTCTCTGGGGAATGTAAAAGCTTTACAAGAGTCTGTTCTTGAAAGATATCCCTGGGAGTCATTCTGTGATTTTTTTTAACCTACTAGTGAAGATCTTTGGTCAGTTTAGTGGTTTTTTTCTTTCACTATTTTTCCTCTTATTATACTGTCAGAAACTTGAGCATAGAGAACATGTCTTATCCCTTTTAATTCTCTCTCAGGACCTGTAACATAGGCTCAATAAATGTTTGTTGAATGACTGAAGGAACAAAATTAAAATAAAAGCAGAAATAAACTGGAAAATTAGAATAAAGTTTCACTTAATAAAGACAAAATTAATGTGGGCTCTTAAAGATTGAGAAAAACGTAAACCACTCTGATACAAGTTATTATTAACAAACTGAGAAATGAGCAAAGACAAACATTAGGGAAAAAACACGAGAGAGTGTCATACATGTTGTACACAATTTAGATAAGCTAAGTAATATGGGTGGTTTTGGAAGATATATTTGGAATGCATCTTTCTAGAGTCTTCCTGTTAAGTCCTTCAATTTTCCTGAGGGGCAGACTCCTGGGTAACAAGGTCAGCTTCATAGAATGGTGTCTCCCAAGACTTCCATATCAACTCTTTGGTATGTAAGTGCATTCATACCTGTGAAGGGATTTTCCTAGACCAGTTCCTGGGACATAGTGGAAGAAATACTTTCCATGTAGGGTGTTAAAAGGAGAAGATTCTAAGACGCATACTGAAAGGTGAAAATAGGATTCTCACCAATGAAACACCCTGGTTGTAGCCTCTGGGAATCCAAGATGTTGATCTTTCCTGGATGTGCTGAAGATTCCATTTGTTTAAAAATAAATCTAATTCACTAAACATACATTAATTGAAAAAAACACTCACAGAGAGATCAGCTTGGTGCTTTGTGACCACCTAGAGGGGTGGGATGGGGAGGGTGGGAGGGAGACACAAGAGGGAGGAGATATGGGGATATATGTATATGTATAGTGGATTCACTTTGTTATAAAGCAGAAACTAACACACCATTGTAAAACAATTATACTCCAATAAAGATGTCAAAAAAAAAAAGGAAAAAACACTCAGTGCAGGTGACCAAGAATGAGCAATGAGTAAGATGCAGCCCCTACCTCAGGAAAGGGTCAACCCCCTTTCTGTTCTCTGCGTGCTGGTAAGAGATGCTTGGCAAGGTGGTCAGTGTTTTGGGCTCATTTATTCTATGGTTTCCACAAATTACTTCTATCTGCAGCTATCCTAAGGCCGATCAGCTCCAGGAAACTGAGGTAGTTCAACACCTTTCCCCCGCAAAGCAAAGAACCAGAACTAAAATTAAAACTTTGAGTAAATCTATAACTGCAGAAGAAATTCTGACAGTGAATTTTTCAAAAATCTATTAAAAAATCCACACAGAACTTGAAGGTTGCTGTGTTTATCAGAGAATTATTTCAAACTCTCTCTCAAAATTAATAGACAAGGCTTCCCTGCTGGCACAGTGGTTAAGAATCTGCCTGCCAATGCAAGGGACACGGGTTCGAGCCCTGGCCCGAGAAGATCCCACATGCCGCAGAGCAACTAAGCCTGTGCGCCACAACTACTGAGCCTGCATGCCTAGATCTCATGCTCCGCAACAAGAGAAGCCACGACAATGAGAAGCCTGCGCACCGCAACAAACAGTAGCCCCCACTCACTGCAACTTAGAGAAAGCCCGCACACAGCAACAAAGACCCAACACAGCCAAAAATAAATAAATAAATTTATTAAAAAAAAATTAATAGACAATATTCTTCAACAAAGAAAAATGATAGCATGCTACCAAGTTCTTCTAATAATGCAAAGGTAGCCCTGAATTTAAAATCTTACAAAGCTTACACTAAAAAGTAACATAGAGGCCAATCTAACTCATGAAATACAAAATTCCTAAACAAGATCCTGGCTAGAAGATGTTAATAATTCTTGAAGCTAGGAGATGGGTATTTAAAGTTCATTTTACTATTCTCTAAACTTTTGTGTACTATAAAAATTCTTCTTAATAAACTTGTTTTTTAATTTAAAAAATTACCTCCAGCAAAATCCAGCAACAACACATTGCAAGGATAATACACCATAATCAAGTTGGATTTATCCTAAGAATGAAAGGTTCAATTTAAGGAAAACTATTAATATTTTTTAGCTTATAAATAGAAAAAATAACAAAATAGGTGAGCATATCATAAGATGCTGCAAAATCATTCGTTCTATGTAATTTAGGTTCCTTGTTTTGATTAAAAAAAACCAGAAATACCAGGCAGTTCAATATTATTTTAGAATGAAATATAAAAGCATTCCACTTAAAAGGGAAAATAAAATTACAGTGTTCATCACAACACTATAGTAGCCAGCAAGTGTGATACAACATGAAAGAGAAATGAGAGATAAATACAGCAAAGGAACTTAAACCACCAGTGCCTACAGGTGGCATGATTGCATATGGGCCTCAATTTCAACATATCGGAGATAGTAAATAACCTGGGCAAAATTGTAAAGTTGTGAAGACTTAGGAGACTCTATAGACAATCACAAGTATTGAAAAGGACTATATGTGTAAAAGGAGTCTGGACTTTTTCTGAATGAAACCTAAAGTAAAAATTTATCTAAGTTCAAGATGACAAATTCGATTCAATGTAAACATCTTATCTCTTTAATTTTTCTTAAGGGAAATTTTAAAGCATACACACATCAGACAGAATGGAATCATGAATCTCCATGCGCCCATGGAGTTAGCTTTAACATTTAACCATTTTGTCCATCTTGTAAAAGACTTTTCATAATCAGAGCTATCAAAATGGCACCGGGCTACCCAGGTGAAGAGAGAGTTTTTCATCACTGAGGTGTGCAAGAAATACAAAAGATATTAGCAGGTCAGGGATCCTATAAGGGACAGTCAAAATTGGCTGGGGACTAGATCAATATGTGCCTTCCAAGCCTGAGAGTCTATGATTTAGGAGGTGAAATGGATCCAAACTGTGTGCTGGCCTGGACCAGATCATAAACAACTTGAAAGCAGGGTTTCTTCTCTTAGTCATTTTTGTATCTCCAGTTCCCAACATAAATAGATATTCAATAAACTTAGTGTTTGTTAAATGAATAAATGACAAATGAATGAACAGAACACAAAATGCAATGGTGGAACTTCTACACACCAGTAATAAACAAACAAACTCTCTCTCTCCCTCTATATATCTTCTTATAACATTTAATCTCCAATATACCCAAGGTCTGAGGATATAAACCAACTGATGACACAAGGAAAAAACCACAAACGAGAAAACAAAATGCATGGCAAACATCCAGCCTTTTGAATAATGAGAGAAAATAAATTACCAAATTAGCATTTTCTCTTAAACTAACATAAATAATTGTTAAACTGTCTTGACCTTCCTCCCTTGGCTCCTGTGACATCTGTCTCCTCACTCTCCTCCAGCCTCTCAGACTACACCTACCCAGTTACTCCTCTTCCCTCCATCATCTAATTCTAGGTTCCTGTTCTCAGCTCCCTTCTTATCTAATTAAATGTGACACCTATTCTTTCTAAACCAGAAGTTCCCAAACTTCATGGCACATTAGAATCACCTGGGGAGCTTTTAACAATCCCAGATCACACCCTAGACCAATCAAATCAGAATGTCTGAAGGTGCAAGCCAGACGCTGGTAGTTTTTAAAGACCCCCCCACACCACAACCCCGCCCGGTGATTCCAACGTATAACAAAGTTTGAGGTTCACTGCTCTAAACACTCCCCACGGGCGATGTCATTTACTCCCCCAGTTTCAGCTGCTTTGAGAATCACCTGCCTCTTTAGGATCTCTACCAAGACGTCCCACAAGCACTTGAGCCAGTCATATCTAAAATAGAATTCACCATCTTTCTTTGCTCCACTCCTCAAATCCTCTCCTCCAAGGTGGAACATTTTGTTGAAGGAGACCACCATTTAATTTTTCTAACTGCCCAAGTCAAAAATCATTCTTGACTCTTTCCCCGTTTCATGCCCCACAGTGAGCCAGTCACCACGTTCTATTGCCTTTGCTACAAATTACCTTAATCTCTCACCAACTCTCTTTTCTTAGTGCTATAGCCATTGTCCAAACTTTGATCCTGTCTGAAATACTACGATAGTCTCCTAGCCAGTCTCTATGCTTCTAGACTTACCCTCCATCAATCTATCCTCCATACGGCTGCCAAAATGATATAATGTAATTCTAATCATGTCACTTTTATTTTTAAAATCCTTTAGTGGTTTCCCTTCATCTTTAGGATAACATCTGAGCTCAAGAATTACAATAATATTAAAGACCCAATTACATTAACATGCTATCATTTACTATGTGCCAGACACTGGGCTAAGTAATTTATATGTGTTTTCTTATTTAATGCTTATTACAATCCTCACTTACAAAAAGGAAACTGAGGCATGAAGAAGTTAAGTAATTTGGCCAAAAGTACATAGCAAGAAAGTGGCAGAACTGGAATTCCCAATCAGATTAGCTTGCTTGTCTCTGGAGCTAAACTCAACCACTCCCTCCCACTGCCTCCCTTCCAGCCTTGGAGCAGCAGTCAAAGCCTTTTGTGATCTGGCCCCTGCCTACCTGTCTGTCTCATCTCCCTCACACTGCACACACCATCAGCTCTGAATTATCCACTGTTCCCCAAACAGGCCCTGATTTCTCACACGGTCATGCCTCTGTAGATGCTGTTTCCTCTGCCTAGTCCGTACGCCCTGCCTGTCACCCACCAAATTCCTACTTGCACTTCAGTGAGTGGGCACAGTAGTATGCTGGTCGAGCACCAACACTTCCCTCTCTGGCTTGTTTTCTCATCTGTAAGAACAATTACCATGATCCCTGCCCAGCTGTGTTCCAGGGTTGGTGAAAGGTTTACATTCCATTATATCGTGACAATTCTTTGAAAACTATAAAGTTCTATGCACTTGTGCCCATGAGAAACCTCTTTTTCTGAGGTAGTGTAAAGCTCAGTTGTATGACCAAATCTGAGACAAAAGTTTGAAGTATAAGAAGTTCATCTCTGCCATAAAAAGGAATGAAGTCCTGATACGTGCCACAGCATGGATAAACCTTGAAAACATTACACAAAGGAGAAGCAGCCAGACACAAAAGGCCACACATTGTATGATTCCATTTATACGAAATGTGCGGAATGGACAAATCCATAGGGACAGAACATTGATTAGTGGTTGCCAGGGCCTGTGGGAAAGGGGAAATGAGGATTGACTGCTAATGGGTAAGGGGTGTATTTTGGGGGTGATAAATGTTCTGGAATTAGACAGTGGTGATGGTTGTATAACCTTGTGAATATATTAAAAACCACTGAACTGTACACTTCAAAAGAGTGAATTTTATGGTATGTGAATTATGACTCAATTTTTAAAAAAAGTTTCTCTCTGGCACCTAGCTTAACCCTTCTGCCCCCTTTCCCTTGGTGGTAAGTAATATCCAACTCCAATAAGGAACCCGTTTTTCCTCATATCCTTCCCCCCATTCTTTCTTAGTAAAACCCAGAACACTGGTTCCCTAAAAGCATTAGAAGCATCTGGAGGGCCGGTTAAAACACAAATTGCTGGGGCCCCAGAGTTTCTAATTCAGTAGGTCTAGAGTAGGGCCCAAGAATTTGCATTTCTAACACCTCTCTAGATAAAAGCTAGGGAACTTTTTTTTCAATATTTATTTATTTATATTTATGTATTTTATTTTTTTGGCTGCGTCTGGTCTTAGTTGCGGCACACAGGATCTTCGTTGCGGCACTCAGGTTTCTCTCTAGTTGTGGCGCGCAGGCTCCAGGGCATGTGGGCTCTGTAGTTTGTGGCATGCAGGTTCTTTCGTTGAGGTGCGTGAGCACAGTAGCCCCGCGGCATGTGGGATTAGTTCCCTGACCAGGAATCGAACCCGTGTCCCTTGCATTGAAGGCAGATTCTTTACCACTGGACCACCCGGGAAGTTCCAAAGCTAAGGAATCTGAAAATACCACTGAGCTGAAAGTCAGGAGACCTGGATTCTCTTCCTGACTTTGACTCTAATTAAGCCTGGAATTGTACAAGTCTCCAAACCTCTGGTTATCTCTTTTATCTTAAACATTGAATTTCTCTAAGAATCTGCCAATTCTAAAACTGTATCAACTCATCAGTTCCCTTCTTATGTCCTCCAGTGCTTCCCATCTCTAATATCCAACCTCTGCCCAGATGTCCAACTCAATTTCTCACCTGACAAGTTTGGAAAAGGAAGGGAACTAACATATGTATAACTGATAGCATGTTATTTACTTCTCATGACTGTCCCGCATGGTGGGAATCCATAACTGCATTTTGAGGACCAGGAAGCTGAGTATTCTAGAGGTTAAAGAACGTCCCTCAGAGCTTCCCTGGTGGCACAGTGGTTAAGAATCCGCCTGCCAATGCAGGGGACACGGGTTCAAGCCCTGGTCCAGGAAGATCCCACATGTCGCACAGCAACTAAGCCCATGTGCCACAACTACTGAGCCTGCGCTCTAGAGGTCGCAAGCCACAACTACTGAAGCCCACGCACCTAGAGCCCGAGCTCCGCAACAAGAGAAGCCACCGCAATGAGAAGCCCGCGCACCGCAGCAAAGAGTAGCCCCCGCTTGCCTCAACTAGAGAAAGCTGCGCGCAGCCACGAAGATCCAATGCAGCCAAAAAATAAATAGTTTATTTCTTAAAAATTATTAAAAAAAAACTTCCTCCAAGTGGCCAAGGGGACCCAAGGCCCCATCTTCCTCCTATCATATTCTTTCTCTTCCAATGCTTCTCTGTCCCTCAAAAAAGCCCTAGGTGGCCACTCCTGTACATTTGTTCATGATATCCTCACTTTCTGAGACTTATTCAAATCCTATCTAATCTTCAAAACCCAGCTCCAGCTCCACCACATCCAGGGTGGGTTCCTGCCTACCAGTCTACCATGAACCACGTGGTTCCCCAATCGCAGAGCTATTGTGTTGTGTCTTACCCTCCATGCAGCCCCTGACTTCCTTGTCTATGCTCTTGTCTTGTGTTTCCTAACTTCATATGGATTCAGATCTTGTTTTTTGCCCCCTAGTTAGTGAACTCCTTGAGAGCAGGAGAAAGGCACCCTATTTCTTCACAATCCCTGCAGGGTCCGGCAGAATGCCTTGAGCTCAACCAACATTTGTTAAATTAATAATGCAGGTTATAGATGTCTGAAATGCTACGGTAGGCTCGGAACACTAGAACAATAAGCAGTTTCAATTCTTGAAGTTCTAGGCCAAAAGAAAAAGTTATTTGCAAATATTTTAGGGAAACGCATATTTACGTTTCTATGTCAACATTTGATGTTGCCTTGGTTCATTACAGTGATCATAGCTCAGTGAGAGAGAATGGGCTGCTTCTCACACCTGCATTAATTTTCTAAAAGGAGGGAACTTCCCTGGTGGGCCAGTGGGTAAGACTCTGCACTCCCAACGCAGGGGGCCCGGGTTCGATCCCTGGTTGGG
This sequence comes from Delphinus delphis, assembly GCF_949987515.2. Classification (NCBI taxonomy): domain Eukaryota; kingdom Metazoa; phylum Chordata; class Mammalia; order Artiodactyla; family Delphinidae; genus Delphinus; species Delphinus delphis. The sequence continues at coordinate 35,084,930 of NC_082688.1, forward strand.
GAACTAGATCCCACATGCATGCCACAACTAAGGAGTCCGCATGCCGCAACAAAGATCCTGCGTGCCACAACTAAGACCCGGTGCAGCCAAAATAAATAAAATTTTCTAAAAGGAATTCGGATTAAGATGATGCTTTATCAGAAAAATGACAGGTCTGAGAAAGTGTGAAAGGCAGGGGGACCATGTCAGCAACTGTCAGACTACCACACCTGTAACATGCACAGTCTGCATAAAAAGATTCTATAGTACAGCGCCTCCTACTTTACCTTCAGCCTAAACGATAATATTCATCAAATCACAGGTCTGATCATGCTAGATATGGGTTTCTTCCTGACACACATTAAAGTAAATATACAACTATTTAAAGAAAAATGTTTGTTCCTGTATCACCTAAAACCATCTTGGGTTCCATGTGGTACAAAAACAAGCCTTTGGAAAACAAGGGTTCAAGGCATCACCATGTCACCCAGATTTCACATCTGCCTAACAGGATTAGACGTCTCTCAGAAAGGGCATAGCCTCTTATCTAGGTCAGTGCAGATGGCCTCTGCACGGCCCTCTGGGAGCGACAGGGTGGCAGCAGGAACAGTCAGCACGATGGGGCCCCAGGCTGTGCCTTTCTCTTGCTATAAATCTAAGGGCCCCAGGACCCAGGAGACTGGAAACTGGTCACACAAGTCATCTACTTTATCAGATGGACAGTGAGCCCTGGAAAGAACGTGGGAAAAAGCTGCCACCAACAATAACACTATCTGCAAGGCCTTACCTCACCACGGCTATGCTTGAAGGGGCCCTGTAGGAAGCCCCAAAGGTGGATGGCAAAAGGACATTGCTGAGTTGGCTGTAGCTGCCAAGGCTCTTGGTCCACCCTGGGCAGGAACAGAAGCACTTCAGGGAGACAGAACACCTGCAGTCAGCCCCATCAGCAGGACACATGACCCAAGTCAAGTACATTCCCTCTCTGAGTTTCAATTTTCCTACCAGTAAACTTAAGGGTCAAGCATGGATGTACCTTGAAAACATTGTACTAAGTGAAAGGAGCCAGTCACCGAGGACATACATGTTATATGATCCCATGCATATGAAAGTCCAGAAGAGGCAAATCTAGAGTGACAGAAAGGAAGTAGTGCTTGCTTAGGTCAGGGGACTTCGGGAAAGAGGAGTGTAGCAAAATAGACAAAACTGACTACCCTCATGAAGCTTATATTCTAGTGGAGGCTCCCACTAGACAAGAAATGACAAACATGATAAAGGAAATTAATTAAGGATGTTAAAAACTGGTAAGTGCTAGGGAGAAAAAAGAGAATTAGATTATCAGTGTCGTGGAGCTGGAAGTCAGGGGTCGGGCCAAAGTTTGTTCACTTTTTGAGATCCCCGTATGGGTTCTCCCATTCATATCTCCAGAAGGCCACAGAGTTCCTCTCTTTCTTTCCAATTCTCTAAGTCAAATCTCTAGTCAAGCCCTTAGCTGTGACATACACGGACAGACATCATCTTGGCTCCTGTTTCCCTTTCGTCCTGAGTCAAGGCTAGCATCCACACATTCACTCAGGAAACACTCACTGATCAGCAGCAATGTGCCAGGTACAGGGGCTGAGGGGGACACTGAGACAAGTGAGCACAGTTCTCACCCTCAGGGAGTTTGTAATTCACTGGGGGAATCAGAGCTATAAACACCTAATTGTAATCCAGAGCAGAATGGAAGTAATGATCTGCTGGAGAGACATGAGCAAAGTTTGTGAGTGTTTTGCAACGTCCTCTGCAGTTTTCAAAAACGTCTCATGGGCATGGAGATCTCATGTGGTGGTCACATCCTCATCCTCTCCTTCTGTGCTTTGACAGTACTGCTGGGCTCAAGGCTCTTCCCCAGAGACCTCTCATGTCAAGTGCACAGGCCTGGACATGACCTGGGTTCCAATCCCAACTCTCACTAACTTGTGCATCTTTGGACAAGTACCTTAGCCTCCCTGAACCTGTCATCTGTGAAGTGGACTGACTTCACCTACCTCATAGTAAATTAGATAATATAATTATCTAATTATATAGTACAGGGGCTTGGGGGAGGAGGGAATAGGGTATGTTTGTTTGATGGGTACAGGATTTCCTTTTGAGGTGATGAAAAAATTCAGGAACAAGATAGTTGTAATGGTAGCACAACATTGTGAATATACTTAATGCCACTGAACTGTGCACTTTAAAATGATTTTTTAAAGGTAAATTTTATGTTCTGTGTATTTTGCCATACACGCACAAAAGAATATGTGACCAACCATTTCAAATACAGTCAAGACAGCCAAAAGGTCCATCCTGAAAAGGGGCCTTGGGGATTGGGACCTTCATGATAATACGTTTTCCCTGGGGCTACCTGCTGCTACACAGGTGCACAAAGCATCCAGGTGCTGGACCAGAAGCCCATTAGGGCGTTTCCATCTCAGAGGTCGCAAGATCCTGAAGCTTTTCGTACCCCCTTTACATTCAACATGAAGTTCTTTCCCTCTCCATAGACTTGTTGGTTATTACAAATGCTCTGAACCTGTGAAGAAAAATTCTCTTGACAACCATTTGGGTATCATTTAACAAAATTGTGGAATGTAGACTCAAAGGCTAGACTTGTTTTTCTTACTATCAAATGAGTCATCAAAAGTCATTACATGCCAACTCATTTCAATATCCTCTGGGCACGTTTGGAACCACAGGCACCAAAAACAAAACTCACAGCAATTAGAGTACTTGGGAAGTTCAGAATGAAGACTCCCAGAGTGGCTCAAATGAAGCAGCTTGCCAGCCTGGTGGACTGAGATGTGACTCTATGTGTCTGGGTCTGGGGAAGGAAGGCAGGATTCCAAATCTATCAAGCTAAAAAAAAAACACAATAACAACCACAACTATAGCACAAAAAACTAAGAATGGCTTCCAAAGCTGGGCCTAAGACATGCCTGCCGCATGACCTGTTACATCAGGCTCTGTCCTGGCCAGAGAGATCTTGAGGTCTTCTTTAAAAGTCTTCACCCTTCCCACAGACTTGGCACTGGGGGCTTGTGGGCCCCCATGTCTCTGCATTTCTCAAGTCTAGTCTCTGCAACCATCTCAAGCCAAGGGATTTGGTCCAAAAATCAATGCTTTTCATTCAATTCATATCTAGCACCCTCTTTTCTGCTGGGCCCAGTGCTGGGTGTGGTAGAGGAGGTTGAGGTTAGCCAGACACAGCCCCTGCCCTTGGAGAGTGCATTGTGTTATGGAGAGGATAAGACACCTAGATAAACAACTCACATAACAATGTGAGGCAGAGCCTGGGGCCCATGAGAAAGGGATGTCTAAAACGCTCCAGGGAGTCTACAAAAGGGCTCCTACCAACCCGAGTGGCAGTGTGTGTCTTGCTCATTTCTGCATGGGGCTTGGGAACAGCTGATAGCTGTCAGACAGCCAAGAATGCCAGGTGCCGCCTGCCAATCAGGACCCTGTACAAGGGTTCAAGCCAACAGGCCACTCTGGCCGTCTTAATTAAGCCTTGATTAAGCATTCTGCCCATAAACCTCGTCTCCCTCCTGTAGAATTGCCCGGTTTACAGCAAACGATTCAGGGAATCGGGTCAGCTGTTCGGAGACGGCAGCCATTAGGAGCGGTGCCGACAACTGTGAACAGATGCCAACTCGAGCCAGAGATCAGTGAAGACGGCAGGGCCCAGAAACCCAGAAACTCAGCCCTGATTAAGCTTTCTGCCTCTGTCCCTGAACTCAGTATAGAAAAGGGCCCAGTATGGGCCACTCCACTTTATTTTACTTATTTAGTTAACATCTTTATTGGAGTATAATTGCTTTACAATGGTGTGTTAGTTTCTGCTTTATAACAAAGTGAATCAGTTATACATGTACATATATCCCCATATCTCTTCCCTCTTGCGTCTCCCTCCCTCCCGCCCTCCCTATCCCACCCCTCTAGGTGGTCACAAAGCACCATGGGCCACTCCACTTTAAAAGGACAGAGGGACTATCCTGGCTGGGAGTTTTTCCTGAGGGGAGAAGAAAAAGGCCATGCAAACAAAATGTTCAGTGAGACACTATCTCTAAACAAGAAAAACAAAACAGCTGACAACAGAGAGTGGGTAAGTTACAGCACATCCTCTTTCTTGATTCCTTAAGAAATGCTAACCAGAAGCCGTATAACATTCCAGGAAAAGCAACTGTTTTAATGTAAGGTGTAAACCATGGGCTACAAAGTCGTATCTGTGCTCTGGGTACAGCTGTAAAGGTGATGCTGGGCAGATGCAGGCAGGAGACATAAAACAGCAAGTTTGATCTGATGGGTGATGGGTTTGGGCTGTAAATTTATTCCGTTTTTATTTGAATTCCCATTATTATTGTTTGCACACAATGATACCTCTTTTTAGGATCAGAGAGACAATTTCTGAGAAGAGAAGCAAAGCTCTGGGGAGTGGCAACGTGGCAAGCGAATGCAACCAGCCTGAGCGTCAGCAGGGACACGCCTCATTCTGCCCCCATGCTGCCCCCATGTGACCTTCAGCAAGCCCCTTCTCCTTCCAGGACCTCCATTTCCACCTCTAGATCTAGGAGGATTCCAAGGCACCTGCCACCTCTGATTCCATGATTCTCGCTGGCAGAGAGGTCAGAGGTCTAAACTACTCCCATGTGACAGACACTAACCCGCCCACACTGGGGCACCTCTGTGGCATGGACAACATGGGCACCATTAAACCCCCCACTACCCCAGCTTCCCAAGCCCAGAACCCTGGCATCCATCTGAGAGTCTCTGTACCCTCTCTCCAAACCCAGCCACTCTACAACTCCTGTTAATGTGACCTCCTAATTACCTCTCAAGTCTCTGCCTCTTTCCATTCCCACCACCATCGCGCATGCTCAGGCTAGCATGCTCTCCTATGTGGATCACACGCATGTGGTCTCCCTTCTTCAGTGTTGCTCTCCTTCCAATCCATTTTCCAGACCACAGAGCAATCTCTTTAAGATGTAAATATGCCCTTGTCATTTCCCTGCATAAAACTCTATGTCACCCCATACCTTTCAGAATTATTTGCTAGGATCTATCATGTGAGCTCTGGAGTCAGCCCTCCTGGGCTCATACTGCAGCTCTGTCACTTACTAGGTCTGTGACTATGGGCAAGTTACCACTTGGTGCCTCAGTTTCCCCACTGGTAAAATGCAGATAACAATAGTACCTCCCTTACAAGACTGTTGTCAGGATTAGTTAATGCATGCAAGCGGCTTAGAACAGTGCCTGGCGTATGATAAGGAGTCCATAAATGGTAGCTGCTGTTTTTATAGATTCGTAATTTTTAGAGACCTTCAAAGCCCTACCTGTTCAGGTCCCACTCAGCACTCCAGCCTGTTTGCTTTCCTCTGTCTCACTGCTCTCCACCTCCCAGGGAGTCCAGCCCTACCAAACCTCTCCCATGTTTGCTCTTGTGGCTGAACCTTTGCACATGCCATTTCATTGCCAGGTACCCTCTTCCCACTCCTGGCTTGTCTGATTGATTTTTTTTTTAACAGCTTTATTGAGATATAATTCACATACCATAAAATTCACCCACTTGAAGCGTACAAGTCAGTAGTTTTGGTATATTCAGGTCACCCCCATTTTCCCCTCAACAATCCCTTCCCAGCCCTAGGCAACCACTGGTCTACCCAAGTTGATTTTTAGGTCTTAGCTTATATCCTACTTGTTAAGTTTTCTCTGACCTCCAACTCTGGGTTGGGTGCTTCCATATATCTATAGTTTTTCTCTCTCAGAACTATGTATATATATGTCCCCTGCTAGACTATAAGCTCCATGTCAGCAATGACCATGGTTGTCTGAGTCACTGCGACTCTTCGGTGTTTAAGAGATGTTCAGTAAATATTGGCTGAATGACTGAAACCAATGGTGCTGACTAGCCAAAGCCCCAGCCTTATAAAGATAGCCCTACTGAAAAAAATCAACAACAGAGTCTTCTCAATAAGTACAAATACTAGAAGTAACAGCACATTAAAAAATTTATGACATTCAAGTTTCCTACAACTATTCCTACTAGAGCCACCATTGGAATAAGGCAGATCCTTGTAAAATGAGTTTGATTCAGGTGCATTAACAAAGTAAGGCCATGAATGAGAGGGAAACTGCTTTAGAGGCTGAGTAAGAAGAAGCAAGATCCACATTTTAGGAATTCGGTATTTATACATTTTATGTGACCTGGCATTACTGGGTCATTACTGAGTAATATGAATACAAATACTTTTTGTTAAAAAGAAAATGTTAAGAAAGAAAACAGGACTTCCCTAGTGGTGCAGTGGTTAAGAATCCGCCTGCCAATGCAGGGGACACGGGTTCAAGCCCTGGTCTGGGAAGATCCCACATGCCGCGGAGCAACGAAGCCCGTGCACCACAACTACTGAGCCTGCGCTCTAGAGCTCGCGAGCCACAACTACTGAGCCCGCGTGCCACAGCTACTGAAGCCCACGCACATAGAGCCCATGCTCTGCAACAAGACAAGCCACCACAATGAGAAGCCCACATACCACAACGAAGAGTAGCCCCCGCTCAGCCCCCGCAACTAGAGAGCTCGTGCGCAGCAATGAAGACCCAATGCAGCCAATAAATAAATTAATTAATTAATTTTAAAAAGAAAGAAAGAAAACAAAGAAGTAAGAAAGGAGTTCTGGAAGTTCTCTATAAAGCTACTCTGTTAAGCAATTTCTATTTTCTTGCAGATTCCTCATTATAAAATCAGAGCTGTGTTCCCCTGGACAATAATCTATGCCCTGGGAGCTTATTTCAAAATCCAGTGAGTAGGGCTTCCCTGGTGGCGCAGTGGTTGAGAGTCCGCCTGCTGACACAGGGGACACGGTTCGTGCCCCGGTCCAGGAGGATCCCACATGCCGCAGAGCGGCTGGGCCCATGAGCCATGGCCGCTGAACCTGCGTGTCCGGAGCCTGTGCTCCGCAACGGGAGAGGCCGCAACAGTGAGAGGCCCGCGTACTGCAAACACACACACACACACACACACACACACACACACACACACACACACAAATCCAGTGACTATCATAAGAAAAGCAATTACTTCCTAAATAAACATTGAGATGATTTTTCCAATATATCACCATACTGCTGTAAAATAGTTACAGAATAAAAACAAAAGCCTCCCCTACTCCCTCTCACACATTTCAATCTACTTCATACACTGATGGCAGATTAGACTTCCTAAAAGCACAGCTCCCGTCATGCCTTGCCCTCATTCAAAACCCTTCAATGGCTCCCCATTGCCTTCAGGATAAAGAACAAACTCCTAAGTGGGTGTTTGAAGATCCTCCTCCTTTTGGCACTGACCTACTTATGTAGCCTCATTTCCTCCTAGTCACCTTCACATAACCCCTGATGCGGACAAAAATGCACTGACAGCCCTTTCCATGCCTTTATCTTTTTTCTACCTCTGCCTAGAATGTTCTTTACCCACCCCCAAACTCCCCATGTCAAACGCCTATCTCCTTTTAAGACTCTCTCAAATGCTACCTCCTCCATGACGTCCCCCGTGATGTCCTCCTCCATAACACACGCTCTCTACCACCTCTATGCTTCCACAACCCTTTTACTGGAGATGATTCTCATGTATTTATCAATGGCTGACATATTACAGTTATATCTGAACATAGTCTCTACTTCCTGATAAACTATAAATTCGAATACATTTTCCCCTCACACTTACCACATGCCATGCAAATAGAAGGTACTAAGATATTTGTTGAATGAATGAATAAAATAACAAATTATAGAAAACACAGCACAATATGGTCAACAGTAGTCTAGTTTATCACTGTCCTTAGAGAGGCAGCAAGTCTTGAAACTTAAGAAATATACCTCAGTGGTTGGGACATTTTGTCTATCTACAAACCTGCTGCTATTGAAATCCCCTATTTACTTTCATTATTTGCCCACAGATATTTCACTCCTGCTAGATGTGTGTGTGTGTGTGTGTGTGTGTGTGTTTTGTGATGATGAAAGGAAGCAGAATGAAGAAAGGGAATTATTATTAAAAACTGGCAACAGAGAAGCTCCTTCTTCGGTGAAGAAAACTCAAAATCTACAAAAGAGCCAAAGTGTGTCATTGCACTGGCTGTCAAACGTGGTGGGCGGGGGTGAGGTATGATTTAAGTCCTGTCAGGCAGTGGTTCTCTGACTTAGTGCTGAGTACAGGATCACCTGCAGGGCTTGTTAAAAGACAGATGGGTCCCACCCCCACAGTTTCTGTGTCTGTAGGTCTGAGGGGTGGGGCTGAGATTCTGTATTTCTAACAAGCTCCAGGTAATGCTGAAAGGGGCCACACTCTAAGGATCACCCATGCAGACTGGAAAATGAATCAAAGGATTTAGGGGAGGAGGATCCTCTGTGGCACATGGCACAGGCATTCCTAAAGTTAGAAAATTCATCTTTAACTAGATTAAAACACACGGAAAAATTAAGTTGGAGAGTGATTTTTTTTTCCTTCTCACTTGTAATTCAGAAGCTAAATTCTACAGGATAAACTAGAGAGTTTTGGAGAAGGGAGTCAGGAGACCTGGGTTCAAGTCCTGACTCTGTCACTAGTTAGCTGTCTAAGCAAAGACCACTCATTACCTTCTCAGGACATCACTGCACCATGTGAAACACCCCAAGATCTCCAGTGTCAGGTTTTACATCCTATGATTTCACAATTTTGAAAAACTGTTGGCAGTTTAGTTCCAAAAGTGTTTAATGATTATCCCATCTATATATGAAACGATTAAAGACACTGCAATTTCAAAACATAAAACATCAGAAATAATTACCAATTAAATTTGAGAAGAACCTATACCAAATAAAGTACAATTATGAAGACTGAACGAACTTTTACTTAAATAGCTTTCATGTATAATAATAAGTGCTCAAGAACAAATATGCCATAAAAATAGATTAAAAATATATAGTAAAGATATTACAATAAAAAAAAAAAAACATTCCCTTCCTGAGAACAGACTAGAGAAAATAGGACAGGTTACAGAATGAGAAAACATCAACTCACCAGTCGAGCAGAGGTAAAGCAAGTCCTCCAAGGAAAGAAATCGGCCCCTCTTCCCAATGCTGGCACCTCCCTCCCGTCCCAGGACACTGCTCCTGGGCCTCCCAGCACACAGTTATTTTTAAAGATAAAAGGCCACATTCCCAAGATTGTGGCCACAAGAATGTGAATATCAAATGACCTTCCCAAAGCTCGTCAATGAGCCGGAGTAAAACAGATCGCTGGGCCATGTGGGCAAAGTTGGATGGTTCTCTGTGGCACGGGTCCCACTTATCTGCTGATACTGTGCAGCTGCAGCTATGCCCTCAACATGAGTCTGGCCTCTCTCCTTTCAGCTCAACAGGCCCAGAAGCCCTCCAGATGCCATCGTCATCCTCAAGACCTTAGCCACTTGAGCTGGCTGAGAGAGGAAACCCTAGAGGTTCTTGAATAGCAAACTGGCCTCTGTGCCAAGGGCGACACAGAAGGTGATGCCCAAGGTCTCATGAGGCGTCTATTGGATGGCTGCAGAGTTTATTCTGTGCCTGGTCTCTCACTGTTTCTGCCCAGCTGTCTTCTGTTCAACTTAATAGCAACAGCATTAAGTCGATAAGTCTCACAGCATCCCAGGGAGGCAGGTCACCCTCAAGCACATTATCCCCCCTTAACAGACGGGGAAATGACGTCACAGGAAGATTAAATAACCTGCCCAGTCTCAACAGCCTGCCACAGGTGGAGCACGAGACGATCCCAGCCCCCGTGCCAGCTCATGAACAGAGATGCTCTGGATGAAGACCTCTGAAGTTCTAGGGTCCCGGGCAGTGTGGATGATTTGCACAACAGAGGTCAAGAAAGAAATAAGCACAGAGGTAACCTTAAAACCACTCCAATTAGAAGGCCATGAGAGAAGAGTGATTTTTAATACACAAGTATTAGCTGAAAGATGGTGTGAGTGTGGGTGCAGGAAGAGGACAGAACAGGCCTGTAGGCAGCAAGGGGCCTCAGTGGTTAGGATCAAAGGAGGGGTCAGGCCAAGGAGGGTTCTATCAATGACCTCTGTCCTCTGTACCCCACAGGGCCCTGCACAAACTGGTGAACTCCGGCCTGAAATTATGCCCATTTCGTTCCTCCATACAAGTACTTGTACATCTAACATGGGCAAGTCACTGAGAGAGACAGAAAGATGAAATGGACCATCTCTGCAGTCAAGAAGCTAGAAATGTCATTAAGGAGCGTACATAAATTACTAAAATACAGAGTAAAAATTAGTAAGGACCACAACAGAGAGGCTGGTAGAATGCCTGGGTTTGATGGTGGGAGGTCACATCCACCTGTGGATACAGTAGGATGCTATCAGGGCAGGCTTAGTGGACAAGGTGACCAGGCTGCGAAGCATAGGAGAGTGAGGCTTGCAGGGGTGGCCAGAAGGGCACTGGGGACAGTGGCTGGAGAAGGGCAACGAGAGTGCATAGAAGGGAAATGGCACAGGGTTATCCTGGAGACCAGCTCAGGAAGAGGGATGTGTGGGACAAAGGGTATGCGAAGTAGGGTTGAGGGATTTAGGGTAGTCTTGGCAGGTAGAAGCCATCTCACCGAAGGCCTTAAGTGTGGGATTAAGGAGGTTAAATTTCACTGCTAGCCGTAGTGCTCAGCACTGTACCTTGCTCACAGTAGGCACTCAAATGTTGGTGGAACAAAATGCAGGAAGGCAATTTAATCCATGGAAGATGCAGGATAACTGTGAAAGAAGATGCCAAAAAAAGATGCTTCAACTTTTAAAATCAACTGATATCTAGTCAGGACAACTCCTAAGTTTAACTAAAATATATGCTATATTCTGCCCCAAATGGAGCCCACAGTACCTGCCATCAGCTTCTCACTCAAGAACACTATGAAAATTAATGATGAGGTAATGTTTGTGAAATGCTCCAAGCTCTTTGGAGATGTGTGGCAAAAGGCATCACTAAAATTAATATTTAAAGAGATTCTACCCAGCTCTGATCTCTTTTTCTGCAGACTAATGTTACGTCCACAGGATAAGGTGATGCCAGATTGGCCTCTAAATAAACCTTCCCAACAGACAGCACCCAACACAGATGCCTCCTCCTGAGTCCCTTACATGTGGCTGATGGCGCCCATGAACACAACAAGGCAAAGGTGGTTTCCGACTTGGTTATCTGGGGTTATCCAGGGTTATCCAAGGATAAGGGGGCAAAACATTCAAAAGGCGGTCTTTCTTGGGACCCCATTTTTTAAGCATGAGAGAGAGTCTAGTGAAGACTTCAAGGGGGATCATTTTAGCAAAACCCACATCTAAGCCAGTTAACATTTTTAGATCTAAAGCAGTGCCCAGGAAAGGAAGAAATAAGAATAGCTCCCTGGGCTCAATTACAAATGGAGTGGAAACAATAATTTCAAAAGTTCAAGGGGAAAAAAAATCAATCTATTTCCTTCCCCCAAAGCTTTCACTTCTATAAATACACTCACATAAATGGACCTAAGACCACTCTTCCTTATGAAAACACTACCTGTCTGGAATTTGCAAAATAAACGATCTGCCCGTCTTGCTTTCAACCCACTGAAGTTCAGACAATGCTCTCCAAAAGCTTCTCTTTTCTTCTTACATAACATTCATTTTCCCCCTCTGATAATTAAAGTGATATGTGTGTCTGGTAGAAAATTTTGAAATTTTTCTTGTTTCGAAAGAAGAAAATAAAAATTGTCCACTATAATCTACAAGTTGCTAATTACCCTTCTGGCCTTTTTGTGTGAAAAGACACATTTCTGACATAATTGGGAATTTACTGTATATACTGGTTTATAGCCTGATTTTCCTCTTAGAAAAATATGCTATAAACATTTGCATGTCTCTATTATTCTACAGCATTATTTTTTATGTCCTGTAGAGAGGAGTGTCATTTGTAAAGCTAATCCTCTACTGCTGGACATTTGGTTTATCTTGTCAGTGTCTGTATTACAAATAATGTTGAGATAAATATCTTTGCATAATACATCTTCAGTTATTCTCTTAGGATAAATTCCCAGGAGTGGCACTGCTGGGTGAAAGCCTGCTCAGGTTTGTAAGGCTTCAGATGCAGTCAGATTGCCCTCCAGAAAGGTTATCCCAGGCTCACTCCCCAGCAGTAGGAGAGCTACTTCCTGCAGTTGCTCACTGATCCCTCATTTAGTAGATTTATGAAGGGGGTGTTGCTGCTTTTATTTGCAGTCCCTTGACAGGCAAATTTTTCTCCAAATTTTTGTGTCTACAGTATTTTTGCAGAGTTTTTTTTTTTTTTTTTTTTTTTAACTGTGTGCTTCTATTCATCAGAAAGCCAACGTTCTAGTCCCTCTTCCAAAGAGTACTTTTTCTGCCACTCCACCTCCAAGGGCAGCCCCAGGGTCTCCCTGCTCAGCACCTGCCACCCACATTTTCACCTTGGTGCCCTTCACTCCTTTCTCAACAAACATTTTACAGTTCCAGCATTAAGTCAGACTAAGAACCCAATAATCAGTCATTTATTCACTTATCCATCTATTCACCTGCTGTCTCTTGGGGGTCTGTAATGCTCTAGGCACCGAAGTATAAACGGAACACTATGAGAAACCAGGAGAGGGAAAGCCAATGAGGCCCAGAAAGCATTAGTATACTGAATTGAAAGGTAACTCATAGTTTTGCTGGTAGGAGAGGGGAAAGACCAGCCTAGGCAAAAGGAACGGCATGAGCAAAGGTCCTGAGGCATGCTAAAGCATCATGTGTTGAAGGAATATTTTCATTATTAAGGCATGAGAATGAGGGGCTGAGGATGAGACTGAAAAGTTAGCTCCTTATGTATAGCTGATTCACTTTGTTATAAAGCAGAAACTAACACACCATTGTAAAGCAATTATACTCCAATAAAGATGTTAAAAAAAAAAAAAAAGAAAAGAAAAGTTAGCTCCTGCTGAATTCACCTGCTGAACTGCTCTCTTCCCTGCATCTCAACTCTGCTTGTACTCCCTGGCCCATCTCCAATGCAGACAGACTCCTCCAAAAGCCTTCTTGAGAAGCATCCCCACCATCCATTTCTCCACACCTCTCTGCTTGGGACAGGAATCCTGGCCCTCACACCAATCTCCTCAGCAACCACCAACGAATAGATGGCTCTGTTCACTGATTCCTGAGTGTAAGACTTATCAGTCCAGCTAGAAATAAACCTCTGGATAGTAATACATTCTCTTGTATCCCTAGTTTTTCACCATGGGGCTTAACTTATAATTGGCAATCAATATAAGCCTATAGAGTCTAACCAAATTAAATTGGGCAGAATAAATACAAAAGAAGGGATGAGAGTGCACATGTATGCATCTCACTATCATCCAGACAGCTGGGAAATGGAAATTGTCTTTGAAAATTAGCTTCTGAACACAATCATGGCAAAAGATGGATTGATTCTCTTCAGGCCTGTAATTCTGCATCTACCTAGACATTTCGCAAGCACACAAACAGTACTTGTTAAACGATGCTGCATATCTTAGAAGCTTCTGTGCATAAAGGTCAATATATTCTGGAGATTTGGATTCTTTTTTTTTGCAGGGAGGTAGGAGGAGAAGAGAGAAAAGAAGGCCCCTACTATATGCCATCTCTGCTAGGATTTTCCATACTGATAATTCCCATTCAAAGTGAAAATCCTAATGCCACCTGGGAGGAACTAGTCTCCATCATTCATGCAGGCAACATTTCTAGCTAAGTCTTCCCTGAGGGCAAAGAGCCCATACATCCAGTGGCTGGTCTCTCCCTGTTCTGGTTCATATCTCCCCAGCTCTGAATTCACCTATAGCATTCACCACACTGCTTTGCTTGTTTGTCCCCACGCTGGGCCATGACCTCTACAAGGCTGATGACTTTTTTTCCAGCCCTGTGCACCCTGAGGCCTAGAACATCACCCTCCACTCAGTGGATGATCAATCTCTGTTGTGGAATTAAATGTCATGCCAGGGCTGGAAAGGACCGTAGAAATAACTCAGTCCGCATATAGGAAGCGGAGGCCCAGACAGGGGACGCAGCCTCTCAGATACACCGAGAGCTGGTGGTAATTGGCAGGTGGAAGAGAGAAAGAAATCAAAGATATTAGCAATGCTTGAGAAATTGGGAGCCTGAGGGGTTTGATGGAACTTGGGAAGGATGACAACATGGGGGAAAACTAAGTTTAGTTTTGGACAGCCTCTAACACACAGAACAAGTTTTCTCTCTCTTCTCCGTGACAGCCCTTCAGATAATATAAAAAGGAAATTAACATGTATTGAATAGTTACCTCTTGCAGGTGGAAAACAGCAATCCTGTCCTCCCTGTGTAAGGTTAACACTCACAGATAATCAATTACATAAACAAGTAAATAATGTGCCTCAGGTCACATAGCTAGTAAACCCAGGTCTGACAGAGTCAAAAGCCCAGGTGCTTTCTCCTGCATCCCACTGCCTCTCTGACCCTAGTCCTGAGGCTACAGGGTACCAAAGAAGAGCCAGCTGGACAGAGAGAGGTCACAGGTGGCCTTGGCCATGTCCCAGGGTGACAGGCAGCAGCTCCAGAGGCTGAATGTTAGGTCCGCAGCCTCCCCACCCTCTGAAAGGGCAGAGAGCGGGCACCACCCCTCGCTAGCACTTGGCTGACAGGCTAGACCCACTGCAGAAACAGGTATAAGATGGAGAAACACAGAGGCCCACATTTGCCCTTCACTCAGCTAGGATATCGCTGATGACTGTAAAAGCAATGAGGGCAGCTGGGAGCCAGATGCAAGTAAGGCAGTCGTCATAATCACAGTCCTTCATTTCATTAGTCAGTACTGTATGCCGGGCCTCTGCCCAGGACCCAGCCTCTTCTCAGTTCTGGATTGAACCAGGCCTAGTCCCTGCTTGGGAGAAACTCACGGTCAAGTGGGGCAGGTTACATGGAAACACCCCATGACCACACAGCCTGGGGAGTGTTATCGTGGAGGGATGACAGGGTGGGGGAAGGGAGCTCTCCCAGCCTGGAAGAAATTTCCCAGACAAAGCAGGACATTTTGATGTGGGGATATTTCCAAGCAGCTACATTAAACAAGCCTTGTCAAAATGGGAAATCTTTGTTCTTTAAACCCAGTAAGCAAAATGAGAAGCAGAAATCTCTGAACTGATCCCCCTCCCCTGCCCTTAGGGCTCCGAGCAGTGCAGTGGAATATCTGCTTTACTAGATATTAAGGTCCCTTTCAAACCTGAGGTTCGTCCAGGTCAGGTCTGGTGGGGTGACCAGGAAGGGGGCAATCTAGGGCCCTGGTGGGGACACAACTGAGGGCAACTTTGGGTGGACTGCTCTATCCGCCTGTCCCCTTAGGGCTCAGTTCAAATGCCAATCCCTCCCGGAAGCCTTCCCGGATCATACCTGAGGCATGGCCAGCCCTCTGCTGGGCTCCCATTAGTCTCTGTAACATGCAGCACCCTGCGCCACACTGACTTGCTGCAGGCCAGGCAGGGACCATCGGATTCATCTGTCTCTTCCCTCCTCCCCACCCACTCCTGTCCCCATCCCTGTGCA
The DNA here is from genome assembly GCF_949987515.2 of Delphinus delphis. Lineage (NCBI taxonomy): Eukaryota > Metazoa > Chordata > Mammalia > Artiodactyla > Delphinidae > Delphinus > Delphinus delphis. Next base: position 35,100,499 of record NC_082688.1, read on the forward strand.
GGCCTTTCTTAGCAAAGCATATTGAACTGAATGGAGGAGCGGTCTAGGAGGATGCTCTGGGCAGTTGTGAGCCGGTAATCCCGGAGCAGCCCTGACAGCCACGAGCAGAGTCTGGAGCTGCTTGGTGCCAGATCCTCTCAGGTCACTCTCTTCGCTCTGCTTCCTCTCAGCTCCACCACCTGCTTCACCAGACCCAACACGCCCATTTGCCCTAGGCCTCTCTGGCACTCTGGAATGTCAAGTGCAAACAAAGTGGCACACACACTTTTTGGAGAAAAGCATATTTGATTGTGTATTGCATTTGGAGAGCTCATTAGCCAGCAGCAGATGGAAGACCCCACTTAAAGGACCATGAACTTCAGCTAGCTGAGGGGCAAGAAGATCACACTACAATGTACTTTCAGGGCTACAAAGCAGCATTTCCTCATCTCTTACAGAAAGAGATATGTACTTGGGCACTGAGAATATAAATAATTTCCCTCAAGTTCAATGAACCAATCTTGGACTAAATTAGAGGGGAAATGCAAGGACATTAAGTCTTCCTCTATACGTCCCTTCTCTACCCAGAGCACATTCACTGTGGGATCTCCCATAAGTCTAAGAACTGGTAATGAATATTTTAATAGGTGCAGCTTCTCCTTCCCATTGATAAAAACTCCACTGACCAGCCAGAGCACGCTGGTGAAGATGAGGGTGTGGACCAGAAACACCTGCGTCTTCCTGGGCAGCCTAATCCCTGAGCCCCTCCCACATCTGTGGGGCAGGGATGATTAGAGCAGCCTCAGCACCCTCAGAGAAGCAGCCACGATGCTGCAGGAAGTAAGAGACGTGAAACATGCAGACTGAAGACCCAAGGCTGCCCCTGGAGAGCTGGGTCCAAATATGATTGAAAGAAAAGACAGTCACATAAGTAGAAAAAGGAGAGCCAAAGGCTGAATGGTGGCCCACTAAAAAAATATGTCCACACCCTAATCCCAGGAGCTGAAAATGTTACCTGATTTGGAAAAAGTGTCTTTGCAGATATAATTAAGGATCTTATCCTGGATTATTCAGGTGGGCCTTGAATCTAATGATGAGTGTCCTTATAAAAGTGAGGCAGGGCTTCCCTGGTGGCGCAGTGGTTGGGAGTCCGCCTGCCAATGCGGGGGACACGGGTTCGCACCCCGGTCTGGGAGGATCCCACGTGCCGCGGAGTGGCTGGGCCCGTGGGCCATGGCCGCTGGGCCTGCGCGTCCGGAGCCTGTGCTCTGCGACGGGAGAGGCCACAGCAGTGAGAGACCCGCGTACCGCAAAAAAAAAAAAAAAAAAAGTGAGGCAGAGGGAGATTTGACAGAATAGAAGGAGACAATGTGACTAAGGAAGCAGAGACTGGAGTGATGCAGCCACAAGCCAAGAAATGCCAGCAGCTACCAGGAGCTGGAAGAGGCAAAGAAAGAATTCTTCCTTAGAGCCTCCAGAGGGAGTGTAGCCCTGCTGACACCTTGATTTCAGACTTCTGGTCTCCAGAACTGCGACAGAATAGATGCCTGCTGCTTTAAGACAAGGTTGGGACGGTTTGTTCCAGCAGCCACAGGAAACGAACATAGCACCTTACAAGCAATGGGATTGATGAGGGATCTGAGTCCCAGAGAGGGGGCCGACTCACCCAGAGCCACTCTGCGTCAGACACTCGTCCAGGACACTCCTCCACAGCCCACCAGGTCTCTGTGACACTGACATGCACACAGGTCCCCAGTTGCCCAGTGTAGAGTCCAGAAGAGGAAGCTGAGAGCAAACTCTAGGGGGGCCCCCCAGGGGGCCTAACTGGTCTGCAGGCTGTGCTGATATAAGGACAGACTCTGAAGTCAGGCTCCTCAGACCCCACCTGCACAGCTGTGTCCAATTCTTAGCTCTGTCTTTTTCAGGGGACTGGATCAATTGGGGGCATTCTGACTGAAGAAGTGAAGACTCGGGGACCTAATCCCCGTGTCTGAATGTCCAAATGGCTAAAAAGCCTGTCATGGGGAAGAAGAAATAGATTTTTGTGTGGGGCTTCAAAGGGCAGAATCAAGGCCGATGGGACAGCCGTTGCCTGGAGGAAGAGCTTGATTCAGCATAATGAAGAACTTTCTAATAGTCAGAGCCAACTAACAAGGGACTAGGAATGCCTGGGGGATGGGCAGGTCCGAGCACAGAGGCTGGGTGTGCTAGGAAGATTCCTGCGCCAGACAAAGGCTGCACTTGATCTTCTCCAGAGTTGGCAACTTTGTTTGAAGGTCTATGCCTTTTGGCTAAAATATCCTGTGTGAATCTAGGTTTTCAGCATATAGACAGGGAATGCTCTCACTGAAACTTATGACACAGCTTTTTGTGAAGAACTAAGTACAGCAACTACCCAGGAATGAGCTCCAAAAAGAAATAATTCTTCCTGTTTCTATATTCAAAATGTCCCTCATCCCCAGGGAGGAAAGGAAGAGGAAAAGCATATACCTCCATACGGACATCACCTCTAAGCTGGCCAGGAGCCAACAGCACACTGGTACCAGAGGAGCCCTGGACAGCCTGGCCTTGATGTCCCTCTCCAGGGAAAACCAGAGAGAACACACACTCCAGCTACCAACTGAATTGCTTTCATAAGAACAAATCAATGGCACCCTCATCTTTCTTTTGATAATTGCTCTTCCTTTTGCATCCTTCTGAATTCTACACGTGGAACAAAGTAAACAACAAAGCAGTAGCTCAGAAGCTTAACCACGTGACGCTTACACGTTAGCCTTGGAGAGGTTATTTGCAGGGATGGCAGTTGCTATTGTTGCCACTGGTTGTAACAGGTTCTAATCTACACCCTACATTCTGGATACTCAGAGAACAGGAAGTGCAGCATTTTGCATCTGCCTGCACATCTGTCTTCTCTTAAACTCTCAGAGAACTAAGCACTGTTGCAGCTGAATGAATTCCTCTGAAGCTCTTTCCATTCAGGATTTTGAAAGTTTGCCATGTTACCCTTTTACTGAAATGGTTGAGCTTCTCTGATCATTCATCAAGAAAGGTCAAAAGAACACACTTTCATACTTTTAGATAAACCACCGTACCCATTTCTAGCTTGTAATTAGAGTTCTCTTTTTTTTTTCCATAAGAACCAGTGTTAAGCGCACACATCATTTAGCAGCCAGCTTGTGAAATGATCGGAAGCCAGAAACATTTCTAACCACTGGCAAAAAGGTCTCCAAACATCAGGTGAGTCCCTGAAATTACTGTTTCACTTTAGTGAACATAAATGGCTACCACCCTTACTTCAATCGGCCAGGCACTAAATCAAACTTCCTATTGTCCATCAAGCAGATAGTTATTATTTTTTTTTAATCCTCCCATTTGCAGAGCTGCATAATGTAATCTGTAGTTACCAAAACAAATTTAAGACTGCATTACCCTGCTTCCATGAATGTGTGGTAAGTCTGGTGTATATCTCTGACTATGGTAGAAGTACAGCTATAACAGCTGTGCATAAATCAGAATTTTATATACTGATTGGTATTAAGCATACAGGCATGTTTGGTATTTGAAAAGCTTTCCATACCCAATCTTTTCGGTATAGGGCAGAATCCTTCTACAATATGAACAATTATTGCCAAGTCTGTCTAGCTTGAAGGTTCAAATTTTACATAGCATATTTATTAAAATAGGCCATCTTGAATAGCTAAACTCAAAACTCAGACTCATCTCTGAGGTTACATCAACTCTTCATCAAATGAAGGGCCTACCTTTCGAGGCACCTGAATGCCGCAAGTGAGTTCAGCCCCTCTGCATTAGCAGCATGTTTCTGGCCTGACTCAAACCATTTCAGAACTCAGGAAAATCACCAGCTTCTGTCACTCCAGTACAGCAAACGCATATCACTAGGGCTGGGCTCTGTGAGAAGGGCTGTGGGGTAGACGTAAGAAGGGTGTTATGCCCACCCTCCCAGGGAGTTCTCAAGGCCATGGCTCCCTACACAAGTGGCCGCACACAGAATCCTTCAAGGTTGACAGCGATGCTGCTCCATGAGAGGTACTAAGTGCAGAGGTGGGAGGTCAGGTGAAGATGAAGACCCTGGGACAAAGGGATCTGGAAGACAGTTCCCAGGGCAAATAGGATTTGAGCTGGACCTTCAGGCATGGGCACCACCACCATGGCTGAGGCATATGCTAGGCAGAGGGGCCAGATGGACGAGCAAAGCCCTGGAGACCTGGGGGGTGGGAGGGATTAAGTGCGGAGGACCAGGTGAGGGAGGAGGGGGACTGAGAGACAGGATGGAGACAGCCCATGGTGTCTGCCAGGCTGAGGACCCTGGACTTCATTCTCCATACACAAGGGACCCACTGAAGGCCTCTGGGCCACATGTTAGAAGAAACAAGCCTAACATTGAGAGAGAGAATGGAAAGAGAAGGACATGTTTGGGAGAGATTTTAGAAGTAAAAATGACAGGACTTGAGTGATTAGATTTCAAGGAGGAGGGATCAAGGGAGCGGGTAGGTCACAAATGACTATGCTCCCCTGCTGTGACGCTCCCAGCATGGAGTGGGAGGGGTATGCTGGCCATTGGGTATCCCACAGCGAGCGGGCAAGGCTAGCTTTGGTGGCACCATGGGCTCAGCCTCACTCAAGCTTCCCTTTGGCACATCAATGAGCATCTCCACGGGCACTGCTCTTCAGGGTTGCAGTGAGAGAGAGGGCGTGAGGGGAAAGGAGAAGAGGGGAGGGAGGAACAGAGAGTCAAGGAGGAGGGGGCAGGAAAGGGAAGGCAAGAGAGGGTTTTTTTTTTTTTTTTTTTTGCGGTGAACTGTCAACAACTTTAATAGACTTGGATGGTGTCCACCAAAGCAGACCGACTTGGGGATCCCCGAGGGCTCCAGCTTCTGTAGTTCAGTGTGGCCAAAGTTCTCTTGGACCAGCTCCTGCCTTGCCTGCAGAACTGGGTCTACAGTGAAATGTCCCCAAAGCAGCAGCAGCTCACCACACCACTCAGGGCCTGATCCTGCAGGTGGGAGTGCTGTGGCTGGGTATTCCTCTTTTCAAAACTCCTAAAACATAGTTTTGTACTGAAGAGGCAGAGTACCTGCTCCAGAGTCTCCTCAATAACTGTGGGGGTGACACCCACAGTTACAGGGCTGTACAGATAGCCCGCCTGGGCCTAGAACACACCAAGCCCTTTCAGGCCTCCAGGCCTTTGCATTGCTGTTCCCTCTGCCTGGAACAGACCTCCCCCAGCCCCCGGCTCATTCCCCTTAATTTAACTTTCAGTTGGTGCTTGCTACATACCTGGCTCTATTCTAAGTACTTTACATATAGCAACGCATTTAATCCTCATAGCAACCCTATCAGGTAGGGTTATTATCCCCAGTTTACAGATGAAGAAACTGAAGCCCAGAAGATTAAATAACCTGACCGTGGAATATATTTAGTTGTCGGAGGGGCCAGGATTCAAATCCAGGTGGTGTGGCCCCAGGGTCTGCATACTCATACGCAGAGTTACCCAGCCTCTTCCAGTGCTGGGCTACCCTCCCTCAGTTCTCGGCATGACTGGTTCCCTCTCTCTACCTCTCCATGGTTCAGATAGGCCTTCCCCGCCCACCCTCAAGTGGAGCACCCTCCCTTACCTTCTCTCACATTACGCTGCTTATTTCCTTCCCAGCCCTTTGCACCACCTGTAATTATTTATGTATTTACTTGTTTATTACGTTTCCCCAACTAGAATCTACACTCCAGGAATGCAGGGATCTTGCCTTTTGTTCCAGTGTATTCCTGGGGTACCTGGAATAATTCTCTGGCACAGAGTAGGTGTTCTATGAATAACTGTTGAATGAACAAATGAAGGACAGTACTGTGGATGCTACATGGTGCTACCCAGGGACGTAAGGTATTGCAATGTTGTTCTTTACCCCCCTGTCCTATTCTCCTTCCTTGGCTACTACAAATGCCCCTGCCTACACTAAGGCAGACAGGAGCGGCACCCAGTTTCCCAGTATACATGGATAAGGCTGATCTATTTATAACTGCGTCTAACTGTCAAATCCCCCAGACTGGGGTCCTTGAGCACTAATGATAAGCTTGTGGAGGCAGGGATTCCATCTTCCAATTAACCCCTCTGTGGCCTCCCACCACTTAACAGTATTTACAGGGCATTGGCTCCCGTTGATGTCAGTGTTTGGTCTGAGCACGCACCATATAACAAAAAGCCCCTGCCCCTTGAATCAAGAGGCATCTTGAATACAAATCACACTGTCACAGGAACTCCATCCTGGTGGTGAGGTTCTAAGTCAACACATATTGCTAAAACAAAAGTATTGTTTATATACTCCAACATTTATGGAGCTTGCCTGTGAACTTGCTAATAAGAGGAACTAACTTATCAAACACCCATTGTATGCAAACACTCTGTTAGACACTTTTATACCCTGTGATCTCATTTAACCCTGTGAGTTTGGAATTATTATTCTTCCCACTTTACAAATGAGAAAAGTGAGGCTCAGAGGTCCAACATCCCCAAACCAGTGTGGATTCCAGCCCAGGGTCAGAGCCTCCTGAACCTCTTTCCACTGTCCTCTGAAGTGTTCTGCCTTGTCTTGTGCTTCCACCAGACTCGCTCTTCTCCATCTGGGTCCTGTGCTTTCCTGCCTCCGTACCTTTGCTCATTCTAGTTCCGTGACCTAAGGTGGCCTTTCTGCTTTTCACCACCTGTTGAATCCTCTTCTTCCTTCCACCTTCCATGGTGCAGACTTCCCCAGTCTCCCCAGTTAGAATTCACCCCCCGTCAGTGTTCCCAGAGGTCCCAGGGTTTAGCTCCCAGAATGCCCTGTGGTATAATCTTCTTTATTCCTCACTAAAATCTGAGCTCCTTGAGGGTAGAGCCTGTCAGTATTTTTCCTGTTTGTTTCCTCCTGAATAAGTTGAGAAAATTCTTGCTGAACCATTGAAGAATGAAGAGGGGAAAGACTGGTGACATTTGAATGCATCTGAGAGATCAAAGGCTCTGGACAAATTAGCTTCAACTATATAGTTCAGGAAAGGCAAACTTATGTGCCACAACTCTGCCATTTTCCTGCTCCAGTCACAAAACACTCTCACTAGTCCTCTGATTTCATAGAGCTTGAAACTTAAAACCAGGAAGTCTAGGAAGGAAATAAAATAATAAAATCACTTCCATAAGAATCATTTCATAGTAATGGATTTCACCCACACACTGGGCAGAAACTAACTGCAGCACAAGGGGGATAAGAGATTGGACAAAAGCACAAAGTTCACCTTCTAGGATGTCACAGTTAACTACCTTGTGTTTGTTCTGCTGTCGCTGCACCAGAATTCACCTGTCCTAGAAAATATGCACTTGCTAAACTGTTGGCCTCTCCAATCACTGCTATGTTGAACACCCACCAAAGGATGCCTGACCTGTAAGTTATTTTGATTCGTCTTGATTAGAAAACATCTCAGCCGTGGCTTTAGACTAGATATGAGGAGATGCTGGCCTCTGGGTCAGGACCTCTAGATCAGGGCATTACTTTTTCCCTCAAACAAGTATTTTGAGGTTTTTACTAAAATAACTGACTCACAAACAGAAATGCTTCCTGATCTATAAGCCACTTTGAAAACAAATCATTATGCCGTTGAATATTTTATGATGGGCCAAAGCACTGAAGGAGGCAAGGAGAGCATTCGCCAATCCTTACCATGTCTATTTCGGGATTCCCAAAGCAAACTGCAAATACCTCCTTTATTTTCTTAACGCCCATTTGCAAGTGCTAGGTGGATTCTTGGTGAAATATTGCCTCTGCGCAAACTGACCCCAAATTCAGAGACCCGGACATTTCACTTCTGCACGTTTACCGCGGATGTATCTCAATGATGATCTAGTGCACAATGCCTCCCCGCCCGCCCCATTTTATAGGTGGCAACAACCGGAAGGGGTACTTGCCCAAGGTTACCTAGTCAGTGGAGGGCAGAGGAGCCACCAGGAGCCAGGGCCCCAACTCCAAGCCCTGGGAGCATCCTTTATTTCCAGAAGCTGACTCAAAACCCCTCCTGAAGCTCAGCCAAAGCTGCTGCAGATAAACGACGTGACCCCCGATACTGACTTCTGTAGGTCCCAACATTCCTCTCCACCCCCAAGGAGCTGTGGAGCTGAGACACTCAGGGGTGCCCCTCGACTCACAAAGTGGCAACACAGGCAGGGCGGTTCAGGTGATCGTCCCTGGCGAACCCCTCCCGGTCCAGGTGTAGCCGTCGATATCCGGCAGGGCAGGCTGGTCCGAGGTCACTCAGAAAGTTGGCTCTGGCCGTGGCCGCACCTGAACCCTGGTCTCCCACCTGCCGGTTTGCCGCTCTTTGCACTATACCATGCAGATCTCGAAATCTTAAGCAATACATTGATGCTGTGTAAAGATTTAACCTTTGCAGGCCCTGAGCGAGACCGCGGACGCGCCCCGCGCCGGGAGTGGGGGCACGAGGACTGGAGGCGGGCGCGGGTCACCAGGGGCCGGAGGTGCAAGCGGAGCGCACGGCGGAGGGCGGCGCGGAGTAAGCCGCGGGGCAAGCAGTCTGCAGTTCCCGGAGGCGCAGGCCCGGGGCGTAGGGACCAGCAGTCCCCCCAAAACTTTGCGGCGCCGGGACCTCGCCCTTACCTGCAAGGAGGCGCCAGCCGCGCGGACGCGGACCTGGCGGACTTGACGCTCTCGGGCAGGGGCGGCCCCGCCCGGCGGCGGGCACGGACGCGGGCAAGGCTCAGCCAGCGGCTCGGCTCGGGTTCGGCTCGGGCTCCGCCTCCCGCGCCGCGGCTGCAGCCGGAGTGGGGGCGCACAGCCAGGCCGCGCCCGCCCGCGCCGTCTGGCCGCGGCAGGTGCTGAGGCTGCAGCTGCGGGGCCGACAGCTGCCTGCGCCGCGACCCTCGCCCCGGGGGAGGAGCCCCGCGCGCCGCCTCCGCGGGCCCGGGAGGTCCCGGCCCGCCGCAGTGGGCGGTCCCGCTCCCACCCGAGCCCTGCCTCCGCCGGCCTTCCCCAGCTCCCGCGTGGGCACGCAGCGTCCGCCGGGTACCCACCGGGAGACTGAGGCCGGGAGAGGAAAGGGCTCCTCAAGGCCACCCGGACCGGCGGCGGTGGCGCCAGAACAGGAACTCAGAAGAGTCCCAAGGAACGACCCCCCTTTCTCACACCTCCCTTCCCCTGGCTCTTGTACTCCAAGGCGTTTTGAAGAGCTCCAGCTACACGGGACTCTGCGAGATGAAGATGATCCCGACTGCCCCCCCCCCAACACACACCCCACAACACACACACAGCCCCTCGGGCTGAGGGGAGGTGGAAGGGGTGGGCCCACGTATGGCACTATGGTCCACCTACCCTGCCTCTGCAAACTCCTGCTCTGGGGCACTGGTTCCTCCAATCTCTCTAGCCACTCCTTCCTAGTCTTCTTGAGGGCTTCTCAAACCCTAAAGCCCTAAAATGTTGGGGTGCCCTAAGGACTCTGCACTCAGCCCTCTTCTGACTCCCTGGGCTACCCACCCACTCCTCTGGCTCCTGTGCTACCACCTCTCTATCCACCACCCCCCTTTGCATGCTTCTGTCCAAGAATTCTTTCTTGTCGAAATAGCTACTCAACACCTACTAGGTCTCTGTACTGTGTTAGACGCTAGAGATACAGCCTCGAATAAAACACAGTTCCTACCTTCACAGAATGTACTGTCTAGCAGACTGCTAATACAGTGCAGTTCCTGTAACCATAGTGTGATCCTAGGGGGCCAAGGGGGGCATGGCAGGTGGTGCCCACACCGGCTGAGGGAAGACTGCCTCCTGGAGAAGATGCCCTCCAAACAGAAACCTGGGGGCAACGGGGTTGCCAATGAAAGGGACCAGTGTGGAGAGAGCCTTCTAGGCACAGACCACAGCAACAAAGACCCCCCAGGTGAGAGAGAGCCCAGTGGGGAGGCTCAGGAGCCCAGAGCTGAAGCAGCAGAGTCAGCAGGGACCATGGGAGGAGTTTTTGAGTAGGGAAGGGGTACCATCAATGTTAGATCATTTTGCTGGTGGAATGGAGCACAAATATAAGTTCACAAGTGTGTCCTCATTTCCCGCCCCAACCCAAAAAACCCCAAAAAACAAAGCAGCAGCATTGCAGCAGTTGGAGCTGGAGCCCAACTGGCCTGGATGAAGAAAGGCCCTCCAGCACCCACCTCCTCTCATCCTTCATTCTCAAATCCAGGCCTCTATCCAAAAAAGGTCTCCTGAGAGGCTCCATTTTTAAAAGGCCTCCTAGGCACCTCCACCCCAAACTCCCTTTTCTCTCAGTGCCCCAGCCCCTCTGCACCCAGATCTATGGGCTGAGATAGCCCTTCACTCCTTGGGGTCTGCTTCCGTCACCTGTCTCCTCTCTAGTTAGAGTGTACAGAGTTCTGCCCCCACAATAAGCACCATTTGGGAAAGTGAACAAAAATGGAAAATTCTGAAGCCATGAGGAAATAAAGTCAGCTTCTAAAAAATTAAATGTTGTACCTCTCCATATTGTTGCTTATAAAACTGCGTGTGAATCTACAATTATCTCTAAGTAAAGTTTAAGTTTTAAAATTATGTGTTGTAGATAAAGATTAATAATCAAATTACTCTCCCAAATGCAGATTAAAGACCAAAGAGTTCACTTGTCAAAAAGGAAAATAAAAACTCAACCCTCTTGTCCAGTGAGTACAAATTTCACCCATGGAATTTTGTCCTGTCCTTCACAATGTCCTAGCTGCCCATGCCAGAGGTGTCTGCATCTTCAGGTGCTTTATGTATATTTGTGTCAACAATTTCACCTTTGGCCCCTGAGTTCCCACTCAGCCATTCTGATCCCTCATCCCCCTTCAGCCTTCCTTGTCTGCCTGCTGCTTAAATACCAAGGTTGCTTGTGTCCCCTCTTGGTCTCTTTTCTCTCTTCACTCTAACTGAGCAGTTCTATCCACTGCAATTCTGTTCTTCAGCTCAGACCTTCTGTGCTCCAAACCCAGAGACACAACTGGCTGCTGCAACTCCTGAATGCCCCTCAAGTGCCACAGTCTCAACAGAGCCAAAACCAAACTCCCATCTTCCTTAAACTACCCCTTCTGCATTGCTTCCATATCTCAAATGGTAGTGGGACTTAAACCAGAAACCAAGGGAACATTCTAGACTCTTCCCTCTTCCTGGTCCTCATATCCTACTGGTCACTAAATACAGTCAACTCTGTGTCCATAACATCTCTTATACTCATCCCCTCCTCTTTATCCTGCTGTCCTTGCCTTAGTTGGAGCCTCCCCATTTCTTGGTGAAGCTGTAGTAAAAGCCTCCAGTCTTGCCTATTGGCAATTCATCTGCCACATGCTGCCTGTAACCTTTTTAATCCATAAATCTGACAAGTCACTCTCCTGCTGAAGGTAACTCCATTGTTCCTTCTTAGCCTGGCAATAAAGCTCTAACTCCTTAGCATGGCATGAAGCCCCTCAGCTATCCAACGCATTACTGCTGCAGCCCCATCTCCACCTCACCCCATACCTGCACACCGAAAACCTCATGTTCCTAGGGCAATTGTACTTTACAATAGTAAAAATAGCTATAACTTATTAACTTATGCTACAGCTCACTTTTTTAAGTGCTTTACATACAATATCTCATGTAATAAAAGGCATGGAACACTGTGCTAAAACAAACGGTCTCAAGCCAAACTGCCTGGGTTCAAATCCTAACACAGCCACTTGTTAACCTATGTAATCTTGGGGAAGTTCCATAAGCTCTCAGTTCTAGGTATCTTCCTCTGCAGAGGGAACATAATAAGACAACTTGCAACCTAGGCATGTTCTATAAAGAGTTATTGGAGATGAAACAGCATTTATTACCTGCTAGCCAGCACTATTAGTCATGCTTATAATCAGTATATGCAGTGAAGATTACTATGCTCCTTTTACAGAGAAGGAAACTGAGGCTCCAAGAAGTAATGTCACTTACCTACAAAACCACGGCTTTAAAATAGCTGCACTGGGATTCATCTGGGATTCTAAATCCCATACTGCCAAATACTTTGCATAAGCTACTGCCTCGCTCTGGGAGCCTTCCCCATTTCCCCATGTTTACCACAGCCTGCCAGACAAACTCTTCTTCCTCCTTTAAATCCTGGTCAAAAATATCTTCCCCTCTCTGAGGTCTCCCCAGTCCCTCCTTTGTGCCTGGGCTGTGCTTGGTATATTCTTTTTTTATATAAAAGAAAAACGTTTATATATTTCAAAAGCTTAGATAAAATCAGCAGAACCAAAGGTTGTGCTTGGTATATTCTTCACACCACACCTCACCACAATGGTTTATTTACGTCTGTTTTTTTTGAGACCCCCTTGTAAAAGACATTATCTTCTTTGTTTTCATCTTCCTAGAACCCCATAGATATTTGTTAAATGAATGAATAAAATCTACGTTAGATTCTCAAAAGATTTTTACCCTAACAGCTGTCATTTCAATATAGATCACTTTTAATCTCTGTTTTTGTCATTCTGAAGTCATTTTTGGTGAGAGGATAGCATCTAATGATCCAATATTCATATAGAGCAAGACACAGCAAGACTGAAATTTCTCATACTGCTATTTGGTCATGTCTTGTCCCTCTCAGATGTCTGTCCTTTTTTTAGTGACACTGTGTAATAACCCATGATGAGAAGCTGTGTTGCATCCTAATGAGACTTCCTGACTAAAACATCTGAGGTTTGAATTTATTTCCCATAAGTACCATTTCAGCTAAAAGTTTGCTTTCCCTATGGCATGAATGTGTTATTATTTGTCATCTGCTAAGTGCCCCTACCTTCCCTTTATCTGTATTAATCTCCTTTGCATTCAAATACTTTGGAGAGCTGACTTATTAGTAAGCTTTTCTATACAATTTTCTTCTTAGAATGCCTAACTCTTCCTGACTTCATATCTATTGTTCCCAAAATAGAATAGTTTACTGCTTCAAATTTCAGCTTTACTGTCTTCAGTGATTTAGGACAAGTTTCTGCTCTTCCTCAGAATGATCAAATTCCATACAATTCAAACAAACAAACAAACAAGCAAAACCGCAAACCTGCCCTGTCATTTTGTATGGAGTAGTGTTTTAAAATTAGATGTTAGAAGCACTTCTTTTGTATACCAGAATACAAGTAAATTGACAATTTTAATGCCTTTGTATCAAATTAACTGAAAGCAGTGCAGGTGGAAAAAATAATGCTGGTCTGGGAAACAGAAAAAAAAAAAGGGAGGGGGTTCCAGTGCTGTTCTCCAAATCCCCTCACTCTTCAGGCTGCAAAAGAAAGGAAAGGAGTGGGACAGGATGACCTTCAAGTCCTCTTTCAGATATAAAATGGCATGGTTCTGGGCTTCCCTGGTGGCGCAGTGGTTAAAAGTCCACCTGTCGATGCAGGGGACACGGGTTCATGCCCCGGTCTGGGAAGATCCCACATGCCGCGGAGCGGCTGGGCCCATGAGCCATGGCCGCTGAGCCTGCGCGTCTGGAGCCTGTGCTCCGCAACGGGAGAGGCCACAACAGTGAGAGGCCCACATACCGCAAAAAAAAAAAAAAAAAAAAAAATGGCATGGTTCCTTAATGAACCTCCAAGTGGTCATTCATTCAACATTGTTGAGTGCCCTCCTATGAACTTATGCCTTTTGAAGTATAGTGATTTAAACATCAATCCAGACTGGATAGATAATGGAATGTTTTGGTTAAGGCAGTATTATTATACTACATAAACTGATGACATGTTTTTAATATTCAAGCTCTAGTTAATAGTGAACTATAATGAAGACAGTTTCATTGAGACTTTGGTGAGCCAAGATTCATGGACTGTTGGAGTATTGCAACAAGACCACTAGGAACATCCATGCCAGCATTCGTGGTCAGCTGCTTGTAGAAAAGCAGTGCCCTAGAGTTCTAGAACCTAGTTCTGTCCTTAACCTTGCCACGTGGCTATGGGAAAGTCACATGACATCTCTGGGCTGCAGTTTACTCTTTTGTAAAAGGAGGGAATGATACCTTGTAACTACCTTAAGGAAGTAAAATATTAAGTCAGAAAGAGGTTCTGCCGTTGTCTGAAAAAGAGACTGGGTGCTTATCATGAGGATTATATTACCTCTTGAGGACAAGTAAATTAACAACAAGTATATTACCTCTTGTTGCCCTACAGGGAGAAACAATGGCATAACAACAACATGTTCTTACTCCCAAGATTCTAGGACACAGAGGCAGACATTCACTGCTCGCATCTTAAAAATGAATTGTCCAGTTCACTGTAAAATACTAAGAATAGGGAGTTAGGCTAGAAAGTCCATTGTCTGTGTGTTAGTGAAGAGAGATCAATCTCCCAGTACTTTCCAAACCTTACATGATCACCTGTCACAGTCATTCTCTCAAAGATGACCCATTTTTCCTTTTGGGGGAGGGTGAAGGGTGGAGGTGTGGAAGACACATCTTTCTTCTGGATTGCTTCCTTAGCTCTCATATAAGCCTTGCCTGCTTAATTTCTTTTCCTGTTCCTAATTACATTCTCTGCTCCTTGATAAAACTGGTATTCTAATCTATTGCTAATGCAATAGACTTAATGACTTGGTTGGAAACAGAGGAAAAGGATGGGATATTTGCATAGGGTTGGGAATGGTTATCACAATTAAAAAATATATATTCGAGATCTTTATGTCTCCTCTCAGATGTTTTTATCTCATTCCTTACCTGATAAATCTTTCAGTGTTCTGAGGGACTGCTTTGAAACTATATGAGTGGCTTTAGCATCTTTTACTCTTTCCTTTTTATCTCTTTTTAAAATTCTCTTTTCTTCCGCTAGTTCAGCCTTTGAAAGATCAGCTCCTAAGAAGAAAGCATGCCCTTGAGGTTGTGGCCAGTGTCTGGCATGGCCCTACTCTGGTCTTGCCAACTATGTCTGCTCCAATTCCCAGAGGCTTGATCCTGCTCTGAATCTACTGGATGACTGCAACTTCACACCACCGCTCTGCTCCCCATGGCCCCAGAAGCGGATGCCACCATCTCTCCATCACCATTTTAGTCATCTCCTTTACCTTTTCATTGCACTTTACCGTTTGCAAAGCACTAGACAGAGCAATCGTCTCATTTTATTCTCTCAATAGCTCCTTGAGTTATGGAAGACAAACATTATGATCCTCGTTTTACAGACAAAGAAACTAAGACAAGCTCAGAGAAGTCAAATGATTTGCATGAGGTCATAGAGCTGGTGGTAAATGGGATCCAAGTTCAGGTTTATCTGGGTAATACGGCTCTATCCTATGGGGAAAAATGATGACTGCAACAGAATTTTGATATGGAAAAATTTCCTAAATGATCTTAGGATGACTATCCAAGGGGATTCTCTAAAGATGGGGGCTTGCACCTAGAGCTGACACTGTTTCTCTCACTCAGCTCTCTGTAGAAGTGACTCAAACTGTGAGACATACAGTGAATAGAGAGGGTAGGATGCTAGGGCCTACAGCTGGCACCTAAAGGAAACCTCACACATCCTGGGGAGACCGAGCCAGTGCAGGACTGGTGAAGGATGGTGTCTCTGCCACACTGTTTAAAATTGCAGGGAGGACCAAGGCCCAGGAACCTGGGAAGTACCTGCTTCACTAGTGAGCCTGACACAAAGGCTTTCAATTCTGAAGCTACCTGAGGGGCCCAGCTGGCCCCAACTGAATGGGACCCCTTAGCAGGTGAGGAGGAACTGTCCCTGCCCACTTCCTGCACAAAACCCTGAGTGAAGGCCCCGATTCCACTGGGGCTCACCTCCCTAGAAGGGAATGCCGCAGGTGGGCCAAACTACCCCTCCCAGGGCCACTACTAGCTTGTACAGCATGTTAATGTAGATTAGAAAAAGGCGTCCCCTTCAGCTGCTCTTGTGCAAATGAGGAAGTAATGTTTCCTTCTTTCAGGCAGATGTAGCTCCACACCAGGGTAAACAGCTCAGCAAGTAGATTTTAGCTCTTAATATTCTCTCAACCAGGTACCCTTGTGTGGCAAACAACTTACACATTGACACACAGCAGCCCAACCCTTTCCCATTCACACCGGGAGTGCCTGAAGATCCTAGAAGCCTCTCCCACCGTCACCTCAGCCTGAGGGACCCAGCTGACCAGCTTTGTTCACCATTAGGTCACTGGAGAAAAGGCATCTTTCTTTCCTTTCACAATTGCTCAGCTGTTGCTATCCAAGAGGCCACAAGAGCCTGACTTGCCCAGGTGCTGGTATGAGTAGCCAAAGCAGATCAGAGATCAGTTAAGGGGCTCAGTTGCTTAAAGGAGAAAGACCACGCTAGATAACTAAAAGAGAGGACTCATGTTCAGACAGATTTAAAATAAGAAAAAGTAAGCTTTGAAAATAAGAGTTTTAAGGAGATTCAAGTAGAGATTGGGGGAAAAGTGATAACAATGAGGGAAAATGGTTTTTGGAAGTAAAAAAAAAAATTTCTAAATTTAAACATTTCAATTGTGGAAGCAAAGAATAGAATGAACACCACCAAAAATTGATTTAATGGTCTGAAAGATGAAAAAGGAGAACAATCCCACAGTACCAATCCAAAAATACAAAGAAACGGAAATTATGAGGGAAAAATTTTTTAAAAAAAACCATGGATGAAGTATCTAGGAGATATGCAAATAATAGGAGTACCAAATGGAGGAAAAATAAGAAGAGAGCAATGCAACAACCAAAGACATAATAGGAGAATTTTATAGACTTTCAGAAAATTGAATTTTCAGATAGAAAAGACTCATTAAATGCTACAGAGTAGTAATTTAAAAATATACATCTAGGAATTCCAGTTCTGGACAAGATGCAGGACATACATTTCTCCCTATTCCTCCTGAATCCCTAGACATAACATATAAAACAAAGGTAAGAAAACTCTGAATGATGGAGAAAGCAGAGCAGTTAGGGACCTCAGGACTCAATGAACAACATGACCATGAATTCCCTAGATTTTCTTTTTGCCTCCTATACATCCCAGACTGGGCACTAGAGAAGCCCACAGCTAAGAAATGCCAATAGGTACAGATAAAAACAGCCTCAAGAAAAGTCTGATCTCCATTGTCAAAGGAATGTGAAAGAGCAGCCTAATAAGACAGAAGCCTTTGTGATAAAACCAACCCTATTCCAGACAAACACCCCAGAAAAAAATGACACAAAACACTCCTACTCTCCTACCCCTGGTCAGTAGAGGCTAAATGGGGAACATAGACTTTCACTGCTGCCCATGAGGTAATGAGGCAGTGTTCCCTCTTCCCACCAGTACAGTGTCAATTGAGGCTTGCTAAAATAGAAGATGCAAATAAGATCCAGAATCCATAACATGATACCTAAAATGTCCAGGATACAGCTTTTAAAAATCACTCATCATACCAAGAACCAGAAAAATCGCACCTTGAATGAGAAAGAGACAATCAACAGATGCCAAAATGGAGAAACTACAAATTTTGGAATTATCTGACAATGCTTTTAAAGCAGCCATAATAAAAATGCTTAAACAAGCACTTATTGATTCTCCTGAAACAAATGAAACTATAGAAACTATCAGCAAAGAAATAGAAGTTATAAAAAATAACCAAAATAGATATTTCATAACTGGAAAATGCAATAAAAGGAGTGAAAAACTCATTGGGCAGGCTCAATAGTAGAGTGGAGATAACAGAGGATAAAAGTCAGTGAACTTAGGACAGATTAATAGAATTTAACCAGTCTGAACAACAGAGTGAAAACAGACTGGGGGAAAAAATTGAAGAACAAAGTTAAGCTAAAATTCATATCATCAGAGTCCCAGAAGGAGAGGAGAGAGAGAGAGAAGGGGAGAGAGGGACTGAAAAAGTAGTTGAAGAAACAATCTCTGAGGATCCCCCAAATTTGGCAAAAGGCATAAGCCTAGATTGAAGAAGCTGCACAAACTCCAGAAGGGAGAAGCTCAGAGAAAACTAAAGAAATCCACAGACTTAAGTCCTAACATTTCAATAATTATAGCCATCGTAATTATACTTTTAAAAGCTAAAGACAAAACAGAGTCTTGATAGCAGAGAGAAATGACACATGACTTAGAGGGGAACACCAATTCAAATGACAACAGAATTCTCATGTGAAATCATGGAGGTCAGAAGGAAGTGGTGCGATGTTTTTCAAGTGCTGAATGAAAACTGATGTCAACTCAGAATTCTATATTCAGTAAAAATATCCTTCAGGAATGAAGGTGAAAAACTAATATAATTTGTGACCAATAGACCTACCCTAAAAGGATGACTACAGGAAATTCTTCACACAGAAAGGAAATGATAAAAGAAGGAAATTTGGAATATCAACAGTGAAGAAAGAATAACAGAAAAGGTAAAAATATTGGGTAATATAATAGATTATTACTTTCCTCTTAAGTTGTTTTTTTTTTTTTTTGCGGTACATGGGCCTCTCACTGTTGTGGCCTCTCCTGTTGCGGAGCACAGGCTCCGGACGCGCAGGCCCAGGGGCAATGGCTCATGGGCCCAGCCGCTCCGCGGCATGTGGGATCTTCCCGGACCGGGGCACAAACCTGTGTCCCCTGCATCGGCAGGCGGACTCTCAACCACTGCGCCACCAGGGAAGCCCTCCTCTTAAGTTTTTAGATTTATGTTTGGTGGGAGCAAAAATTATAATATTGTCATAAGTTCTTGGTGTATATAGAGGTCATATTTAAGACAATTATATTTAAAAGGAGAGAGAGTAAATAAAGGGACCTAAATGCACTTTTTACTTGAAGTGGTAAAATGTCAGCACCAGTAGACTGTGACAGATTGTGTTTGTATAGTTTAATACTTGACCAACAACTAAAAAACTATACAAAGAGATATACTCAAAAATACCACTGATAAATCAAAATGGAATTCTTAAACATGCCCAAGTAATCCACAGGGAGGCAGAAGAAAGAAAAGAGAAGTGGAAAGTGGGGAACAAACAGAAAATAAGTAATAAAATGTCAGACTTAAGTCTTAACATTTCAATAATTACATTAGAAGTAAGTAGTCTAAATACACCATTTAAAAGACAAAGATTGACAGAATGGATTTTGCCATGTCCTGGTAAATTTTCTGAACTCCAAGAATAAAGTGTAAATGTCGTAAGCTTCTAGACAATGTAAATAGTTTACTTGGGACAGAAAGAGAGCTCTCCAAAATTATTTTGTTCACCCTACTGTCCTTGTTAAGATTTATTGAGACCTAATATTTGTTGGTCATAAGCAGTTTATGTTATCTCATGTTAACATAATTCTATGAGGTATATATTATTAGTAACTTTATTTTATAGATGAGAAAACTAAGGCTAACTTTCCCAAGGTCACTTAATTAGTATGTGTGGCAGAGCTTAGATTCTAACCCAAGGAGTCTAATGAAAGAAACTAAAGAATAAGTACAAGTTAGCTCCCTGGGGAGAAGAGAGAAGATAGACCTCATAGGCAGAGAGAACAGCCTATAGGAAGGTTCTGAGGATGGGAAGGAAAACCTATTATGTGCAAGGTGTTTTAAATATAATATTAGGGCTTCCCTGGTGGCTCAGTGGTTGAGAATCTGCCTGCCAATGCAGGGGACATGGGTTCGAGCCCTGGTCTGGGAAGATTCCACATGCCGCAGAGCAGCTGGGCCCGTGAGCCACAACTACTGAGCCTGCGCGTCTGGAGCCTGTGCTCTGCAACAAGAGAGGCTGCGATAGTGAGAGGCCCGTGCACTGCGATGAAGAGTGACCCCCGCTTGCCACAACTAGAGAAAGCCCTCGCACAGAAATGAAGACCCAACACAGCCATAAATAAATAAATTTAAATATAATATTAATAATCACAAAACTCCAATAAGCAGATATTAGGGTGTCTGTTATGCAGATGAAGAGACTCAGCAAGGTTAAGTAACTTGCTCAAAATCCAGCTAGTAGGCAATGAAGCCAAAATTTAAATCTGGGTCAGCCACCATCCCCTATTCGGTCAACAAACTGGAAAGGCTCTTGGAACATACCTCCCATGGTGATTGGCTTTGTCACCCCAATAGTTACCCTGTAGTAACCCAGCAGTTAAAACCTTAAAGAGAAAAGAGTCTGTCCTACCTTTCTGGGTGATTTTGTTCAAAGCTGCTCTGGGTCTGAGTGTCTTCATCTATAAGAGAGAGAATCGGGCTACATCAGTGTTTGTCTAACTTTGGCGGAGGGGAGACAGTGGAATCCTTCATTCAGTGCAAATCCTATTAAACGGAGCCCAATGTGGAAGACAGGTAAAGGCAGAGCAAACCTGATTGAAGGGGCAGTGCTAGCCTGGACACTCTTCAGTTAAAACACTCCTACAAACCTAACTTCTGGAAATGGTGCATGGAGAGGCTCCAGGCACAGGGGAAAGTCTTGGAGGCATTCTCTTCCATCTTTAGTGTAGGCTAGGGAGAGAGATGGATGACCTAGATTTTCCTAAAAACAAGGCTTTATTCATGTTTTGTTACTATGTACTGTGTACTGCAACATTGCGTTTCAGTCTGTTTTGAATCACAGGGATGTTCTGGGAAGGATGTGTGGTAGAGGCTTGAATTCCCAATTCTGTCCCTTGCTAGCTTTGTGACCTTGGACAACTAATGTAACCTTTCAGTTTTCTCATAAGGAGGAGATAATACTGACCTTGAAGAGTGTTGTGAAGACTAAATTAAATAATAAGGAAGGACAGAGTATGTAGCATATGATTAGGGGTGTTGTAGACATTCAATAAAATGCAGCTATTATGCACATTGAAACTCCCAGATCCTGATACTTTAAGTCTGCTGTGGAGCATGGGTCTGTGTTTTTTCTTTTTTCCTTTTATATGAAAAAATTTTGATATGAAAAGAGATATACTTTTTGCAAAGGAATACTGGAGGTAACAAATTTAAGGTGGTGAATTATGAAAAACTGTACTTGTTAATGACACTGAAGATATGTGTATTTTCATAAGCTGGACCCTGAGTAATGACTGTTACACATGCTAATTAGCTTGAAACCAAACAGCAAGAACATTCACAAAATAATCCATTATTAAAAAATACATTTTTTTAAGTAAAAGATGACTTTATGAGCCTAGAATTGACAGACAAGGATAACCTGACTTTACAGACTTTGTCTTATGCATCATCATGTAGTTGGGGGCATGGTCTGACCTCCCAGAGCCTAGGAGATCTAGGAGTGTGTTTTACTAGAGTCTAAAGTCATGGCAGGTTTCCTATAATGGACCATGAATTCCTGCTATTTCCCATGGAGCTTAATGGGAGAACATTTCAGAGCATATGGTACTTTGTCAACTGATACTAATGTGTCCATTAGTGCGGCTCCAGAGGGAATTTCAGTTTATGCCCAGAGAATGAACACTTGGGGAACAGAAATATCTACTTATAGCCCCTGCCTTCCCCACAACTCTGTCCTCTGTTCAGCCTCCCCCTCTTCTTTCAGTCCTACCAGAAAAAGATGTTTAATAGGGGTGTGCTACTAGTGGTATCTGCAGTATCCACACTTGAACCATAATCCCTTAAGGCACACCATCTTGATGTCCTTCGGAGCCCTCATGCGGACAAATTCTCATTTGACCCTCACAGTACTCCTCTGAGCTATGTATTGTTATCCCATTTCACAAACAAGGAAAACAGAAGCTCACAACAGTTAAACTATTTGCCTGGAGGTCAGAGGTAAGTGGCAGAGCTAAAGCTTAGTCCACTGTAATAGCCCAACCCCATGCTGGATGTGCAGAGGTATCAACTTGGCCTGACTGGATCCTACGAATTGCTCACCGGAATCATATATGGCCCAAATTAAGTATATGCAAATTTATTCATTTATTCAAATAACATTGACTGGGAGCTTTTGGGTAAGGCACTGTGCTAGATAAGGGGGAGTATTGTCCTGGCAAGTGCAAGGGCTTTGGAATCATTCAGCACAAGGACATCCTGGCCCTAGTAGGTGTTCATTAAGTGCTAGTTATTATTAGTGAGAGACATTTTGGAGCATAGAGAGATGCATCAGATGTGGTCCTGACCTTCAAAAGGCTCTAAAGTTTAAATAAATTCTATGACCATCTGAAAAAATTTAAAAACTGAACCCCTTACTTGCTATATCTTACACTTTATTCCTAAATAAAAGCCAAATGAATCAAATATTTAATTGGTGAAACCATAAAAGTACTAGATGAAAATATGGGAAAGGTTGCAAGCATTAAACAGAAGATGAATAGATATTATTACATAAAAATAAAAAATCCCACATGGAGGGGAACACACTATAAACATATTCAAAAAATAAATGAAAAACTAGGGGGACTTCCCTGGTGGTCCTGTGGTTAAGAATCCATCTTGCAATGCAGGGGACACCGGTTGAATCCCTGGTTAGGGAACTAAGATCTCACATGCCGCGGGGCAACTAAGCCCACACACCTCAACTGGAGAGAAGCCTGCCTACCGCAACAAAGAGCCCTTGCGCCACTGTGAAAGATCCTGCATGCTGCAACTAAGACCCAACACAGCCAAAAATAAAAGAAAAACATTTAAAAAAGAAAAATTAGGAAAAATATTTGCAATACATGTGCCAAACAAGAGGATAATATCCTTATTATATATCAAGTTTCTAAAAATCAATAATAAAATACCAACAACCCAGTGGAAAAATAGGCAAAAGATAGGAATAGATAATTTATGATATGAACAATTTATTCATAAATTGTTATTTATGAATAAACAATTATAAATGGCTCTAACATCGATAGAAATTCTCAATCTCACTTGTGAGAGAAATTCAAATAAAGATAACATTGAGATGTCGTGTGTTACCTATCATAATATCAAAGATCAAAAATGTTCATAATACACTGTGTTGTTGAAATGTGAAGAAACAAACTCTTATACTTTATTGGTGGAAGTATAAATTGTTACAATCTCTGTGAAGAGCAATCTGGCAATATCTATGAAAATTTTTAAAATGTGCATTTTAAACAACCTAAATGTCCATCGTTAAAGGACAGGTGAGTTATGATACATCCATTTAATGGAATGCCGTGTAACCATAAAAAAAAAAAGAAAGCTCTTTCGTACTACTGACTGAGAACGGTTTTCATGATATATTGTTAAATTTTCAAAATGCAAAGCACAGAATCATGAATATAACATGGTACCATATGTATATGAAAAAGGAAGGAAATGTTTAAGAATAGATATGAAACTGATAACACTGGTTGACTCAGGGAATAGAACTAGAAGGCTGAGGACAGAAATGAAAGTTAAACTTTTCACATATACCCTTTGAATATTATGAATTTTTTTTTTTTTTTTTTTTTTTTTTTTTTGGTACGCGGCCCTCTCGCTGTTGTGGCCTCTCCCGTTACGGAGCACAGGCTCCGGACGCGCAGGCTCAGCGGCCATGGCTCACGGGCCCAGCCGCTTCGTGGCATGTGGGATCTTCCCAGACCGGGGCACGAACCAGCGTCCCCTGCATCGGCAGGCGGACTCTCAACCACTGCGCCAGCAGGGAAGCCCGAATCTTATGAATTTTGAACTGTGTAAAGGTGTTAAATATTTTTAAGTTTTGTTTTCCTTTTTTCTTTGTTTTTGTTTTTTTTTTGGTTGCACCGGTTCTTATTTGCAGCAGGTGGGCTCCTTAGTTGTGGTTTGCCTGCTCCTTAGTTGTGGCATGTGAACTCTTAGTTGCGGCATGCATGTGGGATCTAGTTCCCTGACCAGGGGTCAAACCCAGGCCCCCTGCACTGGGAGCTCAGAGTCTTAACCACTGCACCACCAGGGAAGTCCCAATATTTTAAAGTTTTAACGCTGAAAAAAAATCTTTTAACTCAGGAATTCAATTCTAGGAACTAATTCTATAGATGTATTTACACGTGTTCCATATGTACAAAGATATTCACTGAAGTATATTATATAATGGCCAAAGATTGGAGACATCCTAAATGTTCGCTAATAGAGGAGGGCTTAATAAATTATAGTACAGTCACACAAAGAGTTGCATGCATTCATTAAAAAGAATTTAAAAAAAACTTGGTAGCACTATGTGGGCTGATAGAGAATAATCTTAAACAGTTTTGAATGAAAAAAGACTATGTCGAATAGTCTGTATTATCTGCTTATGGTATGCTTGCATATGCATAGACTATTTATGGAAGAATATACAAGAAATTGCTAATCTTGGTTGACAGGGAGGGGGACTGAGTCGCTGAAGGACAGATATGGGAAGACAATTTTCTTTTCACTGTATATCCCTTCGTAGCTTATGAATATTTTACCATATGGCAAATAAGACTCAATCATCAAAAAATGTTTAAGTACATTATGTTCAAAAATAGGGGAGTGTCTGCGGGACTTCCCTGGTGGCACAGTGGTTAAGAATCCGCCTGCCAATGCAGGGGACACGGGTTCGAGCCCTGGTCTGGGAAGATCCCACATGCCACAGAGCAACTAAGCCCATGCGCCACAACTACTGAGCCTGCGCTCTACAGCCTGCATGCTACAACTACTGAAGCCCACGCACCACAACGAAGAGCAGCCCCCGCTTGCCGCAACTAGAGAAAGCCCACGTGCAGCAGCAAAGACCCAATACAGCCAAAAATAAATAAATAAAATTAAAAATTAAAAAAAAATAGGGGAGTGTCTGTATTGAGTTGAATCTTGCCTCCCTGTGGGTTCTGCTTGTTGATTCAGATTCTATCATTAGAAACATATGTAAACCAACTTTAACCCCTCTCCTACTAGACTCTCTTGAGATAGCTGGACACTCTGAGTCTTCACTTCCCCGGCCAAGCACCCTCAGAGTCCCAAACTGTTTGTCCTACGAGAGGTCCTTCCTCATCCTACTCTCCATCTTTGGACTCTCTCAAGTCCTAGGGTTTCTTGGAAAGAGCATTACCCAAAACCAAGCATGGCTCTTCATGCAATGTAGTGGGCTGCTAATTTTTTAGGTAACAAAATGGAAATTTCATTTTTTAAAAAATGCATTTGCATTTATTTGATTGTAAGTGAAGCTTAAATATGTTTTCATGCATTTATCAATATTTAATCAATAGTTATTAGTTTAAGTTTGTGGTCTTGGGTCCTATTTGAATATTGCTCAGATTTCAGGAGAGTTGGATCAAGTACCTGCTCAATATTATTGCTGTTAGAACTTAAGTTAATCAGGCAACATTTTGATTATTATGTTTTTATATAAGCACTTCACCCAGCACTTGCTTCTCCATGGAGCAGCAGCATGAAACAAACAAAAGGTGTCTAAACAGCTGCTCATATATTTAAAAATACAGACTTCCATTGCCCTCCATTATCTTATGAGACTAATTGAGCCTAAAAGGATCCTGGTATGGAATATCAGCATTACAGAAAATGAATCCCCATGTTCAGAATAATTGTTTTATAATACATGGTTCTCGGGCTTCCCTGGTGGCGCAGTGGTTGAGAGTCTGCCTGCCGATGCAGGGGACACAGGTTTGTGCCCTGGTCCGGGAGGATCCCGCGTGCTGTGGAGCAGCTGGGCCCGTGAGCCATGGCCGCTGAGCCTGCACGTCCGGAGCCTGTGCTCTGCAGCGAGAGAGGCCACAGCAGTGAGAGGCCCGCATACCGCAAAAAAAAAAAAAACAAAAAAAAACCATGGTTCTGTAAAGGCAAGGAAGGATTCTTTCTATTTCATTGTGTGCGTGTGAGACCAAGCTAGGAGGCAAGAGGCACATGCCTGGCCCTGGGCTGGGAGTTGAAATGCCTAGAATTCCTCCATCAATCTCTGACTCTAGTCTCACTTGCCCTGGATCTTGAAACAGGTCCTGGGTATCTTGAGAACATCTCCCTCAGCCAAGGTGATGAGTTTCTTTTCCATGGGAAACAACTGTTTTGAGAAGGGAAAAGAATGGGTTATTTGGTCTCTATGACTGGTTAGAGCAGCTGGTGTACTAGAACAGCTATGGATGTAACTATGCATCATTTTCTCATCCAAAGAGCACCCAGATGATCCCTGGGGTTTCTTCTAAGCTCTGATACTCTGTGAGTCAGTTATGGGAAGGTTATCTTTGTGTCCCGTGCATGGGCTGAGTCCCAATCTGGGATAAGAGATTTCACAGACTGTAAGTCTCTGGAGGAACTAGTCTGTGGATGTTTGGATATAGCTTCTCACCATTACCAGAAAAACACATGAAAGTTTCTGTTCGTCTCATGGTGTGCCACCCTCACAGTGTACGGTGAGCACTTTTAGATTGCTTACAAACTGCCCTGCAGCTTTAAAATCTGGACCCAAATTAGCAAAGGAAGCCTGTTCAGCAAACCCAGAAAAGTATGGGGGCTCTCCATCCATGGGCCTTCAGCCTCTGCAGAGGCTGCTGCAACATTAGCACCCTCCATTCATGAGGATGTGCTCCTAGGAGGTATGTAAAGTGACAGTATTGTATCAAACCCTGCAGAGGCTGTTTCAATCTTCAGTGAACATCTGCAGATGTCCTCTGTTATGGAAAAGCATTATTTCAGTCAGAGGGGAAAAGTCAGAAATATGAGGGAAGATGATGGCTGTTTTCAACTCTTTGGAGTCCCATATGGTACAAAACAAAATTATGTTTGTTCTATGAGCCTCACAGGGCAGAGCCATAACCAATGGGATGAGGCTGGGAAGTGGGGCTGGAATCAATGGATGGAAGACTTCAGGAGTTAAGTCAGCCTTCTGTGTTCCCCAGAGCATGTTCCTTGATGGGGCACATAGAGAAGGCCACATCTTGCTTCCTGGGCCTCAAGCTCAGGCACTAATAGCAATGCTCTGAGAATGGGGGCTGTGCTAGGGCTCCTCCTCTCATAGACTGGCAAATTTTCAACCAACGAGAGCAAAATGGGGCCCCATCAACTGCAGTGTTATTAGACACAATAGAGTATTAGCCCTAGAGGGGAGCAATTTGATTGGCATCCACCTCTACTCAAACCTGAGTCCCCAGGAATCCCTGACTCTATTTCCTTCTCTTACAAGGAAAACTGATGATGTGCAAGGTCCCCCTGAGCCCTACCGTTCTCAGTCTACAATTCTGTGTGCTCGTAGCTACACCATCCATCCCCATCCACAGACAAATTACTGTATTACCCTAATACTGCTGCATTCCTGAAAC
Source organism: Delphinus delphis (assembly GCF_949987515.2). NCBI lineage: Eukaryota > Metazoa > Chordata > Mammalia > Artiodactyla > Delphinidae > Delphinus > Delphinus delphis. The sequence goes on from NC_082688.1 coordinate 35,127,605, forward strand.
ACTTGAACAATACTACTCTAATAATCTGTGTCCAAATTATTAAAAGAATCTCTTGCCTCAAATTTTTTGATGACAAAAACCAAATCATTATGGGAGATGGGGAGAGAAGGTGTAGAACATTGTTCTTTCCTAAAGCCAGATGGAGAGCTTTGCTCAATTGTTTACTTTTCTATTAGATTTCAACACTGAATTTTCTTCACAACATAAAAATGTGTTTTAGAAAGGGTCAGAAAGGAAATTTCATTAAGGAAAAAAGTTTGCTAGTTTGTCTTTAAATTATTAAGAAGGCAGAGAGATAAAAGTTTTTTTGACTAGGAACTCTTAAACTTCCTTAGATGTTGTCTAGTCCAACTGTCTGCTTTTTCAGATGAGGTCTTAAGAGGGAATGTAAGGTAAAAACTGCTCATTGCCTACCCAGTATCCATTCTGTACTTTCTCCTTAGTAGCAGAGTCCTGGGTATTGTGCCTAACCAAAACCTTACATTTCCTAGCCTGTACCTCAGATAAAGGTCCGCATTAGGATTTAAGAAGAAGTTGTGGGAAGAGAGTCCTAGGAAAGATCTTTAATGGCATGCTCCCTTTTGCCCTTCCCCCTTTCTCCTTCCCATTGCTCGGGATGTGGATATGATAGCTGGAACTCTAACAGCCATTGGGACCATGAGGTGACCTTGAAGTTGGAAACCTATGCTAAAGACTGTGGAACAACAAGATAAAAGAAGTCTGGATCTATAAGAAGTCGAGGTTATATATTATAATCTCTAGGGTAGTCACTAAAATGAAAGAATGTATAATTAAGAAATTCAAAGAGGGAAAAAAATGGATCATTAAAAAATAGATGATTAATCCAAAATAAGGCAAAGACGAATAGGAAAAAGAATATAACAGGTGGGGCCAGTGGCATAAGAACAGTAAAAAGGTGGCAATAAACTCAAATAAATCACAAGCCTAAACGGCTGGAGCTATCATACCTACACACGGACGTAAGATGGGATAATCGAGCCTCATTAAGGATAATAAAAGCACTGGGTTGAAACTCACTCAATGTGTTTAAATCCATGAATTCATAATGATATATTTTAAAAACCTATTTGGTCACCTTTGGATGATGTTGGAGTAAACAAAGAGGAAGAATCAAGTACTTATCCTGCCTTTCCTATATGAACTGCACCAGTTATATGCTGGTGAAGGTTTAACAACTAGCTCTCTAGGGACGAAAAGCCCTGATTTGCATCATGCCAATTTCCATGGTGTAAAGGCTACCATGGCCAATTTCGAGCTAGCAATGTGAGACAGGTGAGCACGGGGTTGGGAAGAGATGTGTACAATCTGGTCTCATGAGCTGGCTGACTCTATCTCTGAGTAACAAAATTCTAGTCAGTGAAGGAAAACATCCTTTATCAAAAATATTCCAACCTATAAGTGAAAAAGAAATGATGGAGTTAGAACATCACCATTTTGCAGCTTCCAGTGAATTAGTGGATCTTGGCATTTGGCTCCCACAGCTGCTAACATCACACTGGGAGACACAACTGAACATTACATGCCTCCTGATGAAAGAATCCTACACTGCTTAGGGTCTTGCCAGTGGGAACAAACCCAAGTCTGTAGAGCCTCTGGATCCAGCTGCCAGTTTTGCAAGGAATGCAAAGAACATTGCATACGGGAATACATTGAACTGCACCATGAGTATGCAATAGGCAAATCTAAGCTGTGGGAAACTCGATGGGTCAAATGGTCTAGGTTCTTTAACAGATAAATTGTTAGAAAGAGAAAGGAATGGAAGGGAGGCTGGTAGATTAAAAGAGATTTAAATGACATAACCAACTTCTTTTAATGGGCAAGATTAAAATATAGTGTCTAGGGATGCAGAGTTGGGTGACAAAACTATAGGAAGTGCAAGGACATGGTCATTCTAAAATCAGGAGATTGATTATTTATGGAGGAATGGCGTTCAAACTGCAGCAGGGCACAGGGAGGGCCTCTGGGTTGGCTTGCAGAGTTCTATTTCTTAGCCTAGGTCATAAGAACTCATTGAACTACATATTTGTATGTAGTTTTCTGTAGCTATGTATGGTTTTACAATAAAGAGGTTAAAACAGAAGCCAGACAAAAATAGCACATACTAATAATTTCATTTAATGAAGTTCAAAACCAGACAAAACTAATTCATGTATGTTAGAGGTCAAGAGAGTTGATACCCTTGGGCAGGGCTAGTGTCTGGCAAGAGGCATAAGAGGGGTAATGTTCTGCTTTTATATCCGGTTGCTGGACACATGGGTGAGATCATTTTGTGAAAATACAAGAGAAAATTAATCCATTGTGTGTTAATGCCACTGTTATTTTGGAATGTCTGTTATACACAGCTGAACCTAATCGAAAATCCCAGGATGAGTTAATTGCAGGGTATACTCTCTCCACCACTATCATTATGATGCACCTGCTCTGCAGGTCCTAAATGACTAAACACAGCCCCAGTTGCTAGGGTTTGCATCAGTCTCCTCTCTGGAAAGCAGAGCACCAGGTCTCCCACTGCCTCTGAGAATCACTCAGTAATTCCACGAGTATTACCGAACCTGGACTTCTAGAATTACAGAGGTGAGTGACAGAGTCACCGTCCTCATGGGCTCAGGAGTTAGTATAAAGAAATGCAAAATCCGTGACATTATTATTTTAAACTGTGCTGTTCAAAGACCCTGATATTAAGATACACTTTAGAAATTCCTTAGAGTTTAGTACTAGGAACACAATTTGTCTCTTTTGAAAAACTGACATACTTCCCTTTATCAGTTAATGAAAGCTATCTAACTCACCATGCATTTCTTTCTGCCCGGGCTGCCAAGAAAGTTAGAGTTACATTTAGTGCTAAATGACAGCAGCTTTTCCTGCCCAGTAGCAACAACTCCCACAGCTTCACAGACCATCCTGCCTACTTCCAATCTCTGTTTTCTACTCAAAGCTCTCTCCTAAATTTCTGTCCACTCAAATTTCTTCGTAAAACAGATAAAACTTTACAATCTCATTAACAACCAAACGTTTTGCCTCATCTCTTACCGCTCACACAAGCACCCTCTTTGCTTGTCATTTCATGATTTTCTCGTCATTTCTCAAATGTATCCTGCACTTGAGGCTCTAAGCACTTTCCTTTAAAAAAGTTTTTAAACAGCTTTATTGTGCTATAATTTACATACCATAAAATTCACATTGTCAATGTACCCAAGTGCTTCTGAACATGCTGTTCTTTCCTTCCTTTTCCATTTAGTCATCTCCCATTCTTCTTGAAGACCTGGGCAGTGTCACCTCCTCTGTGAAGTCACACCCAGCAAACCCAGACAGACTAAATTTCTCCCTTCTGTAGAAGTTTATATTTGCCTCTATTATGTCATTTAGCCTATGACATTATTATTGTTTGTGGACATTGATGTTGTGTCCACTAGTATGTGAGCTCCTCGAGGGCAGGCTGGGTGTCAAGGCCTTTTCCACCCACTACACTGTCTTCCAGAACAATAATCATTCCCCAGAAGTGGTCAAGTTGCCCAGAGGAAGCTGCTCACCCAGCACTGAATATCCTAGGGGCCACCACAGCCATGGGAGCTTTACCAAGAACCAACTGGATACCTTCTGCTTGAGTGCAGGATGCCTGAACTATGGTGCACACTGCACATGAATTCTAATTCCAGACACAGGGGTTATAAGAGAGTTTTAGACTTCGGAAAAGGATAGGGGTGAAAGCCTGACACAGAATGACTTCTAATGAACATCAACAGTGCCAACAATATACTATATTTCATCAGCTCTAAGGCACCATCAATCGTAAGACACATCCCAATCTCAGAGGTAAAAAGATGTGCTTTTTAGAGTCTGAAAAGTATGGTAAGTTACTTACTGCAAACCTCAAGGAAAAGCAAAGAGAAAGGCAGGGCAGTATGGAGAACTTTAAATACCCTAAACTTTGAAAAGTTTATAAAGAGCCCACCATGTCCCCATCCCTACCTTGAGAATTTCAAAATCAAAAAAAAAAAAAGCCCTAAGCACCAAACTAAATATAAAGAGGTCTTAACAGTGTTCTGATCTTTTCCTATGAGGACTATGTACTTAATGCTTTTTGGAAAACTTGAGATATCAAATTTTCTGAACAAAAATAACATTGGTGGGTGCTTTGCTAGTGCCCTGGGCATGCACTTAGTGTGCCTGCGATGGGCCATCTGGCACTGGAGGGAGGGAATGATGGGGCTGTGACTCATACACAGCAGCCTCACGACACTCCACAACCAAGCAGCTGCGCATTGGCCTAGAGCACCGACATCTGCCTCAATTGCCTGCATCTGCTTTGCGTGTGCTTCAATTACTTCATTTACAGAAACACAGAATAGTTAGTCCCGTGGGTCTCAAACTTGAGCACGCATCAGAATCACCTGGTGGTCTTTTTAAAAGACATAGCTGGGCCCCACCCCAGAGTTTCTGATGAAGCAGGAATTCACATTTCTAGCAAGTTCTCAGATGATGCCAAGGTTGCTGGTTCAGGGACCACACATTTAGAACTACTGACATGGTCTAAACTACTCATCTTACGCAGAATAAACTGGAGCATTACGAAGGGAAGAGGCGTGCCGAAGATCACACATTAAACCACGGTAAAGCCAGGCCTGGACCTTACCCCCTTCTCCTTATTATGCAAACGCCATGTGACTGCCCCTCACGTAGCTACATTAGTTGCCAACCCAGAGAATTAACGGTTCTGATAAGCACTTTGTATCTACGAAATTTGTTGTATATTTAAAGTTTTAATATAATTGCTAATAATCAAATGAGACTCCTGTGTCATTCGGTTTATTAGTGAAACAAACACATCCAGTCTAAGCTATTATTTCTGTTTGCTTTTAAAACTTCATTTCTTCTTCCTTGCCCTTTCTTTTTCTCTGTCCTCCTTCTCTCTGTATACATTCTTCAGAGCACTTTGCAGTAAGATTTCCCCCAAGACCAATATGTTTACAAATTCTCTTTTGTCTAGATTCCAAGTGTCTCCTTCACATTTTCCAGTAAAACTCCATCCTGCCGCAGCCCCATCCATTATCGCGGAAGTGGAAGGAAGACAACCAGGTCTGGAAGTAATGGTGCACACAGCCTTGCAACATAAAGCACTACAAAAACCGTTCTGTGAAACCCAAATTCACAGCAACAGATAAAAAGACATATAACTGAAGGCATGTTAGTCTGAAAGTTATTTTCTTCGTTTAACAGAGATTTTTCTTAAGTGACTACTATGAGCAGAGGAGCAAGCCTCATTAGTAATTAGGATCTACCCGTATTGGGTTGTCCTTTTTGTCTGAGCTTATGCAGCTTTTAACTGCGCCATATGTCATGGTCCTATTCCTGAGCACCTAATAATATACATCCTGTTCGTTGTTTAGGCTCTCAATAAATGTTTATTTAATTGAGTTGAGCTTAAGCCTGGTTGGACTCTGCTGATAACTCTTAGGAACCTCCTATTCTTCCCATTATTTTGAAGCCAGAATAGGCTATATATTTTCCCAATCAAAATCTGGCAACCTTGTGATAATGCCTGAGTACTTATCCTCCTCCACCCAGCATTCCAAAACTGGAGAGATTAGAAGTCACCCACTTTGGGGGAAGGCATGATGAAATAAAATGAGTTGTTTAGAATGGAAATGATATAGCTGATTCCTAACACAACATTGTGAAGCAATTATACTCCAATAAAGGTGTAAAATAAATAAATAAAATTTTTAAAAATGGAAATGATGACGAGATGAAAGGAGAGGACTCTGAATCCTAAAACTCTCATGGACAGTGATGTGGGAAGATGCCACCGATATAAAAGTAAGAAATAAAATTTTGTCAGGAGAATTATTATTTCAGAAATTGAAGAAGGCAGAAAACAGAAAAGAAAAACTTAAAAGTTTCTCACAGATTTAATGCAGCTCTTTAGACAGGAGAAAGACCAGGGAAATCCTGAAACTCAGGGAACTGAGATGAAGGGATTGGGCTGGAATTCAGAGGACCTTGAGACTGCAGCTTCAAACTGGGGTTGAAAGCATGGAGAGTGGAAGAACTATGCTTTTTTGGGACCATCGGAGCTGAAATAAACAACGCTGGGCAAAGGTAAGAAAAACTGGATTAGCAAAGATGGCCTGGAAGATGGAAGAACGGACAATAACAAGCCCAATTCTGTCTGAATCTCTGTTATGCTAAAGTGAATGAAGACAAACTTACAGTCACCTCTCTGCATATGATTTTACCCTCAAGATCTTCACACTCTTGGGCAAAGCAATCTCTACACCCTCAACCCATGCTTCTCAAACTTTAAAGTGCACACAAAACCCCTAGGGGCCTTGCTCAAACACAAATTTCAGGGCCTCATCTCCCAGGGATTCTGATACGGTAGGTCTGTGGCAGGCCCGGAATCTGCATTTTTAACAAACTCCAAGGTGTTGCTGATGGTGCTGATGGATGGACCGCATTTTAAGCAGCACTGCTCAGACAGCCAACTTCGTGGGGTGGAGCATTCTGGGCTTGGAGGGCCAAAGCTGTGGGCACAAGAAGTTGTCCTCTCTTTGCGGGCCTCTCACTGTTGTGGCTTCTCCCGTTGCGGAGCACAGGCTCCGGACACGCAGGCCCAGCGGCCATGGCTCATGGGCCCAGCCGCTCCGCGGCACGTGGGATCTTCCCAGACCGGGGCACGAACCCGCGTTCCCTGCATTGGCAGGTGGACTCTCAACCACTGCGCCACCAGGGAAGCCCAGAAGGTGTCCTCTTTGAGGGAGACAGCCCCCTCACGTCCCTCATGCCCAGAGATGGCTGCAGGGTGAAAACCACATCATCCTAGTTATCTCCCACACACACCCCATCTTCATGCTCCACACCTGCAGTTCCTTTAGCTACTTACACGTTTTCTCCAGGTCCTTTGGCTCTGGAAGCAATGATATCAATAGGCCCTGGGGCAGGTCTGTGGCCAGGAGACCCCGTAAGCATTTAGGAGCTGCCCAGGATTCAGGAGGGGTTTATTCGTGCTGATGCCGGAGACCAGCGATGGGGAGCACTCCCAAGAGTGCAGGAGTCTCCCGACGCTTGCCGGGCCAGCAGTCACAGGCCTTCCCTTAAATGACTTCTTGGCAGGCAGTTGCCTGCCTGCATTTCATCCAACAGACTTCAGCAGAATCAGAGCTCTGAATGCAAAATCATAAGTACTGGAGATGGAACCAGCCTAATATCTCATCTAGGGTCTATCCCTGAGGGCCAGACTAAGAAAAGCAATTACAGTACAAGAACTGAGTCTTTTCACACATGGGATTTAGAGATTTCATACTGTTTTGAAGGGCTTTTCATCTTTCAGACTGTACCTCCTCCAAATCACAGTGTGTGCAGCGGTTTTAGGCTGTGAAAGGAAACTAGTAAATTCAGGAAAGGATTCCTATGTCCAGACCTGGGATCCTTGGTCAAAGCTACTAACAATACTCACTCTGAGAACATATGAAGGAACTTTCCCTTGGTGGAGTGAAGTTAAATATTTTTTAATCATTTTAATTCTGAATGGCCTTTTTTTTTTTTTTTTTCCCTGAGCTGCATGGCATGTGAGATCTTAGTTCTCTGACCAGGGATCGAATCCGTACCCACTGCGTCCTAACCACTGGACCACCAGAGAACTCCCCTTCGTTTTTTCTTGACAGGTTATTAGAGGAATAGAATATGTTGAAGAAGGTAAAAAGTCCCACAGTAACAAGGTTGATTGAAAGAGATTGTGCATGAATCACGGGAGAAAAGGAATGTGTTCAGAATTCAAGTTAATTCAATGCTGTAAGTGTCAATGGAGCAGCCCCCTGGGCCAGACACTGTGCTATGGAGTGGAGAGCACCAAAACTGAAAAGGAACGATCCCAGATGATAAGAACAATCCTTCACATCTTTCAAGTGATTTATGTCAAAAATTAATTTAAAAAACACTTTTACAACCTTTATCTCACTTTATTTTCATAGTTACCTTACAGAGTAGGCGAGGCAGGAATTATCATCGTTCTACAGATAAACTGAGAGTCAACAGTTAAATTATATGCCCAGGCCCTCATCTTCCCTTATTTAGATTTTATTACCAGCTTTTCTTATCAAGTGTGTAGTAACGATCATAGTGAAATCAGGTTTCATAGTGAAACCCCTCTGTTTGAAATCTCTAGGATTTAAGAAGCTCCAGGACACTAAATATCACCTAACATACAATACAGTTTAGCACTGTATGTTATTCTCCACTTGTCCCCCCTACTATCCCCCGTCATTATTTCTGCCCATGTTTCCCCCTGCTCTGTGCCCTGAGAGGTCCACACCTGTAACTGCATTACCTAGGCACCTTTTCAGTTGAGTTTGGCCAATGAAAGAAGCCAGCAGACTGAAGTGCAGCAATGGGGAGAGGTAAGGGTATTTCTTTCCTGCTCCCTTGTTTCTCCTTCCTCCATGGCTGCAGCTCTCATTGGAAACTGGGAATACTATTTCCTCCCCTTGCCCTTACGGGTGTTAAATCTTCCTACTCTTGCTAATCTCTGGGTGCCTCACCACCTCTTGTTGGTTCCCTTAATCCCACCCACCCCTCTGCAAGTAGTGCCTTCATTAAAAATCTCACCTCAGTTAGATACTGTTTCCCCCTGGGACCCTGAATCATACATACCTCTCTCCCACATAGCCCTAACCTGTACAGATAATTTTAATGCCCAGAGGAACACAGCGAGCCTAAAACAACCACAGTCACAAACTCATGGATTTTTCCCTTTGAATAATTAATGTTTGTTTCTCCAGTGCTTATTTGCCACAATCCTACCTTGGGTCCTTCTTTTTTCCTGGCCTGAACTTTTGCTATGGTCTCTAAAGCCTCCCACCTCCAATCAATTCTAACTAGAGCCTGCTAATGGGTAAAATTTCCTGATGCACAATTCTGCTCATATCATCCCTACCATGCTTCCCAAGTGCCTATGGCATAAAGTTCAAACCTGGCACTTAGCATGTTGAACCTCTCAGTATTGTAATGGGTGTCTATCTGATCCCACACCCTATTCTAAGCAGCTTTCCCAGCAGAGGCTGTCTGGTTCATGGTGGTCCCCTAATGAAAAGCATGGGATACAGCACAGAGTAGGTCTCAGCAAGTATGTGTTGGATGAATGACGCATGAATGGATTCAATTTAACATCCGCTCAGCACCTGTGTGGTTAACCTTTAAAATATTTGAATAATCAGCTGAACAAGCTGGCTAATTTATGCTAAATGTCCTATATAAGATGCTGTATACAAACACATCTGCACATTTGCCGATTTTATATGACTATCTCTTAATATGGATATATACATTTTATCATATGCCATTTTAAAAAGGATCTCTCTTTGGAGAAAGTGGTACCACACACACAGGCATGTTTTAAAAAAAAAAATCCTAAAGGTTCTAAAGCTGAACAAGGTCCTAGAAGAGGTTTCTGAAGGGCAATTGAATGCGTGCAGCTTTGAAATATTCTACTTCTCTCTCATTTCCTATCAGTCAGCCCCATCCTCTCCTTGCATCCAATTTTGTTTAATGAGGCTACTGCAATGTATTTATTTTGGGGTGATTGAATTTAGAAAGACATTCATCTAACACTCAATTGCTGTCACAAGCTGAATGGCTGAATCATAACAGGGGTGATGGCATTAATCCGAGGACAGCTGTTTCTTATCATTTCTAACACACAAAAGAGCTCAGGCCAGGCAGGAGGTTTTGCCTCAGTTGCAAGGTAAGACTGATAGGATCTGAAGCAGAAATGCCTCTGGACAGGTGGAAGTAGACAAGGAGAAAGAAAAAATACCTCGTGAGGGACTAAATCTTTGGTTTTCAGAACTCTGTCTGTCATGATGTATGAGTTGCTTCTGTCCCTTTGGGATGCTCAAGAAATTCCAGTCAAAAGGAGATCATTTGGTAAGGACAGCAAAAGCATCTCTGTGGGTAACTAATCTTTTAAGAAGAGCTTACAAGTCTGTTGTGAGTAGCTGCAGCTATTAAAGAATAATGATAATGCTGGCTCACTTTTGCATGGTACGTTATAGTTCAGACCACGATTTCACATTCCTCATCTCAGGCAAGTTAAGCTGGAGTATGGTATGTACTTGGGCAGCCGCCCATGTGTGCTGAGACCAGGTTCCCAGGATGCTGAGGAGCCCCTCCCCAAAGAAATCTTGGTCAACATTTGCCTTCTGCAAATGCCCCAAATCGTGCCACCATGAAGGCATCACTTCTTTGAACTCAGCCATTTCTACTACTAAAGCAAAAATGCCCCTGGAAATAAGCATGTAGCCAACTCCTGACTCTTCTACACCTGAGTGTGAATGAATTCTCCGCACCTTCTCAGCAGAACAGCTGGCTAAGGTTTTGAGCAGGAAATGAATGTAGTAAGAGAGTAAAAGGAGGTGAGGGACAGACACTGGTGACCCACTTCACTTGCTACAGCTTTTGAGGTAACAGGAAACAGGTAGGGTGGTGTTAATTTCAATACAGGACCTTAGTATAGCTAAGAGCTACAGTAATCTCCACCTACAACCATACACCTTCCAAAGGTGATAAAATGTTACAAGAATTCAATTTTTAAAAACCCCTAAGTTTGAACCATAGTGCATCCTAATATAAACTTATCCGAATATAAACTTATCCATTCATTTTATTCATCTGTTCATTTATTCATTCTGTAGCTGGTATGTTGAATAACCAGAATTCATGGAATCTAACAAAAACACTATTTTAAATCTTCCACCGCCCTTTAAACTTATCAGGGGTGGAATGGGGACAGAGCTTCCTCTGTCACTAGATATAAACTTAAGCATGCCCCTAGACTTTGGTGGCCACTCCTAAGTAGACACAAGTCCTAGTTCACTTTAAGTCACAGTTATAAACAGCTTCAATTCAGTAAATTAAAATATCCACATCCATGTAATAGTAATAGAAACTTCTAACTTCATTCAGGGGGCTTTCAAGTGGGAAACCAGGATCTAAATCTTCTCCTCCCTTCCTGTCACACTCCCATCTTGTCAAATGAGATTTCTGACTCCTCCTGGAGAAAGAGAGGCGGAGAGGGAAGGTGGGCATAAAGGGCTTGCTTGATTGGGACCCTGGTGAGATGGTGCTGTCATACTCTCTAGGCCTGGCAGTTGTCTCAAACTGACTTTCTCTTATGTGATATTATTGTGAGTTCCTCAGAGACCTTCTCTCCTCCCCCAGCCCTGGTGGTCTCTCACTTGAGAGGGTCCCTTAACCTGAGCAAAAACATTCTTCTCAGGCAGGAGTTTCTTCCCCCAGCCCTAGAAAATGCTGCAGCCCTCATCCAGCTTCTCTGCTGGGGCCTCTTCAAACTCCCTACTAAACGGGTCTAAGGGGCATCCCACACTGGCTCTCCCCTGCGGGGCCCATATCTGCTCCTTGGAGCATTCTTTGCCTGAACCAATTCTGGGAGTGTTGGCCAATCCGGAAGCAGCAGCAATCTCCTTTGCTCTGCTGCCAAAGCATCAGCCAATCCTGCTCTTTTCCTGTAAATTTATAGGGAGGGAGTCAGACCCAGTCCCCGGGGCCCATAACTGCAGGAAACACAGCTCAAGTTCTGAGTGGTCTTGTTGCAGCGAGGTGAGGGGGGCACCCACATCCCTTAACCCCTGGGGCCACAAGTGGCACTTACACTCACTGCTCCCTCCAAAGAAATCCTCTTCAAAAGCTTTCAAGAGTGGCATCTTTGGACCCTTGATGGCAGTGACAGTGCAAGAGTCATGAAACCACTTTTCTGCTAAATTTTTCTGTTGGTTCTTCTGGATGGTCTGCCCCACAACTTTGGATATCTGATAGCTATTATGTCTTGCTTCTCTGTGGGAACTTTCAGTCTAATGCTCTGTTACAATTCATTCACGTATCCAGCCAGCAATTGTTGAAGGTCTACCCCAGTGTAGACTCTGCTGTTCCCTACGTCTTTCCCTCTTCATTTATTCTCGTCTTCACCTTCCTGCTATCAAGTGTTATGATGTTATATCGATTATTCTCTTTCTCCCTTCTTCCATCCCCACAAATTTCCAGCTATCACTGTACATACACGTGAGAAAATGTTTTCACTTTCTGTACCAAAATGGTTAACAAGCAAACTGAGAAAAATTAAAATGAAAAACTGCAATAATGAAAATACTGCATGTCAGATTATCTTACAAGCATAATAATGTTTTTAATGCAAAGCCTAGAATGTTGTCTATTTGGATTGGAGTTCTTCAAAGTTCAAGTTGCAAAGTTCTTGCAAAGCTCTTGTAAACACCTACTCTTTAAAATGTTATAGAAAGAAGGTGCTTTATCATGTGTTCCTAGTACGGGCTGGAGTAGTAGGAAACAAGATGAGGATAAACCGGGGTCAGGAAGGAATTTAATTATTGCTAAAGACACAACGTAACTGTGCCATACTTTCTGTAGCATATAAATACAGGCACAGGAATGGGATAAAATAAAAACCGGGGGTGAAAGGAATACCAAGGGTTCTTAAACGACCCCACCAGACAACTAGAACATCTAACAGGATTTCTGAAATATAGAACAGCTGTCTACTTCATTAAGCCCTTGAATCCTTACCCCAAATAGCTTTTTAAAATAATCATGATGATCAATAGCTAACATTTACATCGGGCTTTCTCTATTGCAGGTGCTGGACAAGGTATTTATGGTACGTGTTACTTAATTCTCCCAACAGTCCCAAAAGAAGATAGTATTTATTCCTATTTTATAGATGAGGAAAATAAATAAGTTTCAGTGATTAAGGTACTTTTTTTTTAATAACAGTGAACATTCTTTCCTTTTTCCTTTTTTAAATTTATTTTTGTTTTATTTTTTTTTGGCCGCGTGGCATGTGGGATCTTAGTTCCCCGACTCGAACCCACGCCCCCTGCATTGAAGTGCGGAGTCTTAACCAATGGACTGCCAGGGAAGTCCAAAGCACTTGTCTTAAGCTGTGTGCCTTGCAAGTGGTGAAACTGCTAGTCATGCCCGGCTCCCAGCAATGCCAGAGCCACTGCTCCTTCCACTATGCTGTGGCCCTCTGACTGGAGGCAGATAAAAGTGAATGTTCCACTCCTAATTTTGCCTATTTGTGTAAAAGCGAAGGGAAAGGAATTTCAGCATCAACTGGAAGCGGTTGATTTTTTTTTTTAAGAGCTACCTTAACTTTAATGGCCATTTGACTGGTCTTTGTATTAGTGAAAGCTCCAGCAATCACAACGACCCTCTGTTACAGAGCAGGCATGGACTGCAGCTGCCAACAGCCTCCTAATTATCTTCTATTGAGGAAAGTACCACAGTGCCAATGCCAGGATGTGGGGAGAAGAGGGGGACAAAAGGATCTTGGAATACAGGTTGGTTTTTTTTTTTTCCTTATTTACTCAGTGCCAATTAGCACCTACAAAAAGCAGTATGTGAGAAGTGAGCACCTTCATTATAGTATCAATCTAATCCACCAAGACAATTTGGCAGGGTCCCCACATATGACTGTATCCCTTTGGATTCAATTTCTTTGTAGCCTTCACCTTCCCCCATCTCTACATGAATAAACCCTCCCTTCCCTCTCTCCCACCCTCTTTTTCCTCCCCCTACAAATATTTATTGAGCACCTACTATGTGCCAAGCTCTGGGCTTGGTACAAAAATATAACAGGGATTAAGCCTTGGTCCCTGCCCTCAAGGATCTTCTAGTCTAGGAAATATATCAGACATATAAGCAAACAATTACAATACTGGGTTGTGAATACCACCATGGGGGCTGGGGGTGGGAGGTGCAGGAAGGACACAAGTCACAGAGGAGGAGAGATCACGGAAGGTTTACATGAAAAAATGAAAACTTTCCCAGTCTTTCCTGCTTGGAATATATTCATCCCCACTCCAACTTTGGAGCTCTGTCATAGAACCTTGTGGCATTTTGGCTTACGTTAGTCACTTTGGGCTGGGTTTATCTCCCCCATTCCATTCAGTATAATTCACTCTGCATGAGGATCATGCTAGCTATGCTGTGGGAGAGGAAAATGACAAAGTCAATCCCAGGACCGGTTCCTCGGGAGACTGGCTGGAGGAAAACTCAGACGTGAGAGAAGGATAAACCAAGTGCAATGCAGGATAACAAGGGATTGATGACGTCGCAATAGAGGAAGCCAACATCATGGGATGCTTTAGGGAAGAAGTGGCACTGGAGACAAGTTTTGAAAGGTGGGCAAGATCTCTCTAGTCAGAGATGGGAAGGGAAGCCATGCTGTGCCTTGTAACAGATTCAGGGAAAGAGGAAGATGAGGAGAAAATAAAGACAGTGTGTTTCAGGAAACTGTAGTAGACCAATAAGGCTGGCATGGAGGAGAGCAGTAAGTTAGAGGAAAACCTGGAAGGGTTAATCTGGGCCAGTCTGTAGGGTCTTTAATATCGGTAAGATATTTGTACTTAATGTGTAGGCAGTGGGAAGCCATTTTGAGTGAAGTGTTATACGACCAAAGTTTGTTTGTATGGATTGTGGCTGAGGAAACACAGGAGATGGGGAGACCAGTTAAGAGATGATTACAATAGTGCATGTGAGAGGAACTGTAGGTGCCGATAAGAAGTGGGAGTAGAGATGGAGAACTGACACCCTGAGTGTCACGTATTTGTGTCTCCATAATGTCCAGCACTGTTTCCTGCCCTAATTGTTTCACAAATATTTCTGAAATCGAACTGTATTAAAGATTCCATTTGAAAGTATGAAGTTATATCTTGCAGGTGGTTGTCCTTTTTGTTTTAATCCTGTCACCTAAGTTATCCAGTTTCAAGTCATAGAAGGTTCCGGCCCAAGGCTGTCATTATCCGGCATGTACTGGCACCTCAGGGAAGTGGCACCTCGTTCACAGTCCTTAATTAGCTTATGCACCATTTTAATTGGTCTGTAGCTGTCTGTGTGGACAGACCTAGTTTCCTTTCTGGACTCAACTGGGGCTGCCCCACCCTTTCCTGCCAGCTCAGGCATCTGGAATGTCACTGGCTGAGAAGACTCGGGAGTCTGCTGAGCTACAAAGCATGCAAGGAATGGGCTCTCTGGGGAGCACTAATGACCTGTGGGCTGCTGGCACCACGTCAGGGCAGATCTCCAGTAAACTCACCAGTCCCTTTAGACAGGCATTTCTAGGAAAGGAGGGAGGAGGGTACAGCAGAGGCAAACTGTAGGGACTATCCATGGTATGACCCTAGAATTCTAGATGAAGTCTGATATTTACGTCAGTAGGGATCTGTTAAAATGGTTAAGATGATCCCTTAAAATCGTTCAGATGACCCATCTAGAAAGTAACCCACCCCAACAGATGGCTGAGAATTATGGAATTAATGAGGCTGCAGTGTCTTCCACATCCAAAGAAGGGGTCAGACTGGATTGAGGTCAAGATCTCAACTTAATCAAAAGATATTAATGGCTAATTTTATTAAGCATTTACTATGTGCCAGATACTTTTCTAAGCACTATAGTTATATTAACATATTTGATTCTCACAACAATCCTATAAAGTGAATACTACCATTTTTTTTTAGGTAAGTACTATTATTTTCCTCATTTTACAAGTGAGGAAAAAAGGCACAGAGAGGGTATGACTTGTCCCAGGTGACACAGCTGGCAGGTGGTAGAACCTGAATTTGAGCACAGACGGTCTGGCTCTAGCATGTAATGAATGCAAGACTTTTCCTGCCTTTCTTTTGTCTCTTGTTCTCACACTCTGACCAGCAGGATTGGAGGACAAAAAAGGCCTGAATTATAACAGCTCATCTGAGACATGAATGTATTGAGGGTCAGCATGGCACAATGGGAAAAGCTTGAGTTTTACATCAAACCAAACTGCCTTAGAATCCATTTCCAACATACATTAGTGAGTGACCTTGGTCAAGTTACTTAACCTCTAAGGGTTATAGTTTCTTGGGTGGAGGTTGGAGGCAATACAATCTTCAAGCTTGTTAGGAGCAAAATAATATTCCTAGCCCCGACCTGGCACAAGGTGGTACTCATTAATGGTCATTATCACAAAGGGAGGTGTTCTCTGTAAAGTCTGGGGCAAGGAAGCAAAGAGTGAGAATGTATCCTCCTATATCCAGCAGTGCTTAGAGGAAAGAGTGTTTTGATTCCAGAAAGACTAAGAGAGGCCATTCATCCCATCTTCCCTGTGGCTTGGTGGCAACATCCTCAGGGATACCAGCCCCCTCTTTTCCAACTCTGGGCTCACCCATGGGCCTTCCAGTCTGTGATCTGGTCTTTGTTCCTATTCTCCTGCCAGCTCTGCCCACAGGGGTCTGTCTAATCCCAGTGTTCTGCCTCCTTGAGGTAGGGACAGGATTGGGCATTTCTACTGCTAATCAAGTCCTGGTTCTGACACTAGAATTCTCCATCATGGTTTTCATGCTAAACCTCAACACTTGACTTCTCTGCGTGACCTTCAAGTGGATAAATTAAACATTAGTGTAATATGATTTTTCTTTTCAATATATGTGGAATTTAAAAGAAAACCCTTCTATTACATGGTGAAGGAGTGGAATATACTAGAAAGTGGCCTGGGATCTGAGCTCTGTTTCTGCCTCTTGTTAACCTCTTGTTTACCTCTTGAGGTAAAGAATTTCATCTTAGAATGATAACAGACATGAATGTGTGTTTTGATTGCAAAAAAGCACATGAATGGAATGGAAAGGTTATTATCACTGAGGCTTTATCTAGTTTGTGACAATCTGACAGTGTTAAATATAAGATTGTTCTAAGCCATTGGAGGCTTGGTGTGCCCTAGAATCTCGAGACTGGAAAGTGTTGTCAGTACTAGGGGCAACAGTGAATGATCCTGAAAGAATCAGAAATGAGATTGTCCTCTTAAGAGTTAAACTGGGACATCAACACATGGATTACAGCAGAGATTTGCTAAGTCATCCTAAAGAAACAGAATGGTTCTCAGACCAGGAGAACTTGATGAAATCCGATTGGAAGTGTTAATATAGTTAAAGAAGGCAAGTATCAGTCAGAAGGGAGGTTGACCAGCCATGAAAATGCAAGGAAAGGAGGTCAGACAAGCAAACCTTATCACTGTCCATCTAATACCATCCAGGGAAGAGGGGTTCTGGTTTAAAAGGTGACCTAGGTAATTATGGTGACAAGTACCTACCTATTATAGAGGACTAGGTTACATGTCTCTAAACATTCTTTTAATGAGTTCCCCTTGTCCTAAACTCCAAGTTTATCAAGGAACTGATTATAGTGTGGCTTCTCGTGTAGATCCACCTATAGGAAATGACTACCTAGCCATTGGACTTGGGCATCCTTGGGCAATATATTTCTTGTGAATTAACAAACGGACACCTAATTATAATATGACTTCTTATGTGGTCTGCTTACAGGGCTCTAGTCATAGGACTTGAGCATTTGATACCTTTAGCAATGCTAGTTTTCCTTGTGAATTACTAAATAAGCATCCTGGTTATATACAGTAGCCTTGTGAGATTAGGTTAACCTTTGAGTGTGGATAAACAGATTTTCGAGCCTGACAGACAAAGGGCCAGAACCTGGACCCTATGAGATCCCTGGTAATTACACCCCACTGTGAGGACCTTTAGGAAGACAGCCAGCTGGCCTTCTCCTGGAGTCATCCAGTCCTTGTCACTGTCCACGCTCTATCTTTTGGAACACTGTGAAAGGAACTGACCCCCATGCAATGCAGGGATCCCCTCTATGGCAAAGCTTACCAACAGATGAAGAAGTCCAAACACTTTATCCTGCCTGTCTCAGTGGGATCCCAGCCTGCTTTCCCCATGTTACGTCCCATCACTCCTCTACATTCACTCTGAATTCCAAACTTGGTATCTTTGTTCATGCTGTTCATCTCTGGCTAGAATAACCTTTTCACCCTCCACCCCTTAGTTCCACATGCCAAATCCCATCTTTGATTTGGTACTCAGGTCAGGTGCCCTCTCTTACATAACCACTTCCACGATTGCTATTCCATCTCTGAAGTCCCATAGCTCATTTCCTGTTCACTTGCATTTCTACCTTATGTTAGAATCCTGCTGTAAGTGAGATCTCCAAGAATTCCAGAAATAAAAGTCATCTCTCTGCTCAGGGAATTTTTCCCTTATAGGGAAAAATCTTCCTGGGAAATCAGATTCATTCTGTCTTTCATTTATTTATCCAGTCGTTTAACAAATATTTACTGAGTACCTCTATGTGCCAGGCAATGGGTTACAGGGATGAATAAGACTGACACGTCTTCTATCCTTATTCAGCTTCTGGTCTAGTGAGGAAGAGAGATGCTAAGAAACAATAAATTACAGCTGTGATAAGTGCCGTGTAGGAGAAGTACATAGTACTGTGAGAGTACAGGTGAGGCTTTTCCAGGAAAGTTACATTTAAGTTAAAACCTGAAGATAAGTAGGAGTCAGCCAGGAGAAGAGGAAGAGGTTCTTGAAAAGAGTATGAGTTAAATGATCTCAATAGCCAGTGTCACTGAGCTTTGAAAGCCTGATGTCCTCAGTCCCTGGTCCATTACCTTGTATTCAGATCATGCTAGGAACGAATTCACAAATATTTTTCCTTTGACTCCCTGTCTTCTAGCTCCATGCAGACCACCCGCTTTACACTAACAGTCATCACAGTTGCCAAAGCATGTTATGATTTGTTATACTTAAGCTTTCCTACTTATACTTATATCCCCATTAGCCAATTGACCTTGTTTCATGTTAACTTTTCCTAATTTCAGTCTCAAAGGCTAACATTAACTTCATGCTTTAGGAGTTCTTATTGGCAATCTCATATACCACCTGTAAGACACGTAAGTCTTTGCTTTGTTCAGTACTGTAGAGCACTCAGTGCTATGATACCTCAATATACAGTCAGCCCTCTGTATCTAAGGGTTCTGCAGCCACAGATATGGAGGGCAGACTATACTATTTTATACAGACTGTACTGTCCTATCTTATACCAGGAACTCGAGCATTCTCAGATTAGGTATCTGTTGGGGTGGGGTGTGGGGCAGAGGTCCTGGAACTAATCTCCCATGAATACTGAGGGATGACTATATATTCATTGGATGGATGGATGGATGAATGGATTTTATCTTCCCTCTTACATCTGTGCTAAAAGCACAGTCCTTGTCTAGTTCACATTTGGGTTCCTCCAGCACTTAGCATAATGCCCCACATAGGGTAGGTAATCAATCAATAAATTATTTGAAAATAAAAAGTCATCTGGCCTTTCCTTGAACTTTTCCATGGCCAGGAAGAACTCCCTTTTTTTTTTTTTCAGGCATTGGTTCCATAGTTGAACTGCTCCAGCCGTTGAAGTTCTTCCCACTCTTGGGCTAACGTCTGCCTCCCCATTTGTCCTAGTTATGCCCTCTGGGCCCATGAAGAACAAATCAGCAACTTCTGCCCCACGGCAGCCCTTCTAGTGCTGGAGACAGAGACCAGGTTCCCTGCAATCACAAACAGGACACCTTTCCAGTGTGAAATCGAGTGCTTTACGATTCTTTGGAGTACTCCTAACATACATCAAAGGAGGACACAACCCTCACAGGTTTGTGGGGTGCTCTGAACCCACACAGAGGCCACTGTGCGAGCAGGTTCTCTCTCCAGGTCAGGAACCCAGACCAGAACTGACCGTGAAAACAATAATTAATGTTTACTTCACAATTAATTATAGTTTACTGGTTAATTCACACAACACCCCTGGGATATAGGTCAGGTTTCTAGTCTATAAATGGTCAAGGGAATGATGCAGAAGACAATTGAGTGCTGGGGTTTCAGGGACCCAAGAGCCCATATCCAGGCTGACTCACCTGCAATCACTGCTGATCCCTCTCCTTGGCAAGAGAATCACTTTGGGTCCAATCTCATTTCACAGCTTGCTGATCTGTGAAATGCTACAAATTCTAGGATGAGGGGTAAGGTGAGAAGAGCATACAGAGACAGACATCATTACTCTATGTACTGAAACATGTAAAAAATGTTTCCAAATATAATACCTTACACATAACAGGCCCCAAACTGTGCATATAGGTTTGCTATTATTTAAAATAAGAGAACTGTTAGCTAGAGGCTCAAACATCTATTTGTTACACATAGATTTTATTGTAGCCTGACTTACTCTGAATCCTCTTAGAACTGATACACTTGGGTCACAAAGAGTCTGCTAAAATAATTAAATATATTTAATTTCATTGTATTGTGAATGCACAAGACATTTTCAATGATTCCTTTTGTTAAATAAAGAATCCTTTCCGGGACTTCCCTGGTGGCACAGAGGTTAAGACTCCACTCTCCCAATGCAGGGGGCCCGGGTTCAATCCCTGGTCAAGGAACTAGATCCCACATGCATGCCGCAACTAAGAGTTCACATGCCACAACTAAGGAGCCTGAAAGCTGCAACTAAGGAGCCCCTGAGCCGCAACTAAGGAGCACACGTGCCAAAACTAAGAAGCCCATGAGCCGCAACAAAGGAGCCTGCCTGCCGCAACTAAGACCCAGCATAACCTAATTAATTAATTAATTAATTTTTAAAAATAAAATAAAGGGTACAACTCAATGGTTTTTTTTTAAAAAAATAAAGAATTCTTTCCAAATCATTTTATAATTTGAATAAATGCCTTCTTTAAATTGGATTTTCAGGTATGACGTTTCCTCCAAGCAGTGATTCTTAAGCTTTTGGAAGATTTTGATTCCTTTGAGAATCTGATGACCACTACATAGACTCTCCCAGAAGAACACACAGATTCACATATGCACAAAACACTGCATAAAATTCAGGGTGTGCAAACTCAAAGTAAAGATCAGAAAAGAAGCTGGCCCCTCGTGAGGCTCTTTGTAGCCATTGTAAGGGCTTTGATTTCCACTCTGAGTCAGATGAGAAGCTGCTGGAGGGTTCTGAACTTTCATTTTAACAGGGGCAGTCTGGCTACCTGGAAGAGAATAGACTTGAAGGGGGCGAGGGCAGACGGAGGTCACAGCAGCCATCCAGCTGAGAGAGGACGGTAGTTTGAACCAGGTAGTAGCAGTGGAGGAGTGAGAAGTGGTCAGATTCTGATACAGTTTGAAGGTGCAGCATCAGAATTTGCTAACCAGATGGGATGTGGTGTGTGAGCGAAAAGAGAGGAGTCAAAGACAGCTCCCAGGCTTTCGGCCTGAGCATCGTGAAGGCTGGAGTTGCCATCACCTTTGATGAGGAAGACTGAAGGGGTGGAAGTTTGTTGGAAGAAGGGGAAGGAGAAGACGAATGTTAGCAGCCAAGTTTTGGACACTTTAAACTTGAGATGCCTATTAACTATCCAAACAGAGAGGTTGAGTAGACAGTCGATGTCTGGTCAGAAATTCTAGAGAGAAGTTGGGCTGTAATAATATTCATCTGTAAAATTAGAATAATAATATAATAATGCCTACGTAAGAATACTTATTATTGGGAGTATTAAACAAGACAATGCATGTAAAACTCAGGGCAGGACGTGGCACACAATATGCCTTTGATACCTTTTAACTATTGTTTTTATTCAAACTTAAATACTCTCAGTATTTCTATCATTACTATAAAGTTATGAGTGTTGTTGCTTCTCAGATTGACAAGTTGTTTCTGATGACATTTCCCGGGCATGATTTGCAAATGAAAACAAGGTTTTGCGCAATGGCAGTGCCTTGGGATTTGTTTCTACCCCCAGAGTTTAAAATTTGGAAGGCTTCTGCACACATTCAATAATCTTCACAGGTAGGTTATGTCACGTTTCTTAAATGATCAGTGTGTTATTTCATCAACCCAGAATTTACTTCATTTTGAAGAGGATTTGATGAGAAGAATGAGGCAATTTATCAGAGGAAATTGAGTATCAGCAAGGACCCTGCAGGGAAACATTCCCAGCCCATTCGTGTGGCCCCTGTGACATGAATGTGACATGAAGGAAGCATGAGAATTGACTGACTACCCTGTCTTGACTTCAGTACCTACAGATATTATCACTGGTCATAAGCTCATCTGGCTCCTTTAAAGCGGATTCACAAAACCCACAACCCATGTCTTCCTGAAATGGCGAGCTTCTTAGGGGAATTTTCCTTGAGGAAGCACACCCTTGCTATCTCTTATTAATTTATTCAGTGATCTTTAGCTGTTTTATGTTGGGAAGGTGGAAACAAGAGCTGGCATGGTTTTCTAGAAAAATGGTACAGATGAACCGGTTTGCAGGGCAGAAATAGAGACACATATGTAGAGAACAAACGTATGGACACCAAGGGGGGAAAGTGGGGGTGGGGTGGTGGTGGTGGGATGAATTGGGAGATTGGGATTGACATATATACATTAATATGTATAAAATGGATAACTAATAAGAACCTGTTGTATAAAAAATAAATAAAATTAAAAAATTAAAAAAGAAAAGAAACAAGAAATAAACACGTTAAAAATTTTTTTCAAAAAGAGCTGGCATGGTTTTATCACACACTCCCAGATCTTTGAAACAATGAGCTTCTAACATCAAAACCTAAACAATGTCTCATCCTTTTCACGTCTCTTTGAATTTTGACTATAATTTCTTGACCCTGTAATTCCCTTCAATATCTATGACAGGCCTAATGCTCAATAATTGTCTATTTACATTCCTCCTAATCTGCATGTGTATCCAAAGGAACGAGGTGATGAAGCCATTCAAACAGTCCAAAAATGCTTCTGTAACAGATGACTAAGGTTGAGTACAGTCACAGGTCTCGTTTGATGGCTTTAGCAATAGCAGCACAACAACACAGACACAGGTAGATGGACCAGTGAGGGGAGAGAGAGCAAAGGACACACAAGAAAGGCTCCTTCCCCAAATCCTTGTTTTCCTCCATCTGTAAATGTGGTCAGATAAACTAAAGAGCAGGGCAATGCTCAATTAAATTTCATGAAACGCCAATTTCATTCCTTCTCCTTGATTCTTTCGCAAGTTTCTACTAATCACTACAGTCACAGTGACTATGTTTCAAGCAGATCTCCAGGGATGAGAAAATGACTCTCCTCCCTCCCTTCCCTCGGGAGTCAGAAGATGATACCTCAAGGACTAGGGTCCTATAGAACAGCAGGACACGTGAGAGGCTGACAGGCTCCCCCCTACATCTGTGGTTCCCTACCAGCACCCCACTCCAGCCTCTGTCTGGCTGTGTGCCCCAGAACTCTAGGTGGAGGAAAGCTAAAAAATTCAAGAACTGATATCTCTAAATGGAGCCAGTCAAGTAGATCTATGGCAAAAACTTAATGAATTTGTACCCTGTGTCTGTTTTTCTATTTTAAAGGAGATTGGTGGTGGTGATGGGGGGTGTTCTATTAATTTTTAGAGTAAATTTTAGTTTTATATTTTCCAGCCAAGCTAAGGGGGAAAGGATTGACTTTTGTCCATATTCAGGCATGGTGGTAACAGAGGAAAAGGCTATCTAGCAAGAGATGTTTATACTCCAACATCTCTTTCGCTTTAAAACTCAGAACTCAAGCCCACCAGAAAAATGCAGGTGTTTTTTTGTCCTTGGGCAGCATGACTATAAAATTTATCATCCAAACCAGGATACTTTTTAGAGTGAAACAAGGCAATTTAAATAATGCCACCAGTATAACAAGCATAAACTGGGACTATCCAGGCAAACCAGGCATCACCTTCATTGCTCATCACCAAATGAATCCTAGCCTACCAAAATTGCTTCATCACTCAAGAAACTTGACCCCAAAGCCGGTTCCATGGCTAACACAGAAAATAAATGTTCTCTCCTCCCTACTGGAATAAATAGGTTCTAGTGTTATATGAACATAAGAACAGATGTCTTTCTTTTTCTCCTTTCTCTTATCCAGCAATCTCTCTAGCCATTTCAATTGCAGAGTCCTTTCCCAAGTTCTGTCTACCCAGCCTTGCCACCACTTTAGCCCTACATTCTTTTTTTTTTAACAAAAGAAATTTTTGGATTTTGGAGTATAATTGTTTTACAATGTCGTGTCAGTTTCTGCTGTATAACAAAGTGAATCAGCTATACATATACATATATCTCCATATCTCCTCCCTCTTGCGTCTCCCTCCCACCCTCCCTATACCACCCCTCTAGGTGGTCACAAAGCACCAAACTGATATCCCCGTGCTATGCGGCTGCTTCCCACTAGCTATCGATTTTACATCTGGTAGTGTATATATGTCCATGCCACTCTCTCACTTCGTCCCAGCTTACCCTTCCCCCTCCCTGTGTCCTCAAGTCCATTCTCTACGTCTGTGTCTTTATTCCTGTCCTGCCACTAGGTTCTTCAGAACCATTTTTTCTTTTTTTAGATTCCATGTATATGTGTTAGCATACGGTATTTGTTTTTCTCTTTCTGACTTACTTCACTCTGAATGACAGTCTCTAGGTCCATCCACCTCACTACAAATAACTCAATTTCGTTGCTTTTTATGGCTGAGTAACATTCCATTGTATATACGTGCCACATCTTCTTTATCCATTCATCTGTCAATGGGCACTTAGGTTGCTTCCATGTCCTGGCTATTGTAAATAGAGCTGCAATAAACATTTTGGTACATGACTCTTTTTGAATTATGGTTTCCTCAGGATATATGCCCAGTAGTGGGATTGCTGGGTCATATGGTAGTTCTATTTTTAGTTTTTTAAGGAACCTCCATACTGTTCTCCATAGTGGCTGTATCAATTTACACTCCCACCAGTGGTGCAAGAGGGTTCCCTTTTCTCCACACCCTCTCCAGCATTTATTGTTTGTACTTTTTTTTTTTTTTTTTTTTGCGGTACGCGGGCCTCTCACTGCTGTGGCCTCTCCCGTTGCGGAGCACAGGCTCCGGACGCGCAGGCCCAGCAGCCATGCCTTACGGGCCCAGCCGCTCCGTGGCATGCGGGATCCTCCCAGACCGGGGCACAAACCCATGTCCCCCGCATCGGCAGGCGGACTCTCAACCACTGTGCCACCAGGGAAGCCCTGTTTGTACATTTTTTGATGATGGACGTTCTGACTGGTGTGAGATGCTACCTCAATGTAGTTTTGATTTTCTTTTCTCTAATGATTAGTGATGTTGAGCATCCTTTCATGTGTTTGTTGGCAATCTGTATATCTTCTTTGGAGAAATGTCTATTTAGGTTTTCTGCCCATTTTTGGATTGGGTTGTTTGATTTTTTGATATTGAGCTGCATAAGCTGCTGGTATATTTTGGAGATTAATCCTTTGTCAGTTGCTTTGTTTGCAAATATTTTCTCCCATTCTGAGGGTTGTCTTTTCATCTTGTTTATGGTTTCCTTTGTTGTGCAAAAGCTTTTAAGATTCATTAGGTCCCATTTGTTTATTTTTGTTTTTATTTCCATTTCTCTAGGAAGTGGGTCAAAAAGGATCTTGCTGTGATTTATGTCATGGAGTGTTCTGCCTATGTTTTCCTCTAAGAGTTTGATAGTGTCTGGCCTTACATTTAGGTCTTTAATCCATTTTGAGTTTATTTTTTGTATGGTGTTAGGAAGTGTTCTAATTTCATTCTTTTACATGTAGCTGTCCAGTTTTCCCAGCACCGCTTATTGAAGAGGCTGTCTTTTCTCCATTGTATATTCTTGCCTCCTTTATCAAAGATAAGGTGACCATATGTGTGTGGGTTTATCTCTGGGCTTTCTATCCTGTTCCATTGATCTATATTTCTGTTTTTGTGCCAGTACCATACTGTCTTGATTACTGTAGCTTTGTAGTATAGTCTGAAGTCAGGGAGCCTGATTCCTCCTGCTCAGTTTTTCTGTCTCAAGATTGCTTTGGCTATTCATAGCCCTACATTCTTAATCCAGAAAGTTCGAGAGATCTGAAAGTTATATAACCCATCTTCTGAATCCAGTTAATGGCAGTGAGCTGAATTTTAAAACTCCACAAGAGAGACAATAGAATTGAGAAATAATCTCGTCTGGCCCTACAAAGTAGGACAGGGGTCCTAAGGCAATTTTCTGGCTCCTATCAGATAGGTAGCCTTTCCCAGTACTAACATGGAGCTCCTCCAGGGCATGGAATGTGGACAATCCAACTCTGTATCCACAGTGGCCAGTGCCCAGTACAGGGGCTGGTGGCAGTGAGTTCCCGTAAATGCTATGGAACCAGCAGGCTGCTTCTTCACACCCCCAGCTCTGGGCTCCTGTGTACCCATGGTTTTCCTTCCTGTTTCTGTTCAGTGAGAGGGAATCCTGCCCACGATCCCACATCAGCTGGCTGGACTGGGCTTCTGCTGCCAGCCCCCAGGGACTGGCTAGCATTCTGCTCCTCTCAAGTACTGTGCTGAGTCAAACAGAGCCTCCCACAGACTCCAGGTGGGCACAGGCTGAGTCTGCTTGGTTCCATTCAGTTCAGGAACACTCAACAAAGCCCATTACCTTCCCAGCCCCAGACCGGATGCTGGAGATACAGAATGAGAGTTGTATATGACCTTGAAAGGTTAGAGATGCACCAGGGCACAGGTAGTTAACAGCAACGACTCTGCAGCCCAACTACCTGAGTTTGTATCCTGGCTCTACAGTTACCACCTAATTTTCCTTGGGTGAATATTTAACCTCTGTACCTGAGTTTTCCATTTAGAAAATGGAAATAAGAGAGCCTGCCTCAGAGGGCTGGTGTGAGAACTATTAATAGTATAATTCTGATTATGATCATTATGATTTGGAATCCTGCTTGACACAGAGTAATACTCAGCAAATTTAATTATTACTATTTTTGTGTTTTGGCTCCTCTTCCTGGAGGCCCATTTCTGCATCTGGCTGGTCCCCTCATTTCTCAGGAGGTGCTTTTCTTTGCTCCTGGCCCACCTCCATTCTGAGAGCTAAAAATGGCACTTCTCCACACCAACATTTGGCTTGTGCTTTGTCCACTAGGATTCAAATCCAAACAGCTTCAAGAAGTTAAGCGATTATGCATCTATCTTTTCAGAACCAAAGTGAATCATTACACAAGCATTTTTCTAAGAAGCTGAGGAAACTCTTGGTCAACACAAAGGAAGGACCAGATTTGAAAGGAGTCACCTTGAGCCAGAAGCTCGAGTTCCTGAGCACACCTTGTACTCATGTATTTCCAGTTCTTTCAGGGACAAAGATGGGAGTTTCCATACATCTCTCAGAAATTCTGACACCAGTGAATCATGACCAAAAAGAATATTCCCAGGATTTTTAAAAATCATAATGTTATTTTTTTCTTTATCACCCTAAGTTCTCTGCCAAGTACTAGAGCTAATCAACTAGAAACAGTTGGTTATGAGTATTTATTCAATTAAACACATATATATATATATATATACTTTTCTTTATGCTTCCCAAGGAGTCTTTAATACAATTATCAAAGCCACTACCACCCATTTAAGAATTCAGAATAAACTGGATTGTTTTACTTGGCTAAGGCAAATCTGAATTTCTATGACTTGATGGTTCATAGCCTCAAAAAATCTCAATTCACCCACTTAACAGTTCCGTTCAAAAACACTGCACTGCTGTCATGCCTGCCTCAGCTAAGTTCCAGGTGGTACTCTTTGAATCATTTCCAACACTTAAACTTTGGATAATTTCAATGCAAAGAAAATGATCAAAATTATTGGTCAATAAACATAAAAACTTTCCCCAAATGTGGTAATTTTACTGTTAAGTGAAAATTAACACTTCTCTGCCACCCACCTACCCCCACTCCAATCCTTGGAAACGCTTCCTTCTGACAGACCTGACTTAGAGCCTTAAGACACAATGGTGAGCTACTGCGCCCCGGAGGTCTCTACTTCCAGGGTGACTTAAAGCAAATCTCTGTCCTAGCTTGGCTCCCTTTTGCTGAAGACTGCTGAAGGCCTGGAACCAATGGGTCAGTTGCCACATGCTCCTAATACACACTTACCTGCTTCCTTCCACTGAGATCTGCAGTCTTCACACTGATCACAAAATCCCAGAGCATCAATTCTGGAAGGGATTTTGGAGCCCAGCCAATCCAAGCCCTCATTGACAAGTATGGACACTGGAGCCAAAAAGAGGAAGACACTTGTTCAAGGTCACACAGCTCATTAATGAAAGAGCTGGGACTAGAATTGCTGAATGGGAGATTCATCTCCCTGTGGTGTCATTCTTCTTCCAACCGGTTCCCATGCTCTCTGCCCTAGTTGGCTTTCATGCACTTGACACACAGTCCACACTCTCCTGAGGTGTGCCAGCAGCCTGTAAGGCTCACCCAGAGTGAACTAACCTAGCTCAGCTGGCCCAGGGCTCTTTACCTGCAGAGGAATGAGTGTCATGTGACGCTCTTGGAAACACACACTGTGTTGGGACGCATGCGATGTTCATGTGTATCCATCATTGCATGTCTGCCAAGTCCATCAGGTTGAGAAGCAAGCAGAGCCTACGAGTCATTTATAATGTCTGAGACTTTTAAGTTCCTTTTCCAAGCCTATAATTTCAGGTTACCCTACAACAAAAGCTTTGGTACTGTTTCCCAAAATCAACTTATTTAACAATAAACATAACTTAGGAGATACTTACTGAACAGTTCCCATTTGCTAGGCAGTATGCTAGCATCAGAGATTTAAAAATGAGCAAGACATGACTGCTATCCTTTTTAAGTGGCAGGGAAGTACACAATGGCAAGATATTGCGCTAAGTGCTTTGACACCTTGATGGGAGTAGGAACAGGTCATGTAGACACATAGAAGCAGCAGCTAAGCCAGCACAGGAGAGTTAGTGGAGGCTTTTTAAAATTTTATTTATTTTTAATTTATTTCTTCCAATTTTACTAAGATATAATTGACATATAGCACTGTATACATTTAAGGTGAACAGCATAATGATTCGACTTACATACATCATAAAATGATGACCACAATAAGTTTAGTGAACATCCATCATCTCATGTAGACACAAAACTAAAGAAATAGAAAAAATATTTTTTCATTGTGATGAGAACTCAGTATTTATTCTCTTCACAACTTTCCTATATAACGTACAGCAGTGTTAATTATATTTATCATGTTGTACATTACGTCCCTAGTACTTATTTATCTTATAACTGGAAGTTTGTACCTTTTGACTGCCTTCATCCAATTATCCCGCCTCCACACTCCACCTCTGGTAACCACAAATCTGATCTTCTTTTCTATGAGTTTTTTTGTTTGTTTTTGAAGTATAATTGACCTATAAGACTACATTAGCTCCTGTTACACAACATAGTGATTCAATATTTCAAAATGATCACCACAATAAGTGATCTGTTCACATACAACGACATTACATAATTATTGACTATATCCCCCACTTTGTACATTTATACCTGTGACACATTTATTTTACAAAGGAATTTTGTACCTCTTAATATCCCTCACCTATTTCTCTCCTCTCCCAAACCCCCTCCTCTCTGGAAGCCACAATTTGTTCTCAGTGTCTGTTTTGTTTGTTTTGTTTTTTGGATTCCACATATAAATGAAATCACATGGTATTTGTCTTTTTCTTTCTGACTTATTTCACTTTGCTTAATACCCTCTAGGCCCATTCACATTGTCAGAAATGGCAAGATTTCATTCTTTTTATGGCTGAGTAATATTTCATTGTGTATATATACCACTTCTTTATCCATTCATCTATCAATGGGCACTTAGGTTGCTTCCATATCTTGGATATCGTAAATAATGCTGCAATGAACATAGGAGTGGATATATCTTTTCTAGTGTCTTCATTTTCTTCAGATAAATACCCAGAAGTGGAATTGCTGGGCTGTATGGTAGTTCCATGTTTAATTTTCTGAGGAATCTCCATACTATTTTCCATAGTGGCTGCACCAATTTATACCCCCATCAACAGTGCACAAGGGTTTCCTTTTCTCCATATCCTCACCAACACTTGTTATTTGTTGTCTTTTTGATAATAGCCATTCTTTCAGGTGTGAGGTGATAGCTCACTGTAGTCTTGATTTGCATTTCCCTGATGATTAGTGATGTGGAGCATCTTTTCATATGCCTGTTGGTCATCTGTATGTCTTCTTTGGAAAAATGTCTATCCAGATCTGCCCATTTTTTAATTGGGTTGGTTTTGCGGGGGTGGGGGGGATGTTGAATTGTATGAGTTCTTTGTATATTTTGTATATTAACACCTTATCAGCTATATCATTTGCAAATATCTTCTCCCATTCAGTAGATGGCCTTTTCATTTTGTTGATAATTTCCTTCACTGTGCAAAAGATTTTAGTGTGATGTAGTTCCCATTTTTTTTTTTTTTTTTTTTGCTTTTGTTTCCCTTGGCTGAGAAGACATATCCAAAAAAATATTACCAAGACCAATGTCAAAGAGTATACCACCTGTGTTTTCTTCTAGAAGTTTTATGGTTTCAGGTCTTATATTTAAGACTTTAATCCATTTTGAATTTATTTTTGTGCATTGTATGAGAAAGTAATCCAGTTTTATTCTTTTGTATGTAGCTGTCCAGTTTTCCCAACACCATTTATTGAAGATATAGTTGATTTCTAGTCTCATACTGTTGTGGTCGGAAAAGATACTTGATATGATTTCAATCTTCTTAAGATTTATTGAGACTTGTTTTGTGGCCTAGCATGTGATCTATCCTGCAGAATGTTCCACGTGCACCTAAAAAGAATGTGTATTCTTCTGCTTTTGTATGGAATGTTCTATATATATCTATTGTCTATTTGGTCTAATGTGTTGTTTAAGGCCAGTGTTTCCTTACCGATTTTCTGTCTGGATGATCTGTCCGTTGATATAAGTGGGGTGTTAAAGTCCCCTACTATTGTTGTGTCACTATTAACTTCTGCCTTTAAGTCTGTTAATATTTGATTTATGTATTTAGGTGGTCCTATGTTGGGTACATATATATTTACAATTGTATATCTTCTTCTTGGATTGATCCCTTAATCATAATGTAATGTCCTTCTTTGTCTCTTATAACAGTCTTTGTTTTAAATTGTATTTTGTCTGATATAAATATTGCTATCCTGGCTTTCTTTTCACTTCCACTCGCACTGAATAGCATTTTCCATCCTCTCACTTTTAGTCGTGTGTGTCTTTAGATCTAAAATGAGCCTCTTGCAGGCAGCAGTAGCATACTCCCCAGAACTCTATGCTCCAGGGGTGCTCCCTCTGTGGGCTGCACGGGCCCTTCTGTCATGACAGGCTGACTGCTGTTGTGGGGGGTGTCTGTTAGGCATGGCTGGCCCCCAGTCCAGTTTGTTGCCAGGCCCTGCCTGTGCCATCTGCCAGCTACTGGTGGGTGGGGCCCAGTCATGAGGTGGCTGACTATAGAGCCCCCGGGGGTCCCAGGGCTAGTGCTGGCCCAATGGTGGGTGGGTCCCATGGGTGGATGGTTGTAAGGTTGGGGGGTTCCAGATCTAGTGTTAGCCAGCTGGTGGGCAGGGCCGGTTGCTGACATGGCTGGTTGTGAGGTCTGGGGTGTCCCAAAGCTGGTGTTGGCTCACTGGTAAGTGGAGCTGATTCCCAGGGTGGCTGGCTGAGGAGCCCAAGGTGTCTTAGAGCTGGTGTAGGCCTGCTGGTGGGTAGAACCAGGTCCTGGGGTCTCTGGTTGCATGGCCCTGGGGGTCCCAGAGTTGGGGTCAGCCTGCTGGTGGGCGGGGCCAGAGCCCTGGGGGTCCCGGGGCTGGTGCTGGCCTGCTGGTGGGTAGGCTGGGTCCTGACATGGCAGGCTATCACGCTGCAGGGCTGCAGTGTTCCTGGGGCTGGTGTCCACCCACTGTGGGGTACAGCCAGGTCCTAGGGTCTTTGGCTGAAGGGACCTGGGGGTCCTGGAGTTGATGTTGGCCAGCTGATGGGCAGGGCTGGGTCCCAATGGCTGAGTGTGTGGCCCTGGAAGTCCTGGGGCTAGTGCTGGTGTACTGGTGAGTGAGGCCAGGTCCTGGGCATTGTGGTGTACAGATCTGGGTCCTGAGGTAACTCAGGGCTCAGGGAGTCCTAAGGCAGTGGACCCGCTGATGGGTGGGGCTTTAACCCCTCCCTGCTAGCTGCTTGGCCCGCGGTGTCCCAGTACTTGTTCCTATAGGCTGAAGGGCAGGTCTGGGTCCCGTGCTAATAAGCTAGAGAGAGGATTCCAAAATGGCACTTGCCAGCACCAGTGTCCTTGTGATAGAAAGAGGCAGGGAAAAGAATTTTAATCAGAAAGAAAAGCATGTGCAAAAGACCCAGAACTAAGAGTTTGGTGAGTTCAGGTAACAGCCAGTAGCAGTATGTGCGGATGGAGGTGGGAGATTTGGAGCGAAAAGAGAAGGGTAGGGAAAGAGTAAAGAGACACCAGGTGGGGGAAGAAGAAGGGAAAGAGATGAGGTTAGTGAGGAAAATGGGACAAGATCAAGAAAAGGCCTTCTAAACAGGGCCCAAAGCATTTGTATGTTTTCCGAGGGCAACAAAAAATAAAGAATTTTATACAGGAGACTGACATCATAAACATTATATTTGGAAAGATCACACAGACTGTAGGGTGGCAAATGTGCTATCAGGGATAAGACAGAAGAAAGAAGACCAGCTGCTGGATGGCCTGAGAAAAAGCAGTGGTGGAAGGTATAGAAAGAATATAATGAATTTCAGAGATATTAAGGAGATAGAATTGATAGAACTTGGTCGTTAAGTAGATATAGAGCCTAAGGAAAAGGGAAGAATCAAGGTTGACTCCCAGATTTTTGGCTTTGGCAACTGGAGGGAGTGTATGGTGGTGTCAATCATTAAGCAACAGAGCATATGAGTTAAGCTCGATTAGAGGGGAAGATAATTGGCTCCACTTTCAACAGTAGAGTGTGAAGTACCCATGGGACAACCAAGGAGACAGTGAAGTCAAGAGGTTGGTTGGATATACAGGTCTTTGTTTCTAGAGAGAAGTATTCACCACACATATGTGGTGAATTATTAGCTTAAGGATGGCAATTGAAGCCAGATTAAATTGCCCATGAGCCTAGAAGAGAAGAGGGTCCAGGAAAAAGCTTTAGATTATGCTACCGTTGAGAAGATGACCCTAGCAAGGTGTGGAAGGAGGATATGGAGCATCCAGAGAGGAAAACCAGAACAATGTGAAATCTCTTAGGAGGGGAGAGCTTTCCTGAAAGGGTTGTGTGACCAATAGTGTCAAGTGCTGCAGAGTGATGGAGGCCTATTTGGGTCCCTTGGATGTGGCAATAGCGACTTCCCTTAAAGGATGCAGTTTCAGATAATAGGTGAGGCCAGAAGGCTGATCTGTTCTCGGGCTGCAGATTGAATAGGAGGTGACAGAGTACTGTGGGTATAGGCCATTCGATAAAAACAGTTACCATGAATCACAGGCCAGAGATAATTCAAATGGGACAGACAACTGATAATAGATACTGTTGTAGTAAAAAACTACTTGTTCCACTTAGAGTATGACTAAGCCACAATTTTCCTAGTGAAAAATTATTTCTTATGATTAGCAGCAGCTATCATTTATAAAATGCCCACCGTAAGCCAGGCACTTGAAGTACATTATTTTATTTAGCCCTTAACATGACACTCTGCAGTAGATATTAGATGCCTCTGTTACAGACGAAGAAAAAAAAGCCCAGAAAGTTAAATATCTGGCACAAGGTCTCAAAACAACTTCATAGAGGAGCTGGAACTTAAACGTAACCTTCACTCCAAAGCCTATGCTTTTTCTACTGCAGCCACGCTGCCTCTCCTAAATACTTCCTAGAGCTGCCCTTCACTTCATAGAGCAAAAGCCAGGATATAACATGGATGGTCAGGGAATTCCATCCACCACTGTGAGAGACCTGAGGGAACAGACAGATAACCCAGGCACACACTTCTTGTTCACTGACAATCTCTGAGTAAGGAGTAGAGAGTATCTGGCTTTGAATCCTATAGGTCCTTGCCAGGGACCCAATATGTTCCCTTTGGTTGTGGGGAGGGGGAAGCGGGAGGGGGGGCGGGACGTAGGGTCAGAGAGCTCAGAGTAAATCAGTCCATCATTGCTAACTAGAAAAGTGAAGGCTGTGGGTAAGGGAAAACTGCAAAGTTTTAAGAGAATTTTTCAAAAATTATTTTTATCCTGGAGAAAACAAGTATCAAAGAAGACCCAAGCTGCCTTTACATATTCATGAGGAAGAATGATCAGATTTGCTTTTGACACTCTGGAGGACATTACTGGGACCAGTGAGAATATGGTATGGAGAGGCAGATTTTGGCTCTAACAAGAAGAGCTGCCTATCCAAAGATGAATGGAACTGCCCATTAAAGTAGTGAGCTCTTCATCACTAGAGATGCTCAAGCAGAAGCAGGATGTTAGAGGTGGGGGCCCAGCATCTGAGAAGGCATGGATGGCCTTTCAGGCCATTCCAGACCTGAGATTTTGAGACTCTCTGGAGAAAATGGTTAGGATAAGTTTTCACAGATTAAGGCCTGGCCTTTATTCTCCCCAAATGAATTCTAAGTATTACACATGGGTAGATTGGCATGTTCCTTCACTCACAATTTGTACAAACAACATATAGCAATTCAACTTTGATATGCAAGAACAAAATGTATTCCTACCTTCAGGAAGCTCTGTGTTTTCTAAGATGAGAAAATATGCTTGTAGGTATCTACTTGTTGGCTTTGATCAGTCATGTGTGTCATCTTGAAAATGCCGGGGACAGGGTGTGGAGAATGGATATTGGTAGCCTCATCTTTCTTTCCTGCAGGGGTTAAAAATAAGGAGTTCATTTCCAGCTTTTGCAAAGGTCTTCTGATATGGGAAGAAGGCAAATCCAACAAAGGTTGATCTGTGATCACTGAATCAATAAAAGATTCTTTCTTCCCTTCTACCTCTTTCTTTCACATGATAAATATTAATTGAGCACCTATTATACAACGGGCTCTGCATATTTATTGATAGGCAAGAAACTATATCCAGCTGTGTATAAGCACATTTCTACGACATACTATGTGTGTTTTTGTGTAA
Organism: Delphinus delphis; assembly: GCF_949987515.2. NCBI lineage: Eukaryota > Metazoa > Chordata > Mammalia > Artiodactyla > Delphinidae > Delphinus > Delphinus delphis. Next base: position 35,162,536 of record NC_082688.1, read on the forward strand.
TGGGGATGAGGAGGGAGTGGTGGCAAAATCAACCCTCAAACCTCTGCAAGGAGATGGCTGGTATTATTATGCACTCTAAATACTGTCAATGCAAACTAAACCCTTGAATACATTTTACTTTTCCTGCTGCAAAATAATAAGAACTTATAGCACAAGGAAGAAAACCTCTTCTGAAGACAAACAAAATTTCCCATCCCATGTGTGTAGTTCCCAGAGGTCTAGAGATCTCACACATACACTCTTGGCTACAGAGTGCTTTTTTCCTTAGAAAAAAAAAAAGGGTCACTGGGAAAAATTGAGAACTCTGAATTTAAGGTAATAATTATAATGATCAAAAAAATTTTTAAGGGTGCACAAAGATTGTGTTACAAGGATGTTCCTCAGAGTATTATTTATAGGGAAAATATGGACACAATCTAAACACTCAAAGGTAGAGGTTAATTAAATAAATTATGGTACTTCCATATAAAGAATACCATAGAGCCATCATTAATGATATTTAGAAGAATATATAAAGATATAGAAAGATAGTCAATACAGCTTAAATAGAAAATGTAAGTTAAAATAGTATGTATCCTCCTCCTTCATCTTTGGGATGTGCATTTTGCCCAGTTTCCACAGTGGGAGCTACTTCAAGGAGGCAGCCCTGAGAGAGCACTGTGGTGTTGAGACCATCTGGACACAGTACACGTGCCTCAAGGCAGCCGTGTGGCTGACAGGGTCTTGGTGATCCGGCCTGGTGTCAGGCCTGAGCCTCTGAGGTGGGAGAGCCAAGTTCAGGACATTGGACAACCAGAAACCTCCCGGTCCCATGTAATATCAATCGGTGAGAGCTCTCCCAGAGATCTCCATCTCAACTCTAAGACCCAGCTCTACCCAATGGCCAACAAGCTCCAGTGCTGGATGCTCCATGGTAAACAACTAGCAAGACAGGAGCACAACCCCACCCATTAGCAGAGAGGCTGCCTAAAATCAGAATAAGGTCACAGACACCCCCAAAACACACCACTGGACGCAGCCCTGCCCAGCAGAAAGACAAGATCCAGCCTCATCCACCAGAACACAGGCACCAGTCCCCTCCACCAGGAAGCCTACACAAGCCACTGAACCAACATTACCCACTGGGGGCAGACACCAAAAAGAACAGAAACTACGAACCTGAAGGCTTTGAAAAGGAGATCCCAAATGCAGTAAGTTAAGCAAAATGGGAAGACAGAGAAATATGCAGCAGATGAAGAAGCAAGGTAAAAACTCACCAGACCAAACAAAAGAAGAGGAAACAGGCAGTCTACCTGAAAAAGAATTCAGAGTAACGATAGTAAAGATGATCCAAAATCTTGGAAATAGAATGGAGAAAATACAAGAAACATTTAACAAGGAACTAGAAGAACTAAAGAGCAAACAAACTATGATGAACAACACAATAAATGAAATTAAAAATTCTTTAGAAGGAATCAATAGCAGAATAATGGATGCAGAAGAACGGATAAGTGACCTGGAAGATAAAATAGTGGAAATACCTACCACAGAGCAAAATAAAGAAAAAAGAATGAAAAGAATTGAGGACAGTCTCAGAGACCTCTAGGACAACATTAAACGCACCAACATTCAAATTATAGGGGTCCCAGAAGAAGAAGAGAAAAAGAAGGGGTCTGAGAAAGTATTTGAAGAGATTATAGCTGAAAACTTACGTAACATGGGAAAGGAAATAGTCAATCAAGTCCAGGAAGCGCAGAGAGTCCCATACAGGAAAAATCCAAGGAGAAACACACCAAGACACATATTAATCAAACTATCAAAAATCAAAGACAAAGAAAAAATATTAAACGCAGCGAGGGAAAAGCAACAAATAACATACAAGGGAATCCCCATAAGGTTAACAGCTGATCTTTCAGCAGAAACTCTGCACGCCAGAAGGGAGTGGCAGGACATATTTAAAGTGATGAAAGGGAAAAACCTACAACCAAGATTACTCTACCCAGCAAGGATCTCATTCAGATTCAATGGAGAAACTAAAACCTAAACAGACAAGCAAAAGCTAAGAGAATTCAGCACCACCAAACCACCTTTACAACAAATGTTAAAGGAACTTCTCTAGGCAGGAAACACAAGAGAAGGAAAAGACCTACAAAAACAAACCCAAAACAATTAAGAAGATGATCATAGGAACATACATATCGATAATTACCTTAAATGTACATGGATTAAATGCTCCAACCAAAAGACACAGATTGGCTGAATGGATACAGAAACCAGATATATATATATATATATATGCTGTCTACAAGAGACCCACTTCAGACCTCGGGACACATACAGACTGAAAGTGAGGGGATGGAAAAAGATATTCCATGCAAATGGAAATCAAAAGAAAGCTGGAATAGCAATTCTCATATCAGACAAAATGGACTTTAAAATAAAGACTATTAGAAGAGACAAAGAAGGACACTACATAATGATCAAGGGATCGATCCAAGAAGAAGATATAACAATTGTAAATATTTATGCACTCAACATAGGGGAAATCGACAGTAACACAATAATAGTAGGGGAGTTTAACACCCCACTTTCACCGATGGACAGATCATCCAAAATGAAAGTAAATAAGGAAACACAAGCTTTAAATGACATATTAAGCCAGATGGACTTAATTGATATTTATAGGACATTCCATCTAAAACAACATAATACACTTTCCTCTCAAGTGCTAAAGGAACATTTTCCAGGATAGATCATATCTTGGGTCACAAAGCAAGCCTTGGTAAATTTAAGAAAATTGAAATCATATCAAGTATCTTTTTCAACCACAGTGCTATGAGACTAGATATCAATTACAGGAAAAAAAAACTGTAAAAAATACAAACACATGGAGGCTAAACAACACACTACTTAATAACCGAGAGATCACTGAAGAAATCAAAGAAGAACTCAAAAAATACCTAGAAACAAATGACAATGAAAACACGAACACCCAAAACCTAAGGGATGCAGCAAAGCAGTTCTAAGAGGGAAGTTTATAGCAATACAATCCTACCTCAAGAAAAAAGAAAAATCTCAAATAAACAACCTAAGCTTAAACCTAAAGCAGTTAGAGAAAGAACAAAAAATAACCAAAGTTAGCAGAAGGAAAGAAATAAAGATCAGATCAAAAATAAATGAAAAAGAAATGAAGGAAACAATAGCAAAGATCAATAAAACTAAAAGCTGGTTCTTTGAGAAGATAAACAAAATTGATAAACCACTAGCCAGACTCAGCAAGAAAAAAAGGGAAAAGACTCAAATCAACAGAATTAGAAAAGAAAAAGGAGAAATAGCAACTGACACTGCAGAAATACAAAGAATCATGAGGAATTACTACAAGCAACTATATGCCAATAAAGTGGACAACCTGGAAGAAATGGACAAATTCTTTGAAAAGCACAACCTCCCGAGACTGTACCAGGAAGAAATAGAAAATATAAACAGACCAATCAGAAGCACTGAAATGGAAACTGTGATTAAAAGTCTTCCAACAAACAAAAGCCCAGGACCAGATGGCTTCACAGGTGAATTCTATCAAACATTTAGAGAAGAGCTAACACCTATCCTTCACAAACTCTTCCAAAATATAGCAGAGGGAGGAACACTCCCAAACTCATTCTACGAGGCCACTATCACCCTGATACCAAAACCAGACAAAGATGTCACAAAAAAACAAAACTACAGACCAATATCACTGATGAACATAGATGCAAAAATCCTCAACAAAATACTAGCAAACAGAATCCAAGAGCACATTAAAAGGATCATACACCACGATCAAGTGGGGTTTATCCCAGGAATGCAAGGATTCTTCAATATATGCAAATCAATCAATGTGATACACTGTATTAACAAACTGAAGGATAAAAACCATATGATAATCTCAATCGATGCAGAAAAAGCTTTCAACACCCATTTATGATAAAAACTCTCCAGAAAGTAGGCATAGAGGGAATTTACCTCAACATAATAAAGGCCATATATGACAAACCCACAGCCAGTATCATTCTCAATGGTGAAAAACTGAAACCACTTCCTCTAAAATCAGGAACAAGACAAGGATGCCCACTCTCACCACTATTATTCAACATAGTTTTGGAAGTTTTAGCCACAGCAATCAGAGAAAAAAAAGGAATCCAAATCAGAAAAGAAGTAAAGCTGTCACTGTTTGCAGATGACATGATACTATACATAGAGAATCCTAAAGATGTTACCAGAAAACTACTAGAGCTAATCAATGAATTTGGTAAAGTTGCAGGATACAAAATTAATGCACAGAAATCTCTTGCATTCCTATACACTAATGATGAAAAATCTGAAAGTGAAATCAAGAAAACACTCCCATTTACCACTGCAATGAAAAGAATGAAATAGCTAGGAATAAACCTACCTAAGGAGACAAAAGATGTGTATGCAGAAAATTATAAGACACTGATGAAAGAAATTAAAGACGATACAAATAGATGGAGAGATATACCATGTTCTTGGATTGGAAGAATCAACATTGTGAAAATGACTATACTACCCAAAGCAATCTATAGATTCAGTGTAATCCCTGTCAAACTACCAATGGCATTTTTCACAGAACTAGAACAAAAAATTGCACAATTTGTATGGAAATACAAAAGGCTCCAAATAGCTAAAGCAATCCTGAGAAAGAAAAACAGAGCTGGAGGAATCAGGCTACCTGACTTCAGACTATACTACAAAGCTACAGTAATCAAGACAGTATGGTACTGGCACAAAAACAGAAATATAGATCAATGGAACAGGATAGAAAGCCCAGAGATAAACCAATGCACATATGGTCACCTTATCTTTGATAAAGGAGGCAAGAATATACAATGGAGAAAAGACAGCGTCTTCAATAAGCGGTGCTGGGAAAACTGGACAGCTACATGTAAAAGAATGAAATTAGAACACTTCCTAACACCATACAAAAAATAAACTCAAAATGGATTAAAGACCTAAATGTAAGGCCAGACACTATCAAACTCTTAGAGGAAAACATAGGCAGAACACTCCATGACATAAATCACAGCAAGATCCTTTTTGACCCACTTCCTAGAGAAATGGAAATAAAAACAAAAATAAAGAAATGGGACCTAATGAATCTTAAAAGCTTTTGCACAACAAAGGAAACCATAAACAAGATGAAAAGACAACCCTCAGAATGGGAGAAAGTATTTGCAAATGAAGCAACTGACAAAGGATTAATCTCCAAAATATACCAGCAGCTTATGCAGCTCAATATCAAAAAATCAAACAACCCAGACCAAAAATGGGCAGAAAACCTAAATAGACATTTCTCCAAAGAAGATATACAGATTGCCAACAAACATATAAAAGGATGCTCAACATCACTAATCATTAGAGAAATGAAAATCAAAACTACAGTGAGGTATCACCTCACACCAGTCAGAATGGCCATCATCAAAAACTCTACAAACAATAAATGCTGGAGAGGGTGTGGAGAAAAGGGAATCTTCTTGCATCGTTGGTGGGAATGTAAATTGATACAGCCACTATGGAGGTTCCTTAAAAAACTAAAAATAGAACTACCATATGACCCAGCAATCCCACTACTGGGCATATACCCTGATAAAACCATAATTCAAAAAGAGTCATGTACCAAAATGTTTATTGCAGCTCTATTTACAATAGCCAGGACATGGAAGCAACCTAAGTGTCCATCGACAGATGAATACATAAAGAAGATGTGGCACGTATATACAATGGAATATTACTCAGCCATAAAAAGCAACGAAATTGAGTTACTTGTAGTGAGGTGGATGGACCTAGAGACTGTCATTCAGAGTGAAGTAAGTCAGAAAGAGAAAAACAAATACCGTATGCTAACACATATACATGGAATCTAAAAAAAGAAAAAATGGTTCTGAAGAACCTAGTGGCAGGACAGGAATAAAGACACAGACCTAGAGAATGGACTTGAGGACACGGGGAGGGGGAAGGGTAAGCTGGGACGAAGTGAGAGAGTGGTATTGACATATATACACGACTAAATGTAAAATAGATGGCTAGTGGGAAGCAGCTGCATTGCATGGGGAGATCAGCTCGATGCTTTTTGACCACCTAGAGGGGTGGGATAGGGAGGGTGGGAGGGAGATGCAAGAGGGAGGGGATATGGGGATATATGTATACATATAGCCGATTAACTTTGTTATACAGCAGAAACTAACACAACATTGTAAAGCAATTATACTGCAATAAAGATGTTAAAAAATAATATAATAAAATAGTATGTACCATATGATCCATTTTGGTAAAAAATAGGTATGTAAATAAGTATATATACACACACATACACACATATGTATAAAGAGAGACAGAGAGATAGCTATATATGTATATGATAGAAGAAGAAAGCTTGAAAGGATTATTACCAATGTCAAAGGTGGTTGTGGGATCATGGAGGATTATTACTTTCTTTTTTTCTCTAATTCTGTATTTTCTAAATTTTATGATAATAAACACGTACTTTTGTGTGAAAAGTTATGTTATAAACATGTAACATGGGTTTAATATAATTCTATTGCTAAAAATAAATTAAAGCAAGTAAATCTTAAAGTTCATTCTTCAAATTTCCCTATGATATGTTAAAATTATTTAAATGATTTTTATGTAGCCAAACAAAAGCAAGTTGTACTGACATAATGAGAAATAAGTAACTATATAAAAATATGTAGAATTTTGGGTAAATTTCTTTTGCAGACAGTTTCCTTTCAATCTAATATACAAAGCTACCAATTTTTTAATTCTAAAGGTTAGCATATATGAAATTTACTCATTCTTTCATTCACTCAGGGGGTACTTGCTGAGTTTTCACCATGTATAAATACCTGTCCTGAATTGTTTGGAGGCTTAAAGTGCATGTTGCTTGTTCTTGAGGTGCTTACATTCTACTGGGAAAGAGATCAACAAAGTCCAGACAACAAAATAATAACAGACAGAAAACAGGGTATGATAGGAAGCAAATACCAGTGAGGTGAAGGTTATCAAAATTCTACTCATCTTTGAGGCTCAAAAGGCCTCTCTTCCTGAAGATACCTCTTGCTGCGCAGTAATTCCTAGAAGTGTTATCTCATCTGATGGGTGAGGACTCTGGTTAGCATCTGTCACACAGCAGAGGGCCCAAGTGTCCTTTCCTTGTCCTGACCTTTGTTTCATTTATTGTGGGTCCTGAGTGGACTTCAAAGTCAAGTTTATTTTGGGAACACCAGACCACGTTCATCTCCTGAAGGAATGAGGAAGGTGAAGTGTGGAGCTAGATAATAACACAGCCCAGATTAATTACTGGTGATGGGTGTGGAAACATGGAAAGAAGGGCTCCCTTCAGCCTGCTGATGAATAACAGCCACCCCTTATCCTGTCCCTTCCAAATTGGTGTTCAACAACATCCCATTCTTCCAATCCTTACTCCTGAGGGGAGGATTATCAGTGAGAATATCCTCAAAGTATCGAAAGCTGCAAGGCATGATAGGGAAAAGTGCTGAACTGGGAGCCCAGACTCCTACCCTAGCTCCAGCTGGCTCTGCTTCTAACCAGCTTCTCTCTGGACCTCAGTTTTCTCATCTGAAGGGGTTGAACTGTTCAATATGTGAAACCTACACATTCCCTATAAATTAGAAACCACAAGGTTCCTGGGACTATATGTTGGAATTATTCCCCAACCATGAGTCATCTGTCAATCTCTGACCTTGCAAATATAAATTCGTCTCCAGTGATAGAAATTAAAACACTAAATTCTCTTATAGGTAGGTTGTACACACTGAACGCTTGTGTGTAGTACTGTCTGGGAAGTTGAGGCAAAGGAAATGGCTCCTAAACTCCTCCTGGGATTGAAATGGAAAATAAGACAGGCTATGACATCAGCTACCATATCCTCTGTGATCAGACTAAATAATACAAATATCAATATTAAATTATGCATGCATACTTTTTATTTTTGCCTTTCATGGCAAATCACAAGGAATCTTTTGCTTTTAGCCTTTAGTGCAAGGTTATGAAGGAAGAACAGGAAAGAATCTCAGCAGTTTAGAGCTGCAAGTGATTTTAAAGATTAGACCCAAGGGCTTCCCTGGTGGCACAGTGGTTGAGAGCCTGCCTGCCGATGCAGGGGACGCGGGTTCGTGCCCCGGTCTGGGAAGATCCCACATGCCACAGAGAGGCCACAGCAGTGAGTAGGCCCGCGTATCGCAAAAAAAAAAGATTGGACCCAAGTCCTTCATCATTCCAACGAGGAACAAAATGAGGGGTCCAAGATGTGAAACAACTCACTCCAGTGTTAACTTCCTGAAGTATGTTCTCTCAGTTTGCTTCAGCTAAGCCAACCATAACTGGACAATACCACTACCTACATGCTAAACAAACAAACAAACAAAAACCACTAAAAGAAAAGACAAAGAAAGTAGTCAAACCTCTTATAAAGTTTCCTCCATTACAGCTAGAGGAACCATGCAAGGGGAAGAGAGCTCATCAGGATGAACATTTCTGAGACAGGAACAGTTCACCTCCTAGACTGCATCCAGAATCAATTCCTCACCCCAAGACACAGCTGTGCCATATTTCCACCCACTACTTTCCTGTCTCTCTATAGGGAGGCAAGCACCAGACCTTTTGAAGAGAACTGTTACAAGAATCATGTTGCCTTTAACAAATCAGCCATTTACAACCATATCATCAAGTAAACATTGGATGAATGAAATTCAAATGCTAAAAATCTGTTCTATTTCACCAAGAAACATGATTTTCTATTAATTTCTCCCCTCTTAGGTTCCCTGTGAATCCAGGGAAGTTACTTAAGAGCATCTTAGTAGAGAAAAAAAAATTGGTAGTTCCATATGAGAACTGTTTACCTAAACTCGGTCAGCATTGGGGATCTAGGTTACTGGGATCACATAAGAACTCATTCCTTCCCAGTCCGTTTTGCCTCACTATTCAGATGGATGCAATACGTTACATCCTTCTTACCATGGAAAACACACACACTGGCCTTTTGATGTTTCACCACCTTTGATAATATTTTGACATCATACACTCCAGACCAGAATGTCCTAGATGACACAATTAGAATTCAAATGCATAGACTGTTAGAACTGAAAGGGACTGCAAGAGAACTGAATCATATCTCCTCCCTTTACAACTAAAGAAACATAGTTGCAGCTAAACAGAGACTTGAGCCTCATCACATGGCTAGATAATGGCAGGGCCAGATCTGAAGGCTACATCTCCAGTCTTCTTGTTCAAGTTCTTTCCACAGCCTCCACTGCTTTCCAGCATCAGTGCAGGCTTTCTAAACACTCTTGAAGGGTTAGATGGAGCTATTCCTTGGGAGTCAGCCCCTCCCATTCCAGAGCTGCCTCTGCTATTCCACTACATGAATTATAGATGCAAGAGGTTACTAAAGCCTGAATAGGCAGATGAGCTACCTTCCTTGACCTAATGTGTTACATTCTGTCAATCAGGAAGGTGGGCAGCAATACTTAGTTATCAGTTGCTCCCATAGTAAATTACTCTTCGAATCTACCTAAAATCCATTGTTGCTATGCAATGCAGGAGCATTCTGATTTTGAATTATGTGAGCAATTCAGTCATCTGGTTCATGTCTAAGAATTATACATGGCTAGTTGGCATGCATAATTTGGGGCAGCAGCCTTCTAACAACTGTTTTGATGACTCTGTGACAGGAAATCTGGTTGCATTAAATTCCTACCTTCTGGCTCCAGGGATGCCCATCCAAGCAGGCACTAATGTCTAATAAAGACTAACAGGTGAACAACAGGGTTCAGGGGAAAGAGAATTCAACTTGACATTATAATTATTTGCATTAGAACCCCACCTCTGCCCATCACTAGCAGAAGGACTTTAAGCATTACACTTGGTTTCTAAGCCTCTCTGTCCTTATCTGTAAACTTTGAACAGAGCTAAATTTCATTTACATATACTGTATTACTGGGCCAATACTACAATTTGTGACGACCAGTTAACCCCAGAAATGAGAAGACGACAATAATACGGAAAATGTTAAAAATTCTGTGTCTGGGATGCTACCGGTCTAACTAGGTATAAAACCCTGCTCAGCCACTTACTAGTTGTGTAATCTTGAGCAAATTTCATCATCTTCGTCCTTTTCTTTTCGTTTATCATTCATTAAAAAGTTCAAAAATCCTGAAAATAGAAGACTAGAATTAACTAAAATGATACACTAATTACCAGTTTATGCAATTTTCAGTATTTTGCTAATATCCTTTCATCTCTCTTTCCCAACACTTTTTTTTCCTCGAGGTATTTTAAAGCACATTTGGGCAAGTTGTTGTTTTAAAGATGTCTGTGCTTCAATTTTCTCATCTAGGAAATGAAGATTATAATACCGAATTCATGGGGTAGAACTGTACTTCGTATTCAATAAATGTTAACTATTATTATTTACGGTGATACCTATGTGCACCGCCCCCTCTGAGGCGTAAAAGCACTTTGCAGCTCCGAGCGCGCCTCTCAGGACAGAGGTTGTTAAATAAACAACCTGGAAGAACAGCCTGGAAGAGCCCGAGTCCTGCGTGGCTAATATTACGTGCACCCCCTTCAGGCCGCCTTCGTTCAGAACAGTTCAGTTTAAGGATGAAGTTTGTCCTTCGCAGGCTCCCGTCGCCACGCGTGAAAATGAGGGGCGGGAACAGGAAATGGGGTTAGGCCGAGTGCCGGCGCTGGGAGGCAGCTGAGAAGAGCAGAGGGCGGCCGCTGGAAGACGTGAGGAAGAGCTACGATGTTCCGGATCGAGGGCCTTGCGCCGAAGCTGGACCCGGAGGAGATGAAACGGAAGATGCGCGAGGATGTGATCTCCTCCATACGGAACTTCCTCATCTATGTGGCCCTGCTGCGAGTCAGTGAGTGTCCTTCCAGGCTGTGGCCGTGAGACTAGCAGGGAACTCGCCGACACTGCCCGCCCAACTCTGGTCTCACCGGCCTTTTGGGGTCCCTGGGGCGGAGCTAAGCGGTCGCGGGGTGCAAGGGACGTGCACGTCGAGGGCAGCGGGCGCATGCGCGCGTTGCTTAGGCTCTGCGGGTCTGGGTGGGGGTACCGGAGTGCAAGCGGCGGCTGGGACCGCGAGGTTAATCACCCGGTCCTGCCCTGTCTTAAGAGCGTTTGAATTGAAAGATTCTGTAAGCTCATCCCCCAGAGCAAGTCTCTCGTTTTGCAGACAGAAAAACTGGCATCTAGAGTGGAGAAATGGCTGGCTCAAGGTCACTCATCGATTCGGTGAATGATCTTGGCCTAGAATCCAGAGTTCTTAACTGACTGCCAAGTTTCCTTACATCAGGGCTTACTTCTGAAATCCAAAAGCTTTTGTTCCTTTTATTTGTAGAGGGTGAAGTAAATAATTACCTTTTTTTCTTTCTTCTTTTTTTTTTTTTAAGAAGAATAAAGGATATGAGTCTATAGGATTAATGATAATACCTGAGGGTTTAGTTGACTTTTACGTTTTGTAGAAACTTTGCATTGCCTGAGTTTGACAATAGCCCTTTGAGAGAGGCAGGGCCTAAGTCTCTGTATATCCCCTTTGCAAATGTGAACTCGACTTTCAGAGGGGACTTATGCAAAGTATTAGAATTGCAAACACACAATATTAGAGCTGGATGCAGTTTTATAGATTAGTTCTCTATTTTTACGGATAGGAATCTCAGAAGTGAATTGCCCCTTCATTTGCCGCTTCATTTTCATTTCAGCATTCTTTCCATTGTTCCTTGCTGTACATTGTTGACAGGTCTGGATGGAGAGGCAGAGATGATTCAGATAGATGAAGACCGTACCAAGTCTTCATGAGACTCGTGGAAGGCTCATGTTGGGTCTAAGGCCAGAGCTCTTGAGGTCTAGTCTCCCTTATTCTGCCCCTTTCACTGCCTGTGGTGTTAACTATGGTTTCCCAGAGGAGGGAGCCCTGGTGAACAGAAACTCCCAAATCATCTTGCTCCTTCAGCAGCTTTTTACAACTCCCAACTTTACTTATTTCCTCCTCTTACCTTTTTTTGGTTGACTTAGCTACCAGTAAAATATTTGCTTCTTCTCAGTGACCTTTGTATTTAAGATGAATCAAAAAAAATTTTTTAAACAATACTGTTCCTTATCCCTTTTTAAATTGAGATATAATTTGCACGTTATTCAATTCACCCATTTAAAGTGTACAATTCATTGATTCTTAGTATAGTCAGAGTTGTGCAGCCATCACCGCAATCTGTTTTAGAATATTTTCTTCCCCTCTGAGAGAAACACCATGCCCATTAGTTGTCATTCCCCCATTTTACACCGTCCCCAGCCCCTGGCAACCACTAATTGACTTTTTGTCTTTATAGATTTCCCTATTCTGGACACTTTATATAAATGGCATTGTACAATATGTGACCATTTGTGTTTAGGATAATTTTTCAAGGTTTGTTCACACTGTAGCATGTATCAGTATTTCCTTCCTTTTTATTGCTGAATAATATTCCATTGTGTGGATATCCTACACTTTGTTTATCCATTGTTTTGATGACTGTTACTTTTTTTTCTGATAAGAATTAGTTTTTAAAAAAAAAGCCTGGGCATACTGCTGACTTGGTCAGCTTCTGACATATTTCAATATCTTCAGTTTAATATTAACAAAATGTTCTATTAATTTAGTATGGGTATTGAGAAATAATCTGGCAGCTTTTTTGGTCACAACCTTTTTTTTCCCAATATTTTTAAGTTTGATAAAATACATATAAAATTTACCATCTTAACTATTTTTAAGTGTTTGGGTTAGTGGTATTAAATTCATAATATTGTATAATCATCACCACCATCTCCAGAACTCTTTTCAGCTTGTAAAACTGAAACTCTGTAGCTATTAAACAGTAATTCCCCATTCCCCACTCCTCCCAGCTGCTGGCAGCCACCATTTTTTTTTTTTTTTGAGGAACCACTATACTGTGCTCCATAGCAGCTACACCGTTTTACATTTCCAGCAACAGTGCACAAGCATTCCAGTTTCTCCACATCCTTGCCAAACAGTTCTTTTGTTAGTAGCCATCCTAGTGGGTGTGAAGTGGTATCTTGCTGTAGTTTTATTTTGCATTTCCCTAACGATTAATGATGCTGAGCATCTTTTCATGTGCTTATTTTGGCCATGGCACTGTTACACAAGGCAGTAATATCACTTCTTTTGATCCCTGTGACAACACTTC